>NC_134720.1:17210151-17513181 GCF_049634645.1 Pelodiscus sinensis | reverse complement strand
AACAGATCTTACAAAACCTTATTCATGCCAGTTCATTGACCATTTGAGAATATTACTTTCCATTTGTAGTCTTAACAGGGAAAAGTTCTGCAGTAACAATTGGTCACAAGTAGGTTAGGATTACAATGGCAGAAGTGAAAATCCATTAAAGATAAGTCGCAGAGAGGGACTCGGTGAAGTAAGCAACAAATACTATTCAGTTTGAGAACTAGACCGTACAATTATGCTGCTTAGCTAAAAAAGGAAAACTTTGTATGAGAGTCATGAGATGTAGTGAAGGACATTTCTATAACCATCACCACTCATTGGATGAATTTCTCTCTAGGCTTCATCAATAACTCTTGTTTTTTATGGAACATAATTGGAATTAGATGTGAAGATTAGAACTAGGAATTACCACAGGCAAACCCTCTGAAACCAAGCATCTGGAACTCTGAGGAGCTCAATTCAGAAGTGAGAGCATGGCTTGGATAAACTGTGAAGATCCCATTCTACAAACAATGACCAAAGGAACTCTGAAATGCGCCAATGTAGCAAATAGGAGCTCAAGGACATGAAGGACTCAGTTTCACTTCACAATTTGTCTCATGCTTGGTGGAGTGCAAGAATCAGAGCAATTAAACCACTCGGACACCAGGAAAATGGGAAAAGTTCTAATAAAACTTCAAGAAATATATCTAGTAGAACTTCAAGTAGTCATTTATTAATCAGAAGACCTTCACAGAATTTCATTCTTACAAGAGGCACATTTTCTAGTTTGGAAAAAAAAGTACAAAAATGAAAGGAAAGTGAGAAATAGAAGCAGGAAAACTACAAGCACTGAAAATATTTGGCTGGATGTTTGTAAGAGTCAGTTGACTATTGTAATTAATCAACTAATCTCATGTCTCATCCAGTTGCAAAAGCTCAACAAATTCTACTTCATTTAACGATTGCGTTGGCACATGTCTGACTACTCCAACAACCTTCTCCCTGCCTCAGCAATCCTCCTGGAAAATCCTTGGATCAGGGCCTCTTCACTCTACCTCTGTAGCATTCCCTTTGTGTATATGCACCAGAGTTACCTGTTCCTTGGTGTCCGCATAGGGGCATTTGCCAAATACATTGAGTAAACAAGTGCATAGCTTCTGTTGAATCTCCCAAATCCCTTTCCTGTCCATTCCTGTGACAGCTTCCCCCCTCCCCCATGACATAAGACAATACAAGCTTTTCTACTCAGTCCCATGGAATCACTCCAGACTATCCAATGTACTGTTAGTACAGTTAAGGTACCTGCCACACAAGTCACTTTACCCTCTCCTTAAGATCCTGGACTGACATCTGATCTTTCGACATCACAGTCAAAGCCTTACGTGCATCTCACATTTCTTCAACTAGTCTCTCATCTCATTATTTCTCCGGTCACCACCATTAGTCATAGCCAACTCATCTCTCATAGCTAATCCCTTTGTCCCTTCTTCAAGAAGCAACTTCAAACTTCCCATGCTACCTTTTACACCTGGACCATGCTTCCATATCCTGAACTGGTCTTGTGAAGCAGGAACTTGAAAATAATTTTTAAATTGACAGCATACTTGTTATGTGAAAAGAGTCACAGAGACTAACATTTTACCTTCATTAGAATAATAGAACAGCTGTGTGCAAAGTCCATCTATCTCTCTTTCATGACAGAGCTTTTGCTTAGGACCTTCCCTAATTCTATTCTGCCTGGCTTCTTGCTGCAAACTTAAAAAGGAACATCAGTATTCTCAGAAGAACAAACAAAAAGCAAATAGAGCACTTGATAATCTTGCACTGAGGCAGCATGTCATGCACTTAGTTTAACACGCCCCCTTTTGGGGTGAGTCAATGCCCTCATCCAGACTCTAATCCTCAGTATCCAGTGTTCAAAAGATACAGGTCAGGACATTCAACTCTGAGTCCCACATAAATCTTTCCTTCTAGGATTATTGAAAACATGAACTACCATTTGTGAACCTCTTCATTCAAGGGACCCTCAGCAGGCCCCATCACAGTTAACATCCACTGGCGAGTTAGCAGTAAGAATTCTGGATTATCAGTTGTGTGTCCGGCCCCTCAAGGCATTCAGACAAGCAATAGTCATATTAGCAGTTTCTATTTCCTACCACTCTTTAGTCCAGAAGCTGAGATTTGGAGGTCTGTCTTCCTCCCAAGGTCACAGCCACCTGACTAGGCCTCTTTAGGGCCCTTCTTCTCGTTCTCACAATTTTTGTGGATGTGTCTGGACAGTAGTGCTGGACCACACAGCAGCTCCTTAGCTGGGTTTGTACACCCCATTACAACCCTTGTTCCCTCTTCTCTATCTTCCCCCCTTCCTTCTCCTTTTGCTTATTTTTAGGCTATACCTAACTTTGATTGTGCTCTCCTAGGGGTAAGGATCTGTGCATATATTGTTGTGTAATGGGCCATGCACATCTATGCCATGGTATGAATTACCAATAAGCTGCCACATTAAATTTCTGAAACAAGACAGTGGGGGAGGAAAAAGTTTATACATAGTAAGGGTCTGAGGTGCTTTCTCCACTCCAGTCTTCCCTAACAAAGTTCTGTATATATAGAATTAGCCCCCCCCCCGCCATTATTTTCTGCATACCAAATGCAGTGATTTGCCTCATGATCATATGGGAATGTAATGCATAAATGCCTGCTCACCCGCATATCACCCACCAGATGGTTCATTTCTGCTGCCTTTTGCCTTTTTTCCTTTAGATGTATAATTTCCTCACTGAACGTTTGATCTGATGATCTACAGAAAAATACGCTACATTGCCCACGTCAAGATTCTCTCCTCCCTCCCCCCAACTTAACTAGAGTTTCAATCAGAAACCATAAATACTAACTGTGATCCCTTATGATGGATTAAAAATAGCTTGCAGACACTTGAGACACACATAGCATGATGTTCAGATGTACTGAAGGACAATTGTAGTATAGAAAATTCATAATCAGTAAAACAATAAGCATCTTCCTTCCCTAAGGCCTTGTCATGGGGTTCTCTCCCTGTTAAGAAGCCTTCTGCTGGTTGCTAGGGGAATTAGCTTCTTCCAGCTCTGAAGCCCTTACCAATTACTCATTCTCACATCCCATAGCTTCCTACTGCACAGCTCTACCCCACTCACTATAGTCCTCCCCTTCTGCGGTAGCTGAATCCTGTTGGACAACTCACCCAGGAAATCTTCTCTCCCACTGTCTGGCTGTACTACTTCCTCAGTAACTGATGACTGGAACCTTGAGCAATAGAAGGGCACAGATTCCCCTCAGGTACCCTTTGTCTAGCAGCCAAAGGCTGCTTTCTCCCAAACCCTGGTACAATTTCACAGGGTTCCTTCCTATATTTTTCAATTTCACCCCTATCCCACCAAAACTCCCTCCCCCGACTATCTCTGTTGCAGTCTCTCTGAATTATTATAAACTATTTCCCTGATAGCCCCCTTGTGCTACTAACTGTCTAGCTTTATATCAGGTCTGCCTATTCCTTCTCAGCTGGGCTGCATCTTCAATCAGCCTTTCAAGCCCTGGTTGTCCCCAGGTGTAACCTATAAGATGAATTAACCTAATTTAACTTGCTCTTTCTTGTGTGGGGTCCTGGAGCCACTCATATGTCTAAGTACTTTGCTAAACCAGGGCTCAGGAGACTGCTCCTTTATGAGGAAGAGAGCAATTTCATAACCAAGCACAATTAGAGACAGGCCTAAACCACACATTCAGGTTTTGGAATTGGCTTCTTCCTGTTCTATTTATGTAATGAGGGACATGCATAATCATAATTTAATCATCAGCAACAATAAGCTCTTCTATTGTTTTGGGGGAATAGGAAAACCATGGATGATTGCCCACCTGCATGATACACAAGCCTCAGGAACTAATGCCCGGTCTATTCTATTTCTTCTCTCAGCATTGTTCTAAATAGCATCCACACTACTAAGCCCATTATTTTGAAATAAGGGGCTGGTTATTTCAAAATAATAACTCCTGTTTTCCATGAGGAATAACGCTTATTTCAAAATAGTTATTTGAAAGAGTGGTAGTGTGGATGCTCCCACTGCTGCTATTTTGAAATAACTACTCCCCCAGAGTCATTCAAAGTAATTACCGTCCAGTGCTTCCTGGGAGTCTTAAGTCCAGGTAGCGCATCCACATTAAGGGAGCCTGTCTCCGACTAATTTCAAAGCTTCCATTTAGTGTGGACACACTATTTCGAAATAGCTATTCTGAAATAATTTCTTAGTGTAGACATGCCCATAGTCCCCACAAGTTGTTGTCTAAGAGCAGCCCACCCCCATGATGAGCATTCACCACACAAAAACAACAGCGTTTTCTATTCATATGTAACACTTCCAGAACAGTATGCAGGCCCTGGGATCCAGTTCAAAGCCATTATGCAGATAGCACCAAACCAGGAAATTTGGATCTCGAATCTCTAGATCTGAATTTTCCCAAAGTGGTTCAGATCCTGAGTTTCAATTGAAATGCATTTAGAGTCACTGTGGTGCCGGTCCTTCCCACAAGACAAATTTACTTTGAAGTAAACAGTTTCCTGACAAACTGAATTCAGGGATTTGGCCTATGACACATACCCTGCATTTTCGAAAACATTTTTAATTTTACTTACTATTAACTGTGCCTCTCTGCCCATGTCCAGCAAAATCCCCAGTGCACCTTGGGATGGATGCTTTTTTTTGCTTTTTTGGCAAATACCTGACAAATTTCAGACAAATTACACCGCCAGGTGGGAAAAGCAGGGACAATATTGTCCCTTTGTGCTAACCTGCTGTCATCAAGGCAAAACAAAAAGGGCAGGGATGTGGTAGCAATAATAAACCAAACAGTCCCTGTCTGGTGTTGCCTTCTAGATGTCATATAGAGTATGATAGCTCATACAGGCAATTAAATAAGGGCTTGTCTACATGGTGGGGCCACAGACACTATGGGGGCATGATTTCTGAAGCTCATAAATGTGTGGCACATTAGTTAATGCATGCAGACCTGCTAATCCACACTATGTTAATGTATTCTAGGGAACTTTGAATATGTATCAGCAGGATCTTCATAGACCAATTAATGCACAACATAGTAGTGCACTTTACAAATCACAATCTCAGAGTGTGCCTTACCTTTTTGTGTAGGTAAGTCCTAAAACTGTTAAAATTTTATAACAAAGAGACCTGGAACTAGAGAGTGTCTAATAAAGGGGAAAGGGAAGCCTTTCCTAACTTTAATCCAAGTTCCAGGTTTGCATTGCTGTTTCTAGTTGTTGTGCTATTCCCCCAACATTTCAGTCCCTATTCCTAATTCCTACACCCTTTGCTCTGGTCTACACTAGGGAGTTATTTAAAAATAACCCCCCTTATCATATATATAGTAGCCCAATGTCTGTGACTCTGTAACGCTGAAATGCTGGCTGTTGCCTCTGGGAGGCGTTGTTGCCTGAGTCACGTCCTTTGCCTCCCACCATGGTGCTGGCTGACTTCTGCGCCGCTCAGCTGGGCCGCTGCGGGGGAGCAAGCGGTGCAAGTGGCCATTTGGTGCTCCGCGCTCCCCATGTAGCACGAGGAGCACGATGCCCAAACAGCAGCTTGCGCCGCTTGCTCCCGCACAGGGAGTACAGAGCCCAAACGGCCATTTGGGCTTCATGGTCCCCCCGAATGAGAGGCAGGAGGAGGAGCAGAAGAGAAAGAGAGAGATGGAGAGACAGGCAGGAGGCGGAAGAGAGCTGGGGGGGGGCATCAGGAGGAGGAGGAGGGGAGAGAGAGAGAGAGAGAGAGAGAGAGAGAGAGAGAGAGAGAGAGACAGACAGACAGACGTGAAAGAGAGACCTGAAAATCCAGTCTTATGACAGGATATTGGCTAGTTTCAAACTAATAAGCGGAGTGTCCACACTATCAACTCCATTATTTCAAAATAACAAGCTGGTTATTTCAAAATTGGTACTCTTGCTTTCCTTGGGGATACTATTTCAAAATAGTTATTTTGGGAGTTATTATTTCAAATGTAGTTATTTCAAAATAATTTCCTAGTACAGACATGCCTTCCTGGCCTACTTTTATTTGTTCTTCAGTCACACAACTGGTACTGGGAGACACATTGGCAGTTGTTAAGAAAGGGTGATATGCCACTCTTGCCATAAGGTGATGGTAACACCAAGACAGTCTATATATTTTTGGATGTTGATCAGCTGAAATCTTCCTTTCATGAGAACTCATTTAACAATCTTTTCTTGGCCAAAGAATTTATGAACACAAATTGCTTATCATTGATATTTACCATAGAGTGTAGGCTATAGCCAGAAAGTTACTTTTATAAAATGTTTGTTGGTCCCAGCTTCTGAGAGAGGCAACGTAGATGTGGTAATATCTTTTATTTAACCAACTTCTGTTGCTGGAAATGACAAGTTTTGAGCTTCACTGAGCTCATCCTCAAGTCTAGGAAACATGACAGCTTGTCCCTTCCAACAACCAAAATGAATCTAATGAAAGGTATTACGTTGTCTACCTTGTTTCTCTCACATTTATGGAAAACATTTCCCCCTCTTACTCATTCCTCTTATGTGACTATTAATTGTACTTCAACTAGAGAAAATATCCCAATTTATTAAGGAAAAACAGTCAGGTTTCATACCGTAGATTTAGGGGGTTTTATTGAAAAATCATCAGGTACCAACCCCCCCAAAATATTATTTTACCAAATAAAGCAGATATGTCAACTGAAATAGAATATTTTAAAGGAGCACACTAATTTGTTTACACAGCGTATTAAATGTTGACAAACGTGAGTGAAAATGCATAATCTACAAACACAAATCCACAATAGAATACAGGAGCACCAATTAACCCATCTTCTTTCAAAAAGCAAATGAAGCTAATCTGCAAGGCACAGGAATCTAGAACAGTAATACTTGAAAGTAAATGGATGGGAAATTGCCCCCTCCACAGAACAGGAGAGGAAGATCTGTTCAGAATGTTACTTTGAAACCTCAGCTTCCAGGGGGCCAACAGACTTGCTGGGCCCTGAGCAAAGGGGAGCAGCTTTGTGCTCCCAGAGGGGATGGGGCTGAGGAAAGCCAGCCTTCAGAGCCACCCAGAATGCACTGTGCCACTTTGCCCCTCTCATCCCTCTCAACAGGCAGCCCTCAGAACCGCCTGGAGCATGCTACATGATGCTCCAGTGGTTATTTAAAGAGCTCAGGCCACCACTACAATTGTCCCCTCCTCCCACCTTCCCCCCAGTTGGTGGACCTGTCAAATTCTAATATATCTTGAACAGTATTAACTACCCATCCCTTATATCACTGCTTCTCATGATTTAATACAATTTTAAGTACAGCTTCAAGACAAAGTCCTTTACATTTTGATTTCTCACCTTATGCCTTAAAACTTCAAATAGTAAAGTGCTTGTAAAAAAAACAACAAGCTAAGCAATAATAAACTGTGGAACTTAGGCTCCTATTCTGCAAGCTGTTCCACACCAACATATGTTGTAAAAGTAAATAGGCATCTATGTCATGTTCATATATTTATCATTCATTGTATCTACAGAGGATCAGATGTTCCTGGAACCCAACAATATAAAAACTCTGTCTGCGTGATGAGTGATGGAAAAGGTTCCCTCTTGCTTATTTGTAGTATGCAGCCATGGCTGAATAATAAACAACCTCAAGCATCTGTGTCAGTATTATGCACCCAAAAATCATGACCATACTCCATATTTTCAGATGACTTACTCTGGGGACTGTGGAGTGCAGCCTGAACCCCTACCCTTACGGAGGGTTCAAGGGAACACAAGGATGTAATATTACTGAGCTGCTGCATAAAGGCACAAGACAAGGGACCAGCAGAACCTGTGCCTTGTATTTCTCCCACCTCCAGACAATCTATTCAAGGTGCTGTATAATTTAGTTATAATTATTAATTTTAATTAACTTGGAGTCACTTTGTGAGCATGTACCATCAGGGATAAAAAAGTGAAATATTATGAAAGTTAAGAACGCTTACCAGCTAAGAGAGACAACATCTAGCTACAAAATGGCTACTTAGGATCCTAGCTGATTGGCTGTGCCAAAGTGAAAAGACTGCTTCAGAAAAGCTTAGTAAGAAATAGTTCCCAGAAGGGAGCAACTTTGCCCAGGAGAAACTTAGGCACCCCCTCCGCCCCGCCATCCCACCAATATTTATAAACATGTTTAATTTTGCAGTTGAGTAGTCCCAGGAAAGTTTTCTTTTTCATTTTTTGGACCCCTTAATAAGAGAGCTTTTACATGGACTATCTCCCACACTCCAAAAGGCACTCTCTCTGTGATATGGCCCACACTGTATGGCAGTTTTAGAAAGTTCTGTGAGCTTAAATTTTGTAATAAAAATGTGTCTAGATGGAGAGATGAAAGGACAAGAGACTGAACTTTACTTCCTGGGTTCAAGCACCAAATCAGGATTACAGAGGTTAATATTAGAGCTGATAGAATTAATACTAAAAACGTGCAACTTTTCATTAAAAAATGAAGACCAAAAGCTTTCAGTCAAAAATTTTCTATGAAAACTTGAAGTTTTCCATGGAAAACAGACACGGGTTGTGGAAGTTCTCCATCAAAAAAACTCTTTCAATGAGAAAATGTCTTGTCCAATGACAGCAGTCAATGGTTTCCACGGAATTCCAGTAGTTCTGTTACACATTTATATAGTGTCCCACATTCAAAGGAATCCCAAAGTGAATTACAAACTTTAGTAGCAACAATTGTATGTAGCAATTGGTTTTTCTACTACTTAAATGAATTCACTATGTAGGGCTCTGCAACCACTATTTCACAATACAAAGCAACACCAGGTAATAGTTTGGGAAGTGAAGAAAACTGCCCCAAGCCAACTGAAACTGTAGAAGGATTTGTAGTTAGGCATAATACCGTTTCACAAGTTGATAGATATATATGGCCAAATAATTAGGACTAATATTCTTTCTTCTGAATATTGCCCTGAGATAGCGAAGGCTGGATTTTCAGAACTATGTGCATGCAGCCGTTTGCATATGCTATTTTGGCAATTCCTGCAGTTATTAGCAACTAACTAGTATGCTAGTAACAACTCAATATCCAAATATCTGTGTGTTTTTGCAGGGACAGAGAAAATCTGTCTTGTATTGACCTCAAATGGTCAGAACCAGGCTTTTCAGTTGCTACTGAAAGTTGATCATTCCAGTAGTTCATTCTCTCTAAAAACTATAGCCAGGCATCAGTTCTGCCTCAGAGAGAAGAGTACCCCAAAGTGAATTACCAGCTACATTTACTCTAGTATATGGGATTTCCCTAGCTGTTACCCATCCAAGCTCTGGCACAGCTTCTGCTGTTTAACTTACAAGAGCGGATAAGATCACAGTTTGAGTTTGTATGGCTACCAGCAATCAGCCAAGAAGCTGCTGCCTTTATATTTGCTCTCAGTGGTCCTTTGGTCTAAAGAGCAAGAATATAAACAGGTGGTAAATGTCCCAGGAGTGAGTGTAAGGAACAATTCACTTGTGACAGCTCTTCACTTGAGCCTGGAAATGGTGTGGTTTTATAAGTGGTATATTTCTCTCAGGAGTTTTTCTGCTTCATTTCTTGAACCATTTCAGGGTGTTCAGTGAAAAATGGATAAAATCTAGGAGTGAATTTTGAACAGTTTTCCTCTTTTCCTATGGTTTCAGTTGCAGTAGCAGCTCTTTGAAGCATTTTGTTTACTATGTTGTGGTGGGAAAACCATTTTCTATGGCCTCCTTTTGTGGAGAACATTACTTGCCTCTGGCTTCTCCACAGAGCTTAAGGTGGAGAAAATTAGCTCTGCTTTCTACTTCAGAGGCAATAGTACTTGAGCGCAATCTGCTTGGAGGTAGACTGCAGGGCCAATATTTCAATGTATTTAAACATTCAGAAGCCGCATCTGAAAAGTTTGGTAGTATAAAAGGGAGCATGTTTGTTCCATTGTTCTGTTCCAGAGGAATTCCTTGGTGAAATGGAAGGTGTGGAGCTGTAATTTCAGTAACAATGTTTGGAATAGCTTTTCATTATTATTAACAGCAAATTTTAGTCTCCCAACAGTAACTAAAGTGAGTGCGTATAAATGACACAAGTACAGTACAGCAGGAACTCCAAAAAAATAATATTCTTGATATGCTAAAAATAATTTTTCCAGGGGACAAAGGGAATGAATCTCTGAGACATTAGAGTGATGATAGGTTTTGCTGATAGAAGATTAAGTCAGAGAAATCTACTTCATTTTCCCCCCAATGATGCAGCTTTCATGGTCTTAACGTCCTCATTGTTAGACAGTGGGTGCTGCTGAATGGAGACTTGAGGAATGTAAATAAATTAATTGCCTGATGATGAAAGGGATGGATTATTTCCCAAAGCATATGATATGTAAGATATTACATTGTCTAGAGATGCTGCTAATAGTCACTATATTCAAATAGCCAGTAAAACATGACCCTCTCTCAGAAAGCCCGGCATACAACACGCTTAGTAGGTAAACTAGATGAATCCCATTAGCATTCCCAATTGTTACTCATTTCTACAGAAATGCCTCTTAATGGAAGGCATGAGCATAAAGAACACAGTCATATCAAGTACTGAGGAAAATGCAATTACAGAAATTACTATATTAGCCTTCAAGTGCACTCTCTTGTACCATAACCCTTTCTTTTGCAATAAAGGGATCGTGGATGTCCTACTATGCAAGAGAACACAGGGAGGGTCCTTGTATGAGACAATTGCTCAAGGACTTCAGCAGAAGATTTTATTATGCAAAGACTTCTGTGATGTCCCATGATAACACAAGGTACAGTGTTTTATCACGGGAACCTCTAGAGATATTTTTCTGATGTTTCATTTCAACCCCTTCTGTGCTGCTTAAAAATGGACTTACCGGTCTTAGTGCATGTAGGACATATTGCTTTGTTCTCATATCAGCATTCTTTATAATGATTTTTCCCCCCAGTGACCGTAGAGTTCATAAAAGGTGACAGATTGATAGCACTGGAAAATTTGGAAAGTAAGTGTGGAAGCAGGGGCGGATATAGGGCAGGGAGAGCGGGGCGGCCGCCCCGGGCCCCGCGCTTCAAGAAGCCCCACGCATGCGCCGTGTCAAAGGGGGGGCCCCACGAAATTGTGCTGCCCTGAGCCCCGCAAAATCGTCATCTGCCCCTATGTGGAAGTTTCAAATTGGGAATATGGCTGCATTCATTGTAATGGAAATTGGGCAACCCTATCCATTAGGCAGCCTCAGCCTAAAATTCTCTGACCATGAAACAAACACACCAGGGAAAACAGAGCAAGCTCTCCACCCTCTCTAGCTAATTTACTTCACCCTACAAGGAACCACTTTGTGCCAGTTCAGTTCTTAACCTGTCTTCTGACACTATGAACACTGTGGGGTGGAGATGGAACCCAGAACTGGAACTTTTGTTCCTGGCTCTTCAACTATCATGCTGAATGATGTTGAGCATGTCCATTTGTCTCTTTGTGCCTCAGTCTCCCCCTCTGTAAAACGGGAATAATGTTACTTATCTTATTTCTAAAGCACTTTGAGACCTACTAATGAAAAGGGCTGTATAGTCAGTGGTGCTAGTGACATATAACTTGAATAAACACGCACTACTAGCTTGGTTTGCAAACAGCAGGCCACCAGTCTGCGTTAGAAACTCAAAGGCTGTGTCTACACTGTGCAATCTTGCGCCAAAGCGGCCGCTCTTGTGCAAAAACTTGCTGCTTGTCTACACTGGGCATGTGTTCTTGCGCAAGTAAACTGACATTCTACTGTATGAAATCAGGGCTTCTTGCACAAGAACTATGACACTCCCACTCAGGAATAAGCCCTTTTGTGCAACTGTTCATGCGCAAGAGGCCAGTGTAGACAGGCAACATGAATTTCTTGCGCAAGAAAGCCCTATGGTTAAAATGGCCATCAGAGCTTTCTTGCACAAGAGAGCGTCTACACTGGCATGGATGCTCTTGCGCACAAGCACATCTCTTGCGCAAAATCACATGCCAGGGTAGACGCTCTCTTCTGAAAGAGTTTATATACAAGAACTCTTCCGCAAAAGAGTTCTTGTGCAAGAAGCTGCCAATGTAGACAGAGCCAAAGATTTCACTACGGGTTTCGAGGTCTTGTAGAGTTTCACAACATACAAACACAAATATATAGTACTAGTATATGTACCCAGAATTGCTCATGTCTTAATGTTTTTGGGGGTTTGTGTGGAAAATAAAAGGAAAATGTACATGCTTTAGTTAAATGAAGGAAAAAAAGAAGTTTGTATTAATAAAAGAAGGAAATAGATTCAAACAGAGCTTGTTGGTAGACAATATTTGCAGTTTATGTCTTTTTCTAAAATAAAAAGGGGGTCGGGGCAGGACTGAGGGCAAGGGGCTGGGAGGGTTGGGATGCTCAGGGAAGGGATGGAGGGTGCTGGAGTGTGGGCGGGGATGGGGAACTGAGGACACAGTGTTTGCTTACCCCTCTGAAGCTTAGCAACAAAAATTAACATCAGCCTAACAAATATTCAGTCTTTGGAGTATCTTTCCTTTATTAGATATTCACAGAACAATATGGCTAAAATAAAAACAGATTTAAATCTAATCTGGAAATGAAGATAGATTTTAAAAAAATATTCCTTTTCACTTTTCTGTATGTAGTCTGAATATGGTAGGTGCCTCTTATTATACTCAAAAGAATAAGTACAGAATAGAGAACATCCCTTTGGCAATATATGACTGTTCCCCACAGTTTTATTCAGCTTGGTTTCATAAAATTCAAGTGATTCTGTTTCTATGACTTCCTTAGAGGCTGTATTTTGCAGCCTAATAAATAATACTCACGAATTTTTTTTCCCGATACTGAAAATATTTTTTCCTTTCCTCCCATTAGACCTCAATATACTCGTGTATATTATACTAAATAATTCCTTGTTCTCACTGGTGTTTGTTTACTTTAAATATGCTATCTGTAGGCTGCTGTTGCTCTTACTTCAATTAGCTAAACTCTACATTTAATTCATAACCTTTCTTCAGATGTAATCCAGGAATGCTATGCACCAAACAAGAAGCACATAATTGAGGTGACTACCTACTCACTGACAACACTCTTCCAGTTCAGGTTTACTTTTTCATAGGGTTCACCTCACCACCACCCACTTCACCTCCCAGCTGCCCATTGCAGGGACTTGCCCTTTACATTCAGGAGACCTGAACAGTTGTGGCCCTATAGCAGATATTCTGTAGCAGGTTACTGTTTGCCACAGTTACTTTTCTTTCAGCTGGTGAGTATTACATTCTAATATATCTTCTCTCTTTTTGTTGTTGTTGTTGTTCCCAAAAAGAGCATGCTTTAACATTACAGATTAGTTCTTTCAGTCCCTAATTCATTTCCATTGCTCTGAACTACCTCCAATTTCTCAATATTATGCTGGTAAATATTGTGCATAGATGAATACAATATTCTAGGTGCAAACATTTCTGAGACCTTTGTCTGCCTTGTGAAGTGATCCTTTTATGTATGTAACCCCAAATCATATTGACTTTTGCTTGCATTTGCCTCCATCACATTTCATGCTCATGTCTGATTTGTTGCCTAGTCTTATAACCTTGCCTAGTTTCACAATTCTTTCAATCTTCCCAAGCTTCTAACACCATTAAGTATGTGTTTTGGATCATTTTCCTCTCAATACACTGACTGGCAGTTTTTCAAGTTGAATCAAACTTTATTTCTACTCAGTCTTCTGATACCTTTAAATCCCTTTGTAATATTTTTCTGCCTGACTGACCTTTGCAACTCCACCCAAGTTACTCCTTGCTTCTTTCCATGGTGTATTTGGACAATGCTTCAGTTTCTAAGCACCACTATTAATTATGATTCACTCAGCCCCTGTGAATGTTGACTGACATTTCCCTTAGTGGATGAAGGAAAACTGTTACTGTTCCAATCCATAGATTGAAATAACTGCAGGAAACAAGCTAGGCTGCAGGCCTGCAGCCTAAGGACCTGTAGAGGGGGAGGGGGAATCTTGTCCCCCACAGCCTATGCTTAGTTTATTGTATAATGTTGGTTTGCCTGAGCATATTCTGGGAGGGTGAATAAGAAGCTATTCTTATAAATGCTAAGTTTTCATTGCACTCTCCTTAACTGTGGAATTTGGTTTTATTTGATGATTCTATTCAATAAGATGGTTCTTTTAAATAGCCAGTAACAATTTACCTGTCAAATAAATAGCTAAACCTGAAAAGGATTTATGCTTAATAGCTCTACTGCAGTTTTATGTAGTAAGAGTCCTTTCTGAAGCACTGGTTGCTATACTGGTTAGGATTTTATAGGAGCTTTTGAGGATCCTGATTTCAGAAAAGCATCCTAGATTATAGAAGCTGAAGGAGTTGTGTATTGCATAGGATTTTTTAGTTCAGTTATTTCCACTGCTTTGGTCTTTCCAGTAACTGGAGCAGAATGAATCATACTCCACCTTAATGCATCTGAGGGAATACTTTTCATTTACCTTTAATCTATCAAGAGAGAGCTATGAAAAATTGAAAGCCACAGCATTTTCCAGGGGATAAAGCTTCCAATATTATGTAAAAACAGTTCCTATGGAAGTCAGCTGTTAACCAGTCAAAAATACTCATGGATGTAGGTAGAATGCTTATCATGTGGCAATTTACTTCTGATAAAGAAATACACATTCCCTGTGTATTTTTAAGACTCTTAAGCAGCATGTACTCAAAAGACCGCATCATTGCAAAGTCTGTTTCCATGCAACTGTGAATGAAATGTCACAGCCCTTCATGCCGTAAGTGTAGCAAAATGTAAACAATGGCACTCAAGCCTTGCCAGTGAGTGGTGAGTAACACATTTTTTTTTTAACAAAGCAGTTTAGTTCAGAGTGGCAGAGGGATCTCTAGTACAAACAGAATAACTTCATTATATATTTCTGAAGTCCTCTCTCTGTCACTCCTTTTTTTTTTAAAGACACTTAAAAATGATGGCAGGCAATGAAGTATTCCCTGAGACCATCCCGGTTATTTTGGTTAGTTGCCTTGTAGCTGTAACATGTACACGAAAGCCTTACATTAGTTCTCCTGAAAGCATGTGAATTTCTGCATCCACCAATAAACAAACACCCTCCCACAACTTCAGCAGCAATATAATAAAGGGTGGTGGGAAAGGATTATAGCAACACAGAGACATGGAAAGTGAACAAATTCTGAGCATTTAGGATATTCTCTACAGCCTTTTTTTAGCCTGCATTTTGTAAGCTTTTGGGTGTTTTAAAATACAGTATTCCTAATGCATAGAAATTAATCCAAATTGAGCCAGTTAATTGTAAAGCTTCATATTTTACAAGAGGGGCTGAAATCCAAACCTAGGTCTGATGCTCGGTTTTGCAAATGGCTCCTAGCCTTATAAAAGGCAAACCCAAACTGCTGCTTCAAACACTCCTGAAATTTGGGGTCCAAAGACCAGATCTGAACTTTGGGACTTATCCACATATGTATTAATCACCAAATTCTTCCATGAGATGAGTGCACATGAGTAGTCCTCAGAATATAAGTGCTCCATCAGACAGAAATAAGATCACAATCGGGATGGATTTTATCCCTGGAAATACTCAGACAGATGGGTTTGGGGTAACCACTCCAGAGAACAGGAATTGCTGTATCCAGAGTCATTGGCCAATTGGGGAAGCTACTCCCAGTCCATATACCTGTGCAATGGTGAAAGGCTATTTCAATAACAGAACTACAAGGAGTCCTGTAGCATCATAAAGACTAACACATTATTTGGGTATCAGTATGAGTGGGCTGGAACCCACTTCATCAGCATTTGTCTTTTTGGTGCCACAGGACTCTTCATTGTTTTGCTGAAACAGACTAACAAGGCTGCCTCTCTGAAACGTAACAGAACTGTTATTTCCAGGAAGTTTTCTGTGTGAAGTCTTACTAGTATCCTTACCAGTTATGTACTGTTAGTTGGGAACATCCCACTTCAGAGGTTCATACAGTGTGAGGTTCCATCCATTTGATATTCCATCCATTTGAAAGGGAATTCAGTGCCAGTGATTAAATATATGATGATCTAAAGAATCAAGTATGTATAAAATAGTTAAATAATGTAAAAGAAGAGCATATGGCAATTGTCAGCAAGTAGTTGAAAGGTGAGACTGCCAGAGAGGGAAATGAATTGTTTCTGATGCCCCAAGCATGCAGAGGGAGACGTGTTGAAGTCAAATCAACCAAAAGAACAAACATATAGGAAAATGATTGTGGAACATCATCTACTGGGAAGGATCAGGGTCATTTCACTACAGCCATTCATAAATAAAGATTGGGAATGAGCAGTAATGTGGATCAGTGTTAAATTTACAGAAAAGGTCAAAGTTCAGGTTCAAGGCTGATATAGCATGAAGGACAGAACTGGGCTTCAACATCACTGAAGTCTTGCATTCTCTTTTCTGTCATTTTGGAACATGAGAGAGATCGGAGATTAGCTGCTCTCAGTAGATTTCTTTTGTGCTTAAAAAGAAATGGAAGCAGGGGAGCCGACAGTCTCCATGGGCCCCTGAGGAAGGTTCGGAAGAGGGAGGCTCTGCAATCCAGAAAGGGGCAGTGAATCAGGCAGAATGGGTGAGGCCAGGAGCAGCCAGCCCCCTGTGCCTCCTCGCACCCCCACCTCTCCCACCTTGCCCAGCCTTCTGAGCTGCATGGAATGCACTGCACGGTGCTCTGGTGATTATTTAAAGGGGCAAGGACTCAGTGGTGACAGATCCTTGGGCCCCTTTGAATCGCCAGGCCTTGGAGCAACTGCTCCCTTTAACCTTCCCAGCTCCATCCGCAGACCTGCATGGAAATAATCATTTGCCCTCTCCCTTACAGAAATGAGCAGTTTTCCAGATCCCATTGGAAATTGCTCACTAGGCATGGCTTCTTGGAGCCCAAAGAAGCCCTGAAATACCCAGTTGCTTCAACTTTCCCCAAGACTCTGACAGTGTCTGAATAATCCCAGGGAATCATTTGCCAGCCCCTATGCCTATGGGATTAGGGGAAAACATAAGCAGAAGTATGGGGGACAAGGCTTAGTCACTGGCCATGTGACATGGAGGGAAGATGGCCTTATAAGCAAGGCACAGGAGCCTCGTGCCCTCTTTGCTTTGGACAGTAGAAGTGGAGAACAGAGGAAACTAGGAGTTCTGTCACCACTGTCTCATGAATAATGAAAAAGGGAGAGAAGGAAAAATTCTTTTTTTTAACTGTCTGTGTTGTATAGTGACTATGAAACCATGTGAACTTTGTGTCCTGAGCACTGACTTTTTAAAAACTTTGTGTGCATCAAGAGCAGCTATTTTGTTCTTAGAATTTCTGTATTTTGTAATGGGAGAGACACACAATCTGCTCCCTTGCAGAGACACTTCGTTTTTGTTTGTTTGTTTTTTGTTTTCTTTCCATAAATGACCTACTATATGTCCTTTTATATGCATAAAAGCTTAACACTGTTCACCTGGGCAGGTAGGGGGTGAAGAGGGTACTGGAGAGCTACAGTGGGATTGTGAGGACACACCCTGATGATGATGACCACTTTCTCCCTGCTCGATGGTGGGAGGGGTATGTGTCATAAAAGACTCTGATCATTGTGCATCGTGGGAGATGTAGTCTGGCTAGAGCAGTGGTTTTCAAACTACGGGTCAAGGAATGTCAGACACTGGATCTCAGTGCTGGAGGGTGTCCAGGTGACCAGTGAGATGTGGCTGGCTAACTGGCTGTCCTGGCACCACAGACTGCATTGCCCCCAGCTCGTGGGGGGTGGGAGGGAGAGAGAGAGTACACAGGGCTGTGCACGCTACCCCCAGCCTGGGCACTAGCTCTGCACTCCCATTGGCTGGGAACCTGCTGATGGCTACTTCTGGGGCACAGTATGTTCTGCGGTGCCAGAAGAGGCAGGAAGCTGTCTTATCACCCCCATTGCATCACTGACCAGGAACCATTTGAGGTAAGCCCCTCCTGCCCCTGCCCTGCCCCCTCCCACTTCTGAGCTTCCTCCTACACCCCAAAGTGTTCATCCTGAGCCCCACCCCACACTCTAGTCAAATTATGTTGGATTGCAGGCATCAACAATTTTCTTCAACTGGGTCATGAGAAAAAGTCTGAAACCCACTGAGCTAGAGGGCCTGACCCAGAGTGGAGAACAGAAGCATAAGGTTCTCCAAATGAAGAGGTCACAAAGCAGTGGGGGGATGAAAAAGGCCTCTGAGCTGACCCTTGAAAAGGAAGCCTAATTATGGATGACTTGTGGGGAGAGAGGAGAGTAAATTGTCAGTCTTCTGAAACCACAGCAAAGAGTGGACAGTGTGTGTGGTGTATTACTTGGTGTTTCCAAATCTTACTGTGGCTGAGTCAGGAGAAGAGCTCAGGTCACTTGACTTACCCCACTGTCTGTTCTAACCTGCATAAACCTTATATCCTGAGGGCATAACTGCTACCTTTCATTCCAGGTACTTGCACAGGTACATACCGTGTTACATCTGCATATGATAATTAGTAGAAAACATTATTTCTCAAGGTAACTGCGAATTGGAGGCAAATGCTCCTCAGCTATTATATGAGGATCCTTTTCTTTCTGACAGTATTACATTTACCAGGCCTCACTATCAGTTTTTGGCAGTGCTGATCATTGGTAATTATTGATTCCCTACAATAAACTATTAATCTGATAAGAAAACAACATGGCCTTCAAAAAATGAACAAGCCCACAAACAAAACCAGTCCATGATGGCAGATCTCAGCAGTCTAACAGCAGTGTGCTGTACAGCAGTGTCATAGTTCTCAAAATCTGTGCTCGGGGCTTGAACTGGCAGACGTTGGAAGTGTGCACATACATTGCAGTCAGTCCATGGGGAATGAGAGCATTCTGAATTGTTCTCAAGTGACCTCTTCTCTCTGATTCAGTTGTAATATTGATACACCATGGAGAAAGCTGTTTTCCCCGCCCTCCTTCTGTGGCAGGAAATTAAGTCATCTCTGAAGTGCCTTTGAGTACGTGGAGAATAAAAGGGGAAAGTGATAGAATCTAAAATTACTTCAACGGGGTCAGAAAAAATGCTAAAGGGTTGAGCTGGTCTTTCAGTCTTATTCTCTATCATATCAAAGATGGATTATATCACTTTTGCACAACTGTCCAGGTTCACTGAGGGGTTTGGAGGACTGCGTAGGAAATGTCGTCTTTTGATTGATCAAGTGTTGGCTGCTTTGACAGGCAAGAAATCAGCCTTGATGGACTGCAGGTCCTGTATGGTGTAGCATTCTTTTGTTCCTCCATCCCCTCCAGTGATTTAATCATATGGACCTTTTAAAATGTGAAAATGCCTTGCCCCAGTTTATCAGTAGTTCTTTTAATACAAGAGATTTTTCTCTCAACATACCTCATGCAAATAAAGTTTTTCCCCCTCTTTATTCAGTAGCATAACCCCAGCATATTATGCCTATGTGTTGGAAAATGACTTATGTACTTTATGAAAATAAATCATTTGCAAGTGATATCTGCCTAAATCGGTCTCCTATGACAACTAAGTCATTTGCAGCCCTGAAGAATTAGAATTGACACTAAAAGCTCAGGATGATTTAAGAGAAATGACAGACTTGTGCTCCTGCAGTGGTAAAGTACTATATATTTTAAGAGAGGAAAGAGCCTAGAAGAGTACATATCTCTCCACTTGCAATTCACCATTAAGAACCTAAAGACACGTGTGTAAAGGAAGGTTATATGTAGCTTAAAAAGCAATACCAAGCAGTGTCTAGGACACGCCAGTTAGCCATTTCCCCCACTCCCTACAAACCATGCTATGCACTATTGTGAATGAACAGCAGCAGAGCAAATAACAGAGAGCTGACAAAGGTAAAGTAGAAACAGGCAAAACTGATCGTGAGCTAACAGCTAGAACATGATGGTGGAGATGAAATATTTGGTTTTTGATGGCACTATAAAGATGCATAGTGCTTGTTATGTTCATGCCTCTCTATTGTTGGTTCCTGGAGCCACATTGGGTTGAGCTTGGAAGTGCACCTGTCATGCATGTTGTGATTGAGACATGGAGCATGTATTCTGTGGCCCCATCATTTGCTACAAAATCTGCCCCTTGCTCCAGGTGAATTACAGCTGGAGGCTCCTTTTTAGTCTGGGCACTCCTTGGATCATCATGCATGTCACTTTGCCACGACTTGCACTTCCCTCCAGCCTGCTTTTAAGCAAGTTCAAGTGGCTAATTAGGTTTGCTTGTCTCTTTATTTGCTATGACTCCCTTTCAGAGCCTGCTTCTTGGTCACTGGCTGGACTATTGACCTTTTTTGGGTTCTTTACCATCTAGCCTTCCCCATCTTATCAAAGATGGAACTCGTCAGTCACTGTGGCCTCTGTAATTTAGCTGCCTTTGTTTCTATCTCTAACTTCACCTAACAGTCCAGCATCTCCACTTTTTTCTCCTTCAGCTTTCATTTTGTGCCCTTATAGTCTTTGTGCATAAAGACATATTCCTCATCAGGCTACTGGGATTCAATGGTCAATGCTTTTCTTTACAAGTGCTGTTGCTTCCTTAATTCAGACTCTCTCACTACTTGTTGGAACCTATTGGTCTCAAGGGACCTGATTCTCTTCTCACTGCACCAGAGAAAATCAAGAAGGAACTCCTTTTAAGCCAACAGCGCTACATAGCTGTAAAACCAGGGTAAGTCAAGTGAAAAGAAAAACAAGGCCAAGATATTTTGCAACTTCTCTATTTGCAATCTCCTGTCCATTGCCTAATTAACGTATTCAATTATCTATACTTATCACCACTGCTAGTAGGCTACCATTCTGTGCCTAACTCTCAGAGCAATTTACCTTTTTTGTGTGAATTCATCCTGTTGTGGGGTTTCCCCTTAGTCGATCCCTTCGAACTCATGATGAATGACAGCTCGTCTCTGGATATCTGAAATAAGTTACATGCTTGCCATAGACATGGAACATTGCAGAACATTAGAGGATGGCAGAAGGTACAAACTAAAAACTGGCTTCAGAGCATAACAAATAGGATTGGAAGGAGCCATAATGCTGTCAACTCATGGGGCAGGGTTGTAGATTCGCTTCAAGACAGAGTCAATTAGGGATAGATAGTTGCTTTTTATTAATCTTACTGTGTCACTATTATTACAGGCTTAATACTGCCAGATGGTTACACAGCTACTGCAAAGTAATACACCAATAAGCATAGGCAGAGGAATGCATAAAAGGGGAACAGACACTTGGAAATGCTTATGCCCCTTCAGGTCTGTAGGGAATCCCATTCCGGTCACCTCGCACCAGGCTGCAGTGGACATGGCTCCAGCAGGGGGACCCAGGACACTCTCCAAGTTCTAGATCTCTGGTGAGACTCAATGGACACGGCACTCCCTACACTAGTTAAACTACAGTTGTTTACCGGGTGTGCACATACCTGGCTCAATGCCATTCTTATCACTTTCATGAGCTGAGACTGATGTCAACTTGTTTACTGCTCAGTAGTTTCCCAGCTCAAGGCATGGCTTAAAGCTGATAAAGCCCAGCTGCTGTTTGCACTTGCAGGGCCCCAGGCTATGCTAATCTGGGTACAGCAGGGATGGAAACTTCCATCCCAGGCCCGGTAAGCTGCAGGATCTATATATGACTTTTATGTGATAAATGCCATGTGAACAGAATGTCCAGGGCTATGTCTACACTGGCATGTTCTCATGCAAACACTCTTTTGTGGAAGAGTTCTTCTGCAAAAACTCTTCCAGAAGAGTGTGTCTACACTGGCATGTGCTTTTGTGCAAGAGCATCCATGCCAGTGTAGACGCTCTCCTGCGCAAGAAACCTCTGATGGCCATTGTAACCTTAGGGCTTTTTTGCACAAGAAATACATGTTGCCTGTCTACACTGGCCTCTTCTGGAAGAGCTCTTGCACAAGAGGGCTTATTCCTGAGCAGGAGCGTAAGAGTTCTGGCACAAGAAGCCCTGATTGTATACATTAGAACGTCAGTTTACTTGTGCAAGAACATGTGGCCAGTGTAGACAGGCAGCATGTTTTTGCGCAAGAGTAGCTGCTTTTGTGCGAGATCGCGCCAGTGTAGACACAGCCCAGGAGTACTATGAAGATGCCAGGCCTCTCATACAACTCCTTTGTGATTCACACACATGGACACTGGGTGAATCCTGGCCCCATTGAAGTCTATGTGCATTTAGTTATAGATTTCACTGTGGGGATGGAGGATTTCACTATCCGTCCATAGATTTCCTACCCTCCCTCCCTCTGCCCTCACCCCGCTCCACACACACACGGGTCTTGCCTGTGATTTGGTTTCCTGGAGCTCTTTCTTTTGAGAGAAAAATGCGAAAGAACCTGGTCGGTAAGCCTCAATGTGTCTTGAGTGTATCTCCCCTTCCCATGGACTTTCCTCCAAGGCGGGAACATGTGGCCTGATACTTTTAGTGAATTTTTTCTATTTTGTAAGCTAACATTTTAACGAATCATTCTTGTTGTTGGGACTAAGTACATTATGAAACGATGATGCCAACATTTGGTTTGCGTGTATTCTATAAATAGTTCTGGTTGTAATATTCGGGACAACATAATTAAATGCTGTTTTGTTGCTGGTATGCAACATTATTGCCTCAGCCAGATAATTAGATAGGCTGTTCATATGTGGCACACAATTTCTTTGTCTTTGAACTTTTATCTCACTTTTGGTAAACCTGCTAATTAACAAACCTGAAACCAATAAGTGCTACATCCCCCACCACATACACTGTTATCCATCAAGCTGATACAAGATTCCTAGTATGACATACCATGTTTGCAGAAAGCAAGCTACAGAAAAATACAAGGCTTGTGGGTTTGGTTTTATTTTTGGTTTTGTGGCTGCTGCAAAAACAACTAGTGTTTCTTTAAATGTGAATCAAACCCAAAATGCTCTATTAAAAGAAATCTAACTACTTTGGCTAACCACTTTTCATTTGTTTTATTGAACAATGGGGAGGGGGGATACAAAAGTATCTGAAGGGAAAAGATGCTATTTACTAGGAAAAGATGCCATTACTAGGGAAGACACTTCTTGTAAAGCTTGGTCATGCTTTCCATTCTGTATCTTGGCCCCAAATCTCTGTTATGACCGCTGAGCTAGTCACAAGAAAAAAGGTAGCAGGCAAAGTTGATGTAAAGATTCTGGGGTTGGTCCAGTATAAGTCAAAGCCTCCTACGGCCATTATAAAAAATGAAAATAACTAGAACATGGGTAGGTGCAAGCACACCGGCTGTGTCTAGACTGCAGGGTTTTTTCGAAAAAAGTAGCCTTTTTTCGAAAAAACGTCACCTGCATCTAGACTACAGATGCATTCTTTCGAAATTAAATCGAAAGAACGCGACTTTTCTTTCGACGACGGTACTCCTCATTTCACGAGGAAGAACGCCTTTTTTCGAAAGTGCTCTTTCGAAAAAAGGCATTTTTGAATGCAAACAGGGCTTTTTCGAAAGAGAGCATCCAGACTGCCTGGGTGCTCTCTTTCGAAAAAGCGGCTTGCTTTTTCGAAAGTACTGCTTGCAGTCTAGAGGCTCTTTTTCGAAAGAGGCTTTTTTGAAAGTATCTTTTGAAAAAGCCTCTTTCGAAAGAGGCTTGCAGTCTAGACGTAGCCACCATGTTGGCCTTGATGTCTGGCCTACCCTCCCTCAACCTACCATGCCACAGTTTATGCTCAGCACATAATGAGTCTTTTCTTTTGCTGCCTTTCTCTTTTCCCCTTTTCCTGATTTTTTTTAAATAAAGGCATTTTTGAAAAATGAATTTGAGTGATTTATGTTCCAGAGATTGATTGCTAACACACAGGCATAATGGTTAGTTTTCACAATATGTTTTCCTTTTTTGCATGGTTCTATTATAAAATATTATCACACAACATTTTTATTATGTGAATTCCATTAGAAATCAGGAGACTGGCCGCATCATTGATTTCAAAGGGGTATTTTGTAGTAAGGGAATATGTGGTTAGTGGAGTGTCTTATCTGATAAGAACTTCAGTCTATGAGCAATTTGGGCCTCAGTTTCATTATGTGATTTTTTATCATCATTATTATTATTATGGATTATTTTATAAAACTGAGTTTAATTAAAATTAGACTGGTGCACGTACTGTTTGTTTTTCAATAGCACTTTGCATCAAAATACCAGCCAGTATTCTAGATTATGTAGAAAAATATTGTTTAATTAAAATACTAGAATTCCTGTTTGACAGCACCAAGTCCATGTGCAAGTATGGTAATAATGTTTTCCTACTGTGGAGACAGTTGGTCCCTCTAGTGTGGTATTCTACCTCCAGCAGCAATATTGGATAGAGTTGCCACTTTCCCAACTGGACGGACCAGACGCCATTGCCGCAAATGTCGTCTGTTCAATCCAGTCTACGTTGGCAGCCCTAGTATTGGATATTTCAGAAGAAGACAACAAGATAAGGCTCTGAACAAAAGCTCATTGCGTCCTTCAATGGTTTTGGCTCTGACTACATCTGGCCAACAATTCAATATGTTACCAAAGAGGGAAGAGTCACTTCCAAGGGCCCAGATAAAATACTGTGCCTTGGAAGACCGAGATGGTCACACATAAGAGCTTTTAAAATATATATATTCTGAAAAGGAGTTATGCTCAGTATGGTAAAATATGGCTAAACAATTTTAAAAGACAATTTTGGGATACTTTTTGCAATTCTTGTTTGAATTCTGATTCCACCTAGCTTTGCTTTTAAGCCCTAGATAATGTTTTATCTATACCCCTCTCTCAACTAAATAGGTGATTCCTCTAGTTAAAACCAAGGAATGGGCTAGAAAATGGAAAAAGAAATTAAAGACCTTCTGAAATAGTTATTAAAATACTTTGCAAAAAGATATGCAAACCTAAAGTCGTCTAAGAATCATTAAATATTTAAAGTTCAGTTAGGAGTAAAAAAAAAAGGATTTAAGCCTTTTAATCCTTTCATCTGCTCTGATGTGAACTCAAGGGCTTAATCATAGAAACACTCCAATACATGCTGATGATGCACCCATCGGCTTTCCTTTCCAATGTAGAGAGTCTGGTAAGTAAGGCTAATATTTCAAACTGACAGTCACTTTTGGACATAGTTTTAGCATGTTGTGATAAGTCTGCAAAACGTAAAGAATATACTACTCTAAAGGAATATGGGAAATATTAAGCCGATTTGTATTAAAAGAACAGTTTGATTAGGGAAATTTCTTAAGGATGTCATCTGTGACATTCCTGCTGTGTTCTAGAAACAAAGTACTGTAGCAAGAGAAGGGCAGCTAGGAAGTCATAAGTAATTAAGGACTTTTTTTTTTAAAAAAAAGAGCTTGTAAAATGAATGGTAACTTTTAAAATGATTATTTTCTCTGTGCATTATACAAGGAGAAACCATGCATAGTGGTGTGGGATTCTAAAAAGTTTGTGTCCTATAGTTGTAGTCTGACTAAAATTCAGTTAAGGGCCTGATTGTCTGTAGTCCTTACCCACCACATTCAGTGAACTTCCCTTGATTTCACCAAGATCAATAGGCTTGGCAATGCAAAACTGTGTGGTTAAAGTGATCTTAAAAGCCCATCTCTTCATTCTGGATATCCTTTTCACCTGTTCACCACCACTGTCTCTCTTTTAGACTCACAGGTCACGTTCTTACCCAAACTTTAAAGTATATTGTACTAATCTGACTCCCCCACCCTCCTTGCTGTTTCCCAGTACAGTACTTAGTGAACGTTTCCCCTTTTATTAGCTGCTCTTTAAACAAGAGATTGGATTGTCACTCTCTGACAGTTAGTTGCATGAGAAGCCATATGATGAGATATTTTCCCTTGTAGAGAATACCCTACAACTTGCTGGTGGGGAAAGGGGGCACAGTTTACTTCCCCTTGGTAAAAGATTAGGTGCCATCGCCTGTATTTCTGACGGGTTTGGGAACAAAGGTTCATTTATATAGAGGCCCTGTGTTTCTGCACCTTTCCAAGACCCAATAAAAATCAGCAGCTTGAAAAAATTTGCAATAAAAATGAAACGTAGTTGCCCTCAATACATTTGGGGCAGTCTCTAAAGAAAGTATATTAATAAGGACAGCCACTGAAGAAGTTTCACTGTATATAATATAATCCTCCTGGTTAAAAATGTGATAATCTAGCATGCATACTCGTATCACTGACTTCTCTGTAGCTCGGTTTCAGCCCAGTTCATTTGATATTTCTGGATCAAGACTTTCACCTTCTGTTCACACTTTGCCTCCATCCTGTCCAGCTTCACCTCTGACACCCACTTTCTATCCACCTTAGCACCGATAAAGGGGCTAGTGAGGAATCCTTTTTGTTGGAATCCATTTTACTGAAATCCCGGAAGACTTTTCAGTAGTGATTATTTCACAAATGGATGTTTTGTTCTATAATCAAACTGAAGTAAGCCAATAATTAGCCATTAGAAATCCAATCTTGCAAATATTTCTGCACATGTTACAGTTCAGTGAAATCAATGTTTAAAGTTAGATATGTGTGCCAAGCCCCTTGATGAATCAGAGCCTGTATAAAAATAACAGCTCATAAAGAAGGATTTGAACATATTTATATTTACGACTATAACACTACACAAAAAAAAGCCAGGCTTGTGAAAATATTTCCCCACTATTTCTTGCCTAGGGAAAAGAGAGCACTGGTGATATAAATTGTATAGATTTGTATTTCTCTCTCATTATCTGCCCGTTTCTGACTAGAACATTCTAAAACTGCATAATAGGCAAAACCCCCAGTGTGTGCCAGGAACCCTTAGCTGTTAATGAATGCTGATGTGCAAGAAGTGCTTGAGTAATTTTTCATGTAAAGGGGGTCTACAGTAGGTCAGTGACAAACATGAAAAGGAAGGCAAATGTTTAAAGAGTGATTTAGAAAGATAATTTGCATGATTTTTTCTGTCAAACAAGAAAGCTTCTAAAAATGAAAGAGAAATAAGAGAGTGCAACAGTCGGTGTATGAAAAGCCACCAGAATCTGAATTGAAAGGTGTCTTTTACATGAATTACAATCCCAGCCCACAATATAGCTTGGTTTTTAACAGTGTTTCAGTTCACGTGGGAAGTCGCGCTCTTTCTTTGTTTCATTCATTTTATCTATTTCAAATGTATAAGTGAGTCAGCCTGACATAAGGAGAGCACCTGGTAATGTAGAACCAATATAGCTGCTTACTGTGATGTACTTAAGGCTAGAGGAGCATGTTTGCATCCAGAGATCTAATTCATCTAATTAAAACTACAGCCATTGTGTGATACTGAAAAGGTGATATAATTATGATATTTTTCTGCGAAAGTTTTGCTCCTAAAATAGAGTTAGCTGGAAGATGTAACTAGTTGGTCAGGACCTTAACTCAATTTTTGTTTTTAAAAATAAAATGAAAATGTATATGCTTCATTTAAATCATTGCTCTGGGATAGGAGTGGGGATGAGGAGCTCAGTATGTTGGCTTCCCTGGGGAGAGAGAGGACTACCCAACCCTCTGTCATAGCAGCTGCTTGGGCCAGGTGAGAAGGACCTCTCCATGGCCACTGCAGCAGGCACAACCAGGGGAGGGAGTGCAAATTCCTTGGCAGAGGCAGGTCCATGTTCGTCTGCTCCTTGCACTCCCCAGCCAGAGTGAGGACTGCAGCAAACTGCACTTCCCCTTGCTCCCTGATGAAGGGGAACAGCCAGCAATGTTCCTGTACAAATTGGGAGAGGAGGATTTCTGCCCCTTCCTGCCCTCCCTAAAGGGCACCTTGGGGGCAGGAGGCTTGGGGGTAGGGCAATCTCAGATGGGAGGGCACATCTCCAGCCAGCCTCTTTCACCTGTTTGGTGACTCGGTCTCTTTTCTGTATGGTTTTATGAGAAGCAATCCCATCCCAGGAACATTTCTTTTTCTTGGCACTACAAAATCCTTACCTTTCTTTAAGTTATGATCAGAGGAAGCTGCCTATCAAATTTGGTGGTCCTAGCTCTTACCATTTAGGGGAAATTCTTGAGCAAACAGGAAGGCAGACAGACAGACACAGACAATTTTTTTTAATCTATAGTAGGTAATGCAAGACATGTGGTTGTAATATTAGTGCAAACTTTCCCAACATTTCTGGAATCCATATTCTGTTTGTGAAAGCAAGTCACATTACTTAGCACATTTTTTTTAAAATACTACATAAAGTCATTGAAGATAGTTTACTCAGTACATCAAAGTCTAATTCAAGTCTCCTTGAAACTGAAAAGATGACGAAGCCAGAGTTCCACAGCTCTCTTGGTATCAGTAGCATAATACTAAATTCAAAGTAATTCTGATTATAATTGTTAATGATTAGAAGAATTGCCTTTAGCTGCCTTATTTTTAATGGTCGATGTCCTGCATCAATATGCAGGTGAATTAAGTACATAATCCCCTTGTGCCTTGAACAGGCCTTAATGTCTAGGAGCCTGTTTTAGTGAGAAATTGAGTGCCTTCAATTCCAGTGTTGAGAGCTCTCTTTGGCTTTCAATGGGCAACTCAAAATCTCTCTGGATAAGGGCCTGAAAATATTAAGTCAAGGTCAGAGAAAAAAGCAGTCTTGTGATATGAGCTGTGCATATTCTGCAGGATTGAGTTCGTTGTGGATTTCACTGTGAGAGCCCTCCATTTCAATTTGCATTAGGTCAAAAACAAATCAGTTCAGGAGAGTGTGCTGCTTGGCAGTTGGAATTCAAATTCTAGCATCCTAAAGAACCTCTGGCTCTGCCTGTACATTTGGAAGAGGCTTCTGTATTCATCAGTTGATCCACTTCCATCCAGAAAGGCTTCAGGAATCCACTCTTTAACCTGGATATCTTGATAGAGCAAGGTTGTAGTTGGAGGCAGTGCCTAGTCGTCGTCTCTTCCTTACATCTTTGTGTGGCCAGCTGCCTTCTTCAGTTCTTGGGCAGTTCACACATTTTTCACTGTGTGAAGATGTTCCATCTTTAGTGGCAGTAAGTTTAGCCCAAGCTGCCCTAGAATAAGTGTGATGTTCATTGTGAATGTTTCCTATGGAATTATTTACTTCTTTTACCCTCTCGCCCCACAACACTTCAAATAAACTGATCGGTTGCACTGCAGACTGCTCATATATCTTGAGTAGATAATTGCACACCTGATCTTGGAAAATGCAGAGAGAGAGGTTTGTAAGATAGTATTATTCAGGATGTCACTTGCACATACAATTGCATATAGATTTGATAGTACAGAAACCAAAAGAAGTACTTTCTAAAGAAAAAGGAAACTTTTTATACCAAAGAACTATCTTTTGTTGCTATTTTGGTAATTTAATTTATTTAAAAGTAGCTTTTGTTCTTTCTCTTAGATTTCTAGGGACATTTCTCTTAACATTGTGCAAAATTACTTGCAAAATCAGTGTGTATGCCTCAAAGATTCATGTCCTAGCAACTGTATATACTTTGTTATAATCTCTAAATTTTTATTATCTGTTTGTTTAGGTAGCAGACTGGATGAAAAGGCAGCCTTGGCACATGACTAGGGCCCAGTTTGTGGCAGGAGACAAACCTGAATTTTGATACTGTACCAGGTTCCAATGGCAATCACTCAAATTTGGTCCTTCCTTCTGCACCAGAGTTCCCGCCTGAGGGCTTTCTTGCCTTTTCACTAGTTGCTGGAACCAGAATACCCTCTGTTCAGCCTGCAGGACTTGCTCAGCATTAGCGTCAAGACCAGCTACAAGTATGGGAGTTGAGGCACAGGACAGCTGGCCTGAAGAGGGGCAGTGGGGAGCCTTGGGGGAATGGACAGGAGGAGGTTTTGCCCAAGGCCTGGTAACAGATGAATTTGGCCCTCTTATGTCTGGAACAGGTCTCCATAGGCAGATTTTCGTTCCCACACAGATCCCGAATGAAATCGATGGGGTTCAGAAAAGGCATCGAAGTCTCCCTGTGTAGAGCTCACTACAGCCTTTGGGCCTTTATTTTTATCTCAGAGAGTATCCAAAACACACTGTGACCACTATAGAACAATGTGCATCCTTAAAAACAAAAATATAGAACCATGTCCTCAGCTGGTGTAAATTAGCATATCTTTAATTGAAGTCAACAACACTACTCTATTGATACCACCTGAGCATCTAGCCCCACAAAATATAAAAATCTGGAATCCCTTTATGTACTCCAGCCATCACCATATCTTACATTTAAAATGACTGCAAAATGTGTATGAAAATGAGAAGCAGTCAGTGTTTGTGTATTGTAGGAAAAATAAGTGCTCTGATAGATCATACTCTCAGTATTAACAGAATTCGAATCTTATTTATGAATCTTATTCCCAGTTTATAAGTAAATATGGGTAGCAGGACAACAACAACTTAGTATGGTTTCATAATGTAAGCAAGGACCCTAAATCATTTGCTAAGCCCTACATTTCAGAGCACATGGATGCACAGAAATAAAAATACGATTATTCCATAATAACCATTCTATGAAGAAGAAAAAAAGGGAGATATGCAAGTGAATAGGATAAAGTTCTAATAAATAACTAGAAGTTCTGTTCATTAATAATGAATGAGAGTCCAAAACAGGTTGTCTCTGTCTTCTGCAGATGTAATGGCTTAGCCGTTTTTATTAAAAGTCAAGATGTGGGAATAACAAATATGCACCGAGAACAATCTAGCAAAGGATATTAAAAATCCTTGCAAATGTTTCTGGCCTGACAAAATCCCAACAAATGCTTTCTTGCATGACTACAATGACAAGTGAACTTTAATCATTTAAAGAAGCAGATATCTGATCCAACATATTGGCCCGAGGTAATGCATTCAAATCATATCGTGTTCTCAGGGTCTGATCCTGCACTCTGTCCTAGGGATTAAATTCCAATTAAGTTTCACAGGAGTAAGGGAATGTTACCTGTAAGAGGAATCAAGGATACATGAGAAGATGATTCCAGTTAATCAAGAGCTTGTGTAGGTTATGCACTGGCTTGGAAGTGTGTGGGTTCTGAGCTTGGCTCTGTCACTTGACCTTCTGCAAGACTTTGGATTGGTCATTTTGTACCTCTATTTCCTCCAGACTTTTCTTTTTAGGTTGCAAACAGTTTTGGACAGAGCCTCTCTTATTACATATTTGTACAGTCCCTTACAAAGTGGTTCCCTATGTTGTTTGGAGCCTTGAGGTTCTATTGTAATATATAACAATAATTTAAGAATAATTCACATTTAACAGAAGCAGTGACTTTTTTATAACACAACTACCAATTTGATTATTCCTGTGTCCATGGGGAGAGATTGCCACACAATATACTAACTTCATCATCCTTATTGGATCACAAATTCTAAAAACCTTACCAAATTTCTATTCTAAGAATTAAACTAAATGCAAATGAATGGCTCTCCATGGAATTATCATATATTTAATCCTGTCAGCTACTGAGGAAGATAGCAAAGCCATAGATACTATTTTTAGGGAAACAGCCTACAGTTCTTATACATTTTTAGAGATATTATCAAACATCAGAGGAATTCTGCAAATGACACTGTGTAATCGTGTGACTAATTCTAATGGCTTTTATGCCCTTCTATCAATGAGCACCTACAATTAGCAGCCACACAGAATCCTCAGTAACCTATTGACTTCAAAAGGGTTTCATAGGTGTCAGTGAACAGAATCTTTGCCTATGTGTTTTTTTCTAACTTAACCTCTACAGTGCTGCCTAATGCATTGAAGGTCCAGTTCAACTCTCCCTCCAACACTGACAGAGAGGAGACATATGGAGCAGTGTATGCTCTGCTACAAGGCATCTAATAGCAATGGTAGAAAATGCTGTTGAGTGCACTTCAGTGATCCTCCCACCATAAAGCAGAGTGAACTGCTGGCCATGGATGCTGGAACAAGCTGCTGAGGGGCTGCTGAGAGCCACTAAACTGAATGATATGGTGGAACTAAAAATGATGGAAACTACTGTAGGGATGTGTGAGAATATTTTGCCCTACAAGTAGAAGAATCACCAAGTTTGTCACTGGCAGGTGGGGTTTACGAAGCTGGTGCAGGGGGAGGTACTTTATGTAAGTCACTAGATGGCAAGCAGTGATTACTCAAGGTATGCAGGATGGGGTCACCATAGGACAGCAGATGGAAGGTGGTAGGTGCACACTCAGACTGGGATACTGAGAGTAAGGTGTCCAAAGGCATGGGTGCTTGTATATCCACACTTGATAACTCTCTAGATTGTCCTTTTTTGGAGTGGGAAATCGAATCTGGGAGGAGGGGAAGGTCTGTTGGAGAGAAATGGGACTCAAATCAGTTGGCTGAAGTTCGTATTTGGGGGGGCCTTAATATTTCCTTACTGCTAACATCCCTAAATATGAAGATTCAAATAATAGAATATTTTCCCATCACTAATGCTCGGCTCTTATGGTAATTAAAGACTGCATTGTCCTTTCCTAAAAGTAGTGTGTTAATCCCATTCTCCTGGCTGCCTTCCAAATTGTGTAATTATACCATGCTTGTCTAAATTACTCCTACGGTTTCAATTGGGTGTTGCATTCTACTTCTCTCCCTGACCTAAATAACTGTATAATGTTTCTGTGTGCTGCTGAACAGTTTCACTGTTCAACCTTAGGGAGGCATTTCAGCGGTAATGAGGAGTTACTGTTAATAGCTTGTACACTCAACAGAAAAGGGCTTTAGGATTCTATAGGAAGAAGAAAGGTTCAATAGGCTGTTCCCTACTCTGGCACTCAGAGTGCAGAAGGTGGGGCCCGCAAGAGACCTTAAAACTCCCCAGAGTCACAGACTTTGGGAGGCAGCAGTCCCCATCAAGTGATTTAATCTCTAAAAAACCCCAGGAAGAAACACTTGAAATTCCTCCCAAGGGGTACCCCACAAGAGAGCTTGAAAAAAAACCCAACAAACTGTGTCTCTGAGGCTACATCTGAACTGCAAGCTTCTTTTGGAAGAAACTTTTCCGGAAGAGATTTTCCAGAAAAGCTTATTTTGAAAGAGAACGTCTACATAGCAAAAGTGAAACAAAATAGCAATCTCCTTTTTTGAAAGATAGCGTCCACACTGATTGGATACTATATTGCATTTAAGGCCACCCGGAACCACTTCAGGCAGGGCATTAGGTCAGCACTTGCTTCCGGGTGCTGTTGCCTAAGGCTAGCTGAGACACGTGCTTAAAGGGACCCCCCCAGAAAGCCGTGGTCAGCCACTGGGCATCATCCCGGACCTTCTGGGCGAGGGTTTGCTGCATGTTGCAGAGGACGGCCATGTACTGTCTCATGAGGTCCTCCTGGACCTTCCTGCACTTGTGGCTCCCCCGGGCCAGGCGGCTCCCTCAGATGACGGTGATTGCCCCTCATAGAATCATAGAATCATAGAATAATAGGACTGGAAGGGACCTCGAGAGGTCATCGAGTCCAGCCCCCCGCCCTCAAGGCAGGACCAAGCTCCGTCTACACCATCCCTGGCTGTTCCAGCTACACCATCATCAATGGCTGTTCCAGCTGTGAAGAATAAAGTGGGAGAGGCGCTCAGTCATCCGTGCAGACACTGTCCCTGAGGCCGTGCCCTCCTCTGTGAGCAGCGACCAACAGTCTTAGGGCCAGAGGACGGGGATATCCCAGGAGACCATACTTCCGGCCCCTGCCCCCATCCCATGGACAAGCATCCACACTGGGATCCCATGGGTGGGAGAGGGGCCTGGAGCAGCCTGGCCTTTCATGGGGCCCGCAGGAGTGGGTGGGGCCTCACACATGCAGGCATGCCTGTATGCCATGTGTGGCACTCCTCAATCTGAGGGGTTGTGCATGTGCCCTTGTCCCCAGCCTGCTTCCAGCAGTGGCTGGTGGTGGGAAGGTGTGCCTCCTAGGGGTCAGACATGTGTGTGACCTCCGCAGAGTGTGAGCAGGATCCCAGAGGAGAGGGGGGCTCCTGAGTTGCCTCCTAAGGCCACGTGGCACAGACTGGCACAGCACGTGCTTCCATGTGCACGGACTGCAGCACGATGTCCAGGCCGAGCAGGCCAAGTGTTGATCGCACCCCATCCCCTCTGCACCCACCTCCCCTGGCCTGTGTGTGTGACAAATTGATACCACTCACCTGCTGATCCCTCCCCACCCTCAGAGGATGCCTGCAAGACATGCTGGGTCTGGGGTACTGGCTCCAGGGTGAGGGTGACCATGCTGACTATCTCCTCCTCCTCCTGCAGCTCATCCTCATCCTCATCCCCATCCTCACCAGGGAACCCTGGCTGGGCAACGACGGGCGTCTCCAGCCCCAGGTCCACTACTATGGGTGGGGAAGAAGCTGCACCACCCCCCAGGATTTGGTGGAGCTCCCGATAGTGGGAGCAGAATTGGGGTCCTGCCCTGGAGCAAGAGCTATGTTCCATGGTCCTGACATAGCCCTGGCAGAGCTCTTTGACTTTGCTCCTCACTTGCTCCAATGTCCTGGAGCCAAAGAGCCTCAGACATCTGGCTGTAGGTATCAGTCAGTATTCCACCTCTGGGAGCAGAGATCCTACAGAGTCTCCTCCTCACCCCACAGCTCCAGGAGGACAGGATCTCTCCCCCAGACCATGATGGGGCACACCTTTTTGTGCCCCTGGATGGGTCCTAAGAGCCCTGATGGTGCTCCCTGTGAAGGCTGGGGGGACTCAGGGGACTTGTGGCTGGACCATGGGTCCAAATGTCGGTGTCAGGAAGAGCCGTGTGGTCAGGTGCAGCTGTCTGGGCCGACTTCCTGCCACAAAGCTTGTCCTGGGTGCCTGCAGGAGACAGGAAATATAGAGTTCTGATTAGTTTGGATAGAGTGGCCACTAGGGCACCTGTGTTATTTTTCTGGCGGCCTCTTGTTTCGAAAAAATTCCCTCTTCCACATCCACTCACACCTTTTTCTGAAAAAAGGCTTCTTCCTTGTAGACGGAGGTTTACTGCCATCGGAAAAATCCCTCCATTCTTTTGATTTTTTGTCAAAAGAATGCAATAGCAGTGTGGATGCAACTATTGTTTTTCCAGAAAAATGGCCATTTTCCAGGAAAAATGCTGCAGTGTAGACATACCCTGATAGCTGTCCTCTGAGGCTAGGCAGGCACACACACAGACCTCCTGTTACCTTTCAGGATACAAGAATCAATCATCACCTTTAAAAAGGTGATTTTTATTAACCAAAAAAAGATATACAGTACTTCATAGAATCATAGAATACTAGGACTGGAAGGGACCTCGAGAGGTCATTGAGTCCAGCTCTCTGCCCTCATGGCAGGACCAAGTACTGTCTAGACCATCCCTGATAGACATTTATCTACCCTACTCTTAAATATCTCCAGAGATGGAGATTCTACAACCTCCCTAGGCAATTTATTCCAGTGTTTAACCACCCTGACAGTTAGGAACTTTTTCCTAATATCCAACCTAAACCTCCCTTGCTGCAGTTTAAGCCCATTGCTTCTTGTTCTATCCTCAGAGGCCAGGAAGAACAAGTTTTCTCCCTCCTCCTTGTGACACCCTTTTAGATGCCTGAAAACCGCTATTGTAGCCCCTCTCAATCTTCTCTTTTACAAACTAAAAAAGCCCAATTCTTTCAGTCTTCGTTCATAGGTCATGTTCTCTAGACCTTTAATCAGTCTCGTTGCTCTTCTCTGGACCTTCTCCAATTTCCCCACATCTTTCTTGAAATGTGGTGCCCAGAACTGAACACAATACTCAAACTAAGGCCTAATCAGTGCAGAGCAGGGTGGAAGAATGACTTCTCATGTCGTGCTCACAACACACCTGTTAATGCATCCTAGAATCATGTTTGCTTTCTTTTCGACAGAGTCACACTGTTGACTCATATTTAGTTTGTGGTCCACTATAACTTCTAGATCCCTTTCTGCCGTACTCCTTGATAAAGCATACTTGGTTGCTAGGTGTTTCAGAGCAATTGAGAAAAAAACACAAAGTAAAATGGTATCTCTGAGCTGTAGCTTAAATATGGTGAGTGGAGGAGGGAAGGCTTGGATTCACATAGAGAAGTTTAACCAAACAACCAAAACAAAGAAAAATATCCTCATTGTGACTAAATATACATTTTCCCCCTTATTTACTGCCTGGGTTTAAATCATACTCTTTTTCACAACTCCTGGCTTAAAATTCACACAAAGAGAAATGGCAGTCATTACATATTTACAATTTAAATTTCAGCATTGTATCCCATTGATTCTTCTGGATCCCTGCCAACAACACCCTTAGCCACATGAGTTTAACCCGTTAGTCACCGAGTCCTGGCTAGCACGCCTCCTATCCATGACAACATTGTTGCTTGACTCAAAATGCAGACATCCAGATTCAGATATTAATCTAAACCCCAGCAAAATATTGTCCATATCTGCTTTAATGCTAGAAATTACTTCTGAAAATTTTACTCTAGATGTAGCTGAAGCCAGCTCTTACCCTTTTTCTGGTATATCATTTTAGTTAATGGGCTGATGGTTTTAAGACATTTTTGTACCTGCAAAATCCCTAGTGTGGATGTAGTTACACTAGCAAAAAGGTATAGTTTGCACCTCTACTAGAAGAACTACATCTACATAGCGACCCCAGAAAACCTTTTCTAGGGCTTGTCTGCATAGCAAGTTACTGTGTGACAAGCCATGGTATGAATTTACAGTGCACCAGGTTGCTGCATAATAATATCTCATGTGGACACCGCTACGGTTCACTGACTGTCATGGGCCACATTCCAGGATTTTCGCTGCACTGAATCAGTGTCTGTGTGGGATGTTATTTCACGGCAAGTTGGTATGCTCTAGATTCATTCACACCCTGGTGTGCTGCTCAGTAACTTGCTGTCCAGACAAGGCTTAAATTCCATTTTTCAAAAGTGATATAAGCGCTTAAGTCTCCTTGAAGGTCAATGAAACTTAGCTCCCAGATCGATTAGATGCTTTGGAAAATGTTCCTTCTTGTTTAAGCAATGGAAATGTGCTGAGTCTCACTGCTAAACATGCAGAGATCATGCGATACCCACACTAATATAATGAATTGGATAATCAGCACTTATCATCTCTTGGTCAGAATTACCTTAGGGGTTTGATTAGTAGTGCCATTTGCTTATTACTACCATCTGTAGTGCTCACAGTAATGAACTCCCCCAAACAAACCAAGGGGACCTTTCATTAAATAATGAAGAATAAAATTATATATAAAATTTTGGGATTAAAAACTCAGATTATTTTAATTGTTTATGAGGTTTCTCTCATCTGAAAACTGGATCCATGATTATCTGTGCTAATTACATTGACAAGATAACCAGAGGATTTTATGTTTTCAAAAAATGCAGTAGGTGCACATTCTCCATTGCTGGCTGAAGGCAAGTAACTTTAATAGCCACGTAGTCTTAGCTATTAGCTGTAATGTCCAAGAATCTATTACTGCACTTATTTGAGAGTTGCTAGTACTGCTAGACAATATCCCATGGTTCTAATATTGGATCCTATTAGCAGTGATTAGCAAAAATTATTAACCATTTATCTATTATCAAATATAGGAAATCAGATACACAATGGAAATACATATTGTGTGACAGATTGTGCCACACAGGTTCCTTGTGAAAGGTCCCCCTATTCTTTCCAAATTCTCATCTTAGACCTGCAAACTCACTGCATCAAATAAATTACTGACATGGTATTTACGCATAAAGGGTAACATGTAAGGTCTCCACTGAACTTGCAACTTATCAATGTTCATAACCATGGTGTGATGTGTGCATGGGTAATGTATAATGAATAATGTAACTGTATTGAAGTGCATGCCCTTCAGATTAAAAGAAGTCACTGGGGAGTAATATTGCTTGGTGAGAGCCTAGTCATGCTACTATTCCCTAGCTAGCTAATGATGTAATGCAAGGTTCAGTTGTCTACCATTGCCCTATCACAGAATGGTCAATAGAAAATCATCAGAGACAATGGCAAACAGGCAAAGCTCCTTGAGATATGAAAGGAACATTATGAGAGAGATGAGTCTGTGCTGTCGATGAATAAAGACAAAAACTGTTTCAGTATAACAGCCAGTGGGAGGAGACATTCTGTATCCATTCACCTGAGTAGCCATCGTATTGACAGGGTTGGTTTTCATGAAAACATGGATGCTGGTGCCAGTGAAACCAGTCAGCTCTACAACAGACTGAACCTTGGAGGGAACCTACTTTATTAGATAGAAAAGTGATTAAGTGTAGGACCTACTATGCTCTTTGATTTTTGTTTTGCTTTTGTGACCATTTTTTCCCCATCACTTGTGTTTCTAGTGGGGAGGGATAGCTCAGTGGTTTGAGCATTGGCCTCCTAAACCCACGATTGTGAGTTCAATCCTTGTGGAGGCCATTTGGGGCAAAAATTCATCAGGGGTGGTACTTGGTCCTGCTGTGAAGGCAGGGGACTGGATTTGATGACCTTGCAAGGTCCCTTCCAGTTCTAGGAGATAGGCAATCTCCATTATATTTATATTTTATTTATTTAGTGGAATCTCCATAGTTTCTTAAATAAAACTTATTTTGTTTCACTACTTTGTTACACAGGAGCAGTGCCCTAAGGTAAACCTGGTAAATTGGGGTACACTACTCCTTTGGGAGTTCAACTATCTGGATTTTCTGTGAGTGGCCAGTGTCAGGAGCTGAATATTACAGAAGAATGATTCAAAGGGACTTGGGGACTGGGTTGCGCCTCTTGGTAACCTGCAAGAAGTACATAGGACTGGCACAAATCAGTGGAGATCTCTTGAGTAGCTGAAAAGCTGCTAGTGGTAGGAAGTTAACACCCAGTTACCTCAAGCAAGATTCGCTCACGGTGAAGGCATGGGGTAACAAGGTGACTCACAGTCCTTTGATAACCCTGAGAACCAACACACAGATGCCTAATGGACACACGTATATTGCATGATGGTCAGAGGGCTTATAAAAATTGTTCTATAAATCATAGAAATGTGAAAGTCTTATTCATCACCATAAATCTACATTGTAAGATTACGTGATACTACTATTAAGCTACATTATAAATAAGCTTGACTGTATGCTTAGCTTAAATCTACAACCTTATAAAATTTTTCAACACAAATATTATTTATTTGGCCTATTACATTCCTGTATTTAAGTGTCTCTATACCATGTTAAAGTGTTTTTAAGTTGGGATGCTACCTAATGCTAACGGTCTTTAAAAACTATAATTCCTTCTGTGCTGCAAAGGAATGTGACATTTCAAAATAATAATCATGTACTTCAAAATACAACTTATGAGTCATGTTCAAATCCTATTAGTTCAGTTAGTATGGTTCTGTGATTTACAAATTGAAAATCCTACTGTTGTTTGCATTCTCATTTAATTTAATACGATATGAGGTGCCAGAACTTTTTATGTGAGGAAGCTAATAACCCAAGGCAATGTTCGGTGAAATGATATTCTTCCCTGCTGCAGAACCCTGTAGATCTGGCTTCTGTATCCAGCTCATCTTTCAAAAAGAAATCTGGACAGGCTGCTTGAACCATTTTTAATCCAGTCATTAGTTACCTCATGGAGAAAGCTCAAGGTGGTAACTAGGATTAGGGAGGGGAGCCAGTTTTGGAGACAGTAGCATTCAGCTCTAAATGCATCATGAAGGAAAAATGGAGATTTAATTCTGAAAGTCTTCTCTCTCTGTATTTCCCTCTGTCCAAGCACCACTATATAAAGCTGTTATTGCCAATTGTTACATATACAGGTACTAAAAAATCTGTACTGTAATGTATACATACAAGCTGCTGGAAATAGTGTTGCCAACTCACAATATTATCCTGAGTCTCCAATTATGCCGTTGCTTTCTTAAAGCCTCAGCTACGGCAAGCATGTGAATGTGAGAATTCATTTCTAAAAGGTAAATTTCTAGCCCCTGTGGTTGTGGAGAAAAACTTGAAAACCTGACCCAAAAATACTCCAAAGATTGAAAAAGTTTCCCAATTCTGAGCTCACACCAGTTTTATGCTAGTCTAACTCAACTGATTTCAGTTAATCAGATCTCAGGAGTTTTATCTACAAGGTGGTAACAAAATGGTGCTCCATTTACAAGGTAGTAACAAAATGACGGTAAAATATCAACGCAAGTGATTGCAAATAAATATGCCATTTATTTAGGGAACAATCCTTAGGAGACAAAGCCTCAAAATGGTAAATAGTAAAACAGTGTCAAATAACAAAACAAAGAATTTTTATTTGAAATATTGACTATCTCAAATGTCCAAATTTAAGGAAAAAATATAGAACATTTGGGAAAAGAAAAAACATTAAAAAACTCCATAGGATGGAAAATGATTTCAAATTTGCCAAACTTTCTAAAAAAATTGTGTTCTATTTCCCATACCCCTAAAAGAAAGTATTTATTTTCTCTTGACCAGTTATACACATGGCAATTAGGAGCTTTGTGAAAAATGATTTTTCCAGATATCACCAAAGATTTGGTACTTGTGCTTGAGGGTAGGAATATTTACAATGTGTAGCTAAAGTACAATCAGTCATTTGACAATGGTAAAGAAATATGTTGAAAGTTATTTTCCTCAATGAGTAAATTAACAACTTTTATACAATTAGAAAAATAGTATTATTGTGCAAGTTAACTCTGTGTCACAGCTTCTTATAATCTACATTAGCCCCATTTTACTATGCTTCCTGGTGCATATTTAATGGAAAAATATATATACATATCATGACTACAGGGGTAATCCTGCAAAGATTTTTCAGATATGCCTAACTTGACTCACAAGATTTGTCCAATTAAAGTCAATATGATTGCTCTCATGAATAAAGTTGAGAACACACTAAGTATCTGAAGAATCAGGGGCTAAGTCATTTTAGGATTATTCAGAAGTTCACGCTTATCCTTGACCTTGAGTGTTATTTTTTTAGCTAGCCACTAAATTTTGTGCACGCATCGACCTGTATATTCAAAATCTGAATTTATGCATGTAAATCTATGGTCTGTACACACAGTTACCTATTTGCCTGCGCAAATGTTTTAAGTTTTGTGCAAGCTAATAGCTGCAAACATAATATTAGAGGTCACTTTTGAATTTTCAAAAAAAATAATCTGCAAAAAAGTTGAGCTAAATCAGTTTGAGTTCAAGATTTGCTAAGCAGAAAATGTCAAACCTGCTTTGTTGAAGTGTTCATTAAAACAAAATATAAATAAAGCCCATTTCTGCAGACAAGCTTTTCAGTTGAATGCCTTCTTCACTTTTGCAATGTTACATGTTGTTATTTTATTGCTGACATTTTATAACCAATCCTTTCCAAAGTCCATCTGCTGGTCCATCTGTCTTCTACATCCAGAGTTCAAGTACATGGTGAATGGTATCTATAGACTGTTAAAGGATAAAAATTAATTACAACGTTAAACATAAAAGTTCCATACATTATATGTTTGTTAATAATTAATGTTATTTTTAAGAAAAAAAGTTGTCAAGTTGGCTGCTAACTATATTTTTATATATTTTAACAAAAATATGTAGGTCAGATGAATTATTGTGTCTGGGTTTTTTTCTTTGGGCCTTTCGAATAACAGCTGTTGGCTGTACTGTATTCCAGTTATATACAAGCTTCTCAATACAGTGTTCTGCACTACAAAGGTTAGCTTTACATGCTAAGAAAAATATTCAGTGTTAACAGCCAATTGTTCTTCATTCATAATAAATTAAATTACTTTATGATAACCAACTTCAACAAGGAAATCTACAGTGTTGTTCATTTAAAATTGTTTAGCAAAATTAATGGACCACTTTTCTTCCACTGAGGTCAGTAGGAGTCTTTCCACTGACTTTAATGGGAGATGTGTTAGGCTTTTAGTCAGGCTGTCTGACAAAAAGATAGAATAATAAGGAGCTAATCCTTATTGTGCACAATGGTGTCAATCCTGTACCTGCTGAAAATGTGCTTGTGCACAAGGAGAACATACATATGTGAAGCCTCATGTAAATGACAGTGGAAGTCACAGTGGGCAGGTAGGTGTTCATGAGATGTGGTTTTATGTAGACTCTTTAGGATGCATAGACACACGAGTTATGTGTCATTTATTAGGCCAGGCTGGACAGTTGCAGGATAATTGCCTGTTCTGTCATCTTGTGCATGGTAAAGCTGGTCACATAAGAAGAAAAATTGAATTATTCAACTTTGACAGAAAATAGCCATTGATTTGGTTGTCAAAATATTGTTCAGCTATGTGTAGAGCAGAGTACAGAGTTCCCCAACTCACAGCAACAGAGTAGCTATAGAAAAAGATGAAGAAAAGGAGTTCCTCTTCCACTCCAACAAGTAAAGTAAAGAGGCATCAAGTTTGAGACAATTATTAGCACAAGGCTAATATACAGGATAGAGCTTATAGAAAGAAGATACTGTAGTTGTCCTAGCCTTTAAAGGTGGCATATGGGCTGAGTTTTTTTTACCAAAAGCATTGCCTAAGACAGGTTGCAAACTGTCTAACCTAGTCTTCTGTATGCCTATCAGATTAATAGGTATATGTAAAAGACAGAAATTCTGCATTCTCTTAATATATTAAGAAGGTGTCAGCTTCACCAGATACTTCTGATACCATATCAAGGTGTCTGTATTTTGAATCCTACATCTCTGAGCCCATACATTTGGTTGTCCTTTCTGTGTGTGTGTGTGTGTGTGTGTGTGTGTGTATACACATCTACACTTGCTCCCTAGTTTGAGCTAGGGATGCAAATATAGCTGACCAAAATTGCTAATGAAGCGGGGATTTAAATATCCTGTGCTTCATTAGCATAATCTCACCCACACGTTATTCCGCTCAACAGCCAGTTAGTTCAAATCAAACCCCTCATTTTTTGAGGAGTAACGTTAGTTCGAACCAAGGGGTTTGATTCAAACTAATGCGTCCCAGAGTGCACTTCCTGGTTCGAATCAGCTGTTGAGCGGAATAATGCGCAGGCAAGATTATGCTAATGAGATTATGCGCAGACGAGATAACGCACAGGCGAGATTATGCTAATGAGATTATGCTATTTAAATCCCCACTTCATTAGCAATTTCAGTCAGCTACATTTGCATCCATAACTCAAACTAGGCAGCAAGTGTAGATGTACCCTGTGTGCGTGTGTGTGTGTGTGTGCGTGCGTGCGCGCGTGCACACTTCCGTCTCTGGTTGGAGCTTCCTAGTTTCTGCCTCTGTCATCCACTTATTCTGTCACACTTACCTTGATATTATAACCCTTCTCCTCTCTATAAAGTTTGTTATGCTTCCAACACTGACTGAATTTACTACTGCTCAGTAGAGATAATGCATCGTGTTACTTATCTTTGCCATGTGCTACATATATCATCATCTTTCCTGCTCATAAAATGAGTGGTTCTTGGTGACAAAGAAAGCGTACGCTGTTAGAATGCCTTGCCAGTCCAAAATATTGTCTTCAACAATTTCCCACTTTCCTTTTGTACCAGCACTTTAGATGCTTGAAAGCTATTAACCTGTCTCTTCTCAGTCTTCTCTTTTCCAGACTAAACAAACACAATTCCCTCAACCTTCCCTGATAAATCAAATTTTCTAGATCTTTAATCATTTTTCTTGCTCTTCTATGGACCTTCTCCAATTTCTCCACATCTTTCCTGAAATGTGGTGCCCAGAACTGGATACAGTACTCTAGTAGAGGCCTAATTAGTGCAGATTAGAGTGGAAGAATTACTTCTGGTGTCCTACTTACAACATTTCTGCTAATACATCCCAGAATTATGTTTGCTTTTTTTTAATGGTGTCACACTCTTTACTCACATTTAGCTTCTGATCCACTATGTCCCCCAGATCCCTTTTTGCAGTACTTCTTCCAACACAGTCATTTCCCATTTTGTATGTGTGAAACTGTCTGTAGGTAACCCTAATTCTGATAATTGTGAACCCCAACCTCTTTATAGTTATGATATCCAAATAATCTAAAATTTACCAGGATACATGCACAACCCTCCAGTGGATAGGGGCTTGGCTTATTTGGAGAACTGTCCATGCACAATTTTCATGTGTTAGCAACTATACTAGTTGTGTCAGTTCACTCGTTATGCTATAGCTCTAGTCATGCAGAGCACTGATACTTACCGTATTTTCCGGCGTATAGGGCGACTCGGCGTATAGGGCGACTGGGCGTATAAGACGACCCCCTATCTTTTTAATTAAAAGATAGGGTTTCATCTTATACCCCAGCGCCCTTCCGCCTCCGTTGCTCCCGGTGTCCCTGGTCTGCTGGAGATGGTCCCCAGCAGACCAGAGGCACCGGGAGCAAAGCCGCCAGGAGCGCCTGGGCTCCCCCCCCCCCCCCGCCGGAGCCCCTCCGCGGCTTTGAAAGCCTCGGGGGAAGCCGGCGGCGGGGCATCCCAGGCGCGCATGGGATGCCCCCCCTCCGGAGCCCCTCCGCGCCGCCGCGGCTTCCCCCGAGGGATGCCCCGCCGCCGGCTTCCCCCGAGGCTTTCAAAGCCGCGGAGGGGCTCCGGCGGGCGGGCAGCCCATGCGCGCCTGGGATGCCCCCCCGCCGGCTTCCCCCGAGGCTTTCAAAGCCGCGGAGGGGCTCTGGCGGGCGGGCAGCCCATGCGCGCCTGGGATGCCCCCCCGCCGGCTTCCCCCGAGGCTTTCAAAGCCGCGGAGGGGCTCCGGCGGGCGGCCAGCCCATGCGCGCCTGGGATGCCCCGCCGCCGGCTTCCCCCGAGGCTTTCAAAGCCGCGGAGGGGCTCCGGCGGTGGGGCATCCGGCGTACAAGACGACCCCCGATTTTTGGGGGATGTTTTTTAACTTCAGAGGTCGTCTTGTACGCCGGAATATACGGTACATGCCTCACCCTTAGATTCCAAAAGCACTGAAAATAGAAAGCAATGCAAATCCTGTAAACTGATTTGCCAGGGTGGAAAGGAAAGAGCAACTGGGCTTAACTTAGATAGCAGGATCTCCCCTAATGCGGGCACTCCTTAGGTAAAATAAATCCATTACATTTGGAATTTATTCCAAAAATCATGTGGCTTATCCTGCCCAAAACTTTGAGGCTCTTGTTTTGAATAGTGGTGTCATTATGGTGGACAGAAATGGATAAATGGGGAAAGGGTGACAGAAATTTTCCATAGTGCCCCTCCCCCTTCCAAAGTTATAGGAGCAGTTTCTACGTGTTCAAATCATCAGTCCTACCAGAGACAGAAGGGCAAGATGGCTGCTGCTCACTTTCATGGGTCAGAGTTATGTCTAGGACATATGGCCACAACTGCAGAAGCATAGAAATAAATTATAGCTTTTTAGAGAGCTAGAGGTTGGGGTGACCAGTGTTTCCCTCTAAGCTGTGTGGCTACACAGCTTCACAAGTGATTAATCAGCCCCACCCAGTTAGAGGCTCAGAGCTCCATGCTGTGAAGCTGTGCTGCCCTACAGCTTAGAGGGAACACTGGGGGTGACCCATGGTTCTCTGCACTAGTGTTAGAATACCTCTATCAGAGATCTGGAAAAGAGATTGAACAGTGAAGTGACAAAACTTTAAAAATGACCTAAAATTAATTAATTTAGTCCAGAGTCAGTGACTCTCCTTGCACAAAAATCCCCTCTTCTGCTAGAGCCATTCTTCCTGAAAAAAATGAGGAAGAACACCTCTTGCATAACGGGGTTTTTCCACAAAATGGAGCAGTCTACACAGCTCCTTTTTGCGCAAAAGCCTCTTGCGCAAAAACGGCTGCTAATTAATTATGCAAATGGAGTGTGGTGATATTCTACTCCACGCTTCATTTGCATAAGCTTTTGCTGAAGAAGGCTTCAGTAGAGATGTAGCCAAAGTGAATGGGCTGCAAAGTGGTAAATGAAATTTGGCATAATGCACATAGGAAGAAATAATTTGAACCACTCAAATCATATATTTTTCTGTTTTTGGATAGACAACTAGCCCAGCTTTTGAGTTGTGTAAAAGTATCTTATGGTGATGACTGTAGTGAGAGGGACTTTTGTGAGAATAGGCCCTAAGCTCTCTAGTAAGTGTTTGCAAGATGAGGATCTAAAATGTGAAAACTCAGGAATGGAGTGCATTGTGAAATAATTTCACCATCCCATTTCACAATACTCATCAATTCCTGGTCTTTACTGTAGTAGAGATTGAAGTGCAGATGACCCTATAGAAATGTGAGCTATAGCCTCAATTTAACAGTTTGAAGTAAACAAAATTGTTACTAATAGTTGCTAAATTTTCTGTGCTAATAACTTTGTGATTCTATTATAGTATTGAATTCTTTAAATCGGCTTGCAATCATTGAAATTATGTCTTATAAAGCAGATCCCAATTTAAAAAAAAAGCGTAATGCTAATCCCCACAAAAACTACTTGATTCACTCATACTTCTATGTACATACTGAATTATATGACTATAAATGTAGGCAAATCATTTTCCTCGGTTATCCCATTTCTATAGTCAATAGTTGACATAAGATTTGTTGTATTTTTGTTGCTTTTTAACAGCATAATGTAGAGAGTCTAAATTTTGCACTTAATTTATTTTTCTGCTTGAATGATGAATGCCAATTTGTCTGGAAGAGACATGTTACTGTACTATCAGCTTGCATTTCTATCCGTGAAGCAGAAAATACAACATGCTTTTAAAATGTGTTGTGGAGTTAAGAAAAATTATTATAAAAGCTTTCTACATTAAAAAAAATAAAAACTGTGAAATGTGATGTCATAGCTCCTCAAGTTAACTGCAAAAGTCTGCTTAAATCTTACAATTTTGGAATGAGATGCCTCTTTAAAAGACTTAAATATATATGGTGGAGCATCTGCTACAGAGATTGAAGATGGGACCTCCAAAGTGAAAATCAATCTAGTGCCTTAGTTAAAAGACCCAACTCTGTTAGCTAAGGCTGTAACTGATGCATCAATTTCCATATGTAGCCTGGCCACCATCAGAGAAGGATCGTGTACTACACTGTGTGGGTGTAGGATTTTATCTATCAAACCCAAAATTAAATATATATATAAAATCTCCAATGTAGATATGTGTGTTACATTTTATTGATGAAGACCCTACCCCATGCTTCTGGGCAGGGCTCACATAGGGCTAGTGAAAAATGGTACAGCAAAACAGCACGGCATCAGTTTATCTTACTCCCCAAAATCTCTGCTTTGAAGTTTTGTTTCCTTTTGTTTTTTCAAAAAAAGTCTCTAGGGGTATGTCTACACTACCCTCCTAGTTCGAACTAGGAGGGTAATGTATGCATACCGCACTTGCTAATGAAGCCCGGGATTTGAATTTCCCGGGCTTCATTAGCATAAGCGGGGAGCCGCCATTTTTAAATCCCCGCTGCTTCGAACCCCGTGTAGCGCGGCTACACGGGGCTCGAACTAGGTAGTTCGGACTAGGGTGCCTATTCCGAACTACCGGTACACCTCGTTTCACGAGGAGTACCGGTAGTTCGGAATAGGACCCTAGTCCGAACTACCTAGTTCGAGCCCCGTGTAGCCGCGCTACACGGGGTTCGAAGCAGCGGGGATTTAAAAATGGCGGCTCCCCGCTTATGCTAATGAAGCCCGGGAAATTCAAATCCCGGGCTTCATTAGCAAGTGCGGTATGCATACATTACCCCGCTAGTTCGAACTAGCGGGGTAGTGTAGACATACCCTAGTTCCTATGGTGGGGTGTGTGTGTGTGTGTGTGTGTGTGTATGTGTGATGCAGAAATGTGCACTGAGCAAAACTGAAGTAAGTGTATCTAAGTGAGTGTGCAAACAGCCTGGAATAACAGCTCTGAGAGGCAAGAACTGACCCATTATTCTCAATAAGGAGATTAACTCGCATTCCTTGTGATGATGATATATGTTAACTATTTTGGTGCCACTACTGGGCGGTGTTTGGGAAATACATACTACTGCTTATTTTTTTCACAAATGAGAGAAACCTAAGTCCAAGGAGATTAGCAGAGCCTCTGGCATATTCAAGACCCATGGAGTGGAAGTTCATATCAGCTCTCTGAGCTCCACTAGTCTATTTGCATAATTGTATCTTGAATATATTCATAATACAGTATCAGTAGCATTTTATTACTCCTATAAGTGGAGTTTATTTGGTGGGTGGAAAAATATCAGCATGTTTTCCCCATTTCCACGTAGTTGTGGCTGTCTTTTATAGCACCTTGCTTGGAGCATACTTGTATACTGTTGGTGTTATATAAATCATAATGCATGGTTTAAAATGTAGCGATCTGGATGTAGATTCATTTTGCAATTTTGTTTTTTCTTTGCTCTATATGGCTGAGACAACTGGCTCAGCAGTAGGCCTAATCCAAAATCAATTTGTGTCAATGGAAAGACCTCTGTTTGTGACAATGGACTTTGGATTAGGTCCTAAATTTTGGACAGACATAATAATATATATCAATTCAGTATGTCAGGCTTTTCATTTTCCTTCTCTTATGGTGATTTTGTATTGACTATAGGCCAAATTATGGCCAGCCCCTGCAGGATAAGTGAAGTTAGAATACAGCAGAACCTGTGCAGAGGCTAGCTTGAGCTGTGTTATTTGCCCTCCCTGGAATGCTAACCTTCCTAGGGAGAGGAACTCAGAAGCTGGCAAGCCTTTACCCCTCCCTCTGCCTGTGTTTGCAGGTACTGTGCCTCCCAGAACTCATACGGGGGCAGGCCAATGCCTTAAGGGCACATCTGAGTCCCAAGAGACATCTCCTGTCAATCAAAATCCAGACATCTCCTGCCAATCCAAAAAAATTGGCCATTTTGACAACTCTGTATTTTATGAGTCTTGTCACACCTCAACACAGCACTCTGCATTCAGCTCTCCAATATTGCTCTCTGCTTTTGTTTTCTTCTGTGCTGAGGAAAGGTGCCAAACTGACAGCCCTGAAAAGTCCTCTGTTCAGTCACAGACCAGGTAACTACCTGTGAAATAACAATGCAAGCTTCAATCCCAACATGCTAAGTGTCCTTCGAAGAAATAAAAGAACAGTATGCTCTCTGTGCCAGTGGCAGTGCTTGGTCTCTCAGAGGAGACTGCCAACAAAGATACCAATTAGTGCTAATGGCAGGATAGTGATGTGAACAAATTACCCACTCTGAAACAAATGGACCTTCCAAATTCCTTTGTGGAGCTGATTGGAAATGAAAATTTTAAATCAGAATGAAAAGCCAAAAATTTTCATGGCACATACAAAAAAAAATCTGGACAATTTACACATTTTGGCTTTTAAAAGGTAAAAATACTTCTTTCTATAAGATGATAGACATTCTGTTTTCAGCAGTCTATGGGCAGTATAATAGAATATTAAATACCAAAAAGTCACTGAATTGACATGTTTCCAGGAAACTTCTGCATTTTGAAAAAAATTGCTTAAACAGTCTAGCATTTATTTTTATTTGTTTTGTGTATACTCCTTTCACACATCATTTTGAACAAGAGATAAGTGGGCCAGGAATGCAGGATCAATATCCTGGTGGTAACAACTTTTGACCAACAATGAGAAAGATTTGATTTGGCAAAATAAAGGTGAAAAGCTCTACATCTCCTGAGACATCAACCTACTGGCTGTTCTTCTGTGAGTTCCATTCATTGCAAGGGAGTTTCTATCTTCTTTTTGATTTCTAATTAAACTCATTCCAACAGGCTGCACTTACCTGATTATACTGCTGCCTTAACCACTGAGGTTTCTGGTTTCCTTTAATGTCTCAAAATTGAATTCCATATCAGCTTGATTAAACTAGGACTCAATATATTGCACACATATACACTGTGTTTTTGGATAGCAAACATAATCTTATAACTTTAGGGTTTTTAATAGATTTTACCATACATTTTTCTGTGTTCTGAAACCTCACTTTCAAAGGTCTGACTGCAGAGTGTTTAGGCACAAGCAGCAATTAAAAGTTCAAATATAATTGAAACACCTTTTTGTTGTTGTTTTGTTTTTGTTTTTTTTGAGAAATCTTATAGGAACCTTTCAAATTAATAGAGACTTCTGCCTCTGCATATGATATTTTTATATCATTCTGGTACTAATGCCTCTGTATGGAAAGGCCCTGAGTTTGGAGGTATGTGTTTATTTTGTAGTTACACACCTTTTTTGAAAGCTTTTTTTCCCCAGTGTCTGCTGATCATATCATTTAACTGATTCCAAAGATGCATGAGAGAGATTTTCCTGGATCAGTTTTGACAGCATGTCCAAACAATCTCTTAAAGTAACAATAGTAGATAAATAGCATGATCTATGGTCATTCTTTCAGACTCAGCTGTATCCATAACTCCTCTCTAATCACATCAAAAAGGCTATCTGGGAGATTTACTTTATAATAATTCAAGCAGTAAGCGTCAGAAAGAAGAGGTGAATAGGAATCTTAAGTGTGGAAGGCACGTGCCTTTCCATTTGGTAGCACTGGTTGAATGTAATGCACAGTGATTTGTGAATAAAGCCTCTAGGTCATATTTTTTTGTTTTTCATGAGTAATCAGAAAGGTCCCAGGTATTTATGAAAATACAAGTCCCCCAAACTCCATGAGCTGGATTACTTTCCACCTGCAATTAAAAACCAAACTCTCTGAGATTTCCTCACTGAGCTCTACTGTGGGCCAGGATTTGCCCAGCACTCTCCGTGAAACAGGCTGCAGGATTGCCCCTTAAAACTGTGGATATTGTCAGCAAGCGGCAGGGGAACCAACAGATTTGCTGGGCTCCTGGCTAAGGTGGGGTAGGCCAGCTATGCGATCCCAGAAGGCATGGGGCCTTGGATGAAAGGGGCAGGGCTGGTGACAGCCATCCATCAGTGCCACTTGGAGCCCGCCACACTGGCACCTCCACCAATTAGCCAGCCCTGAAAGCCACCTGGAGTGCACCATGTGGGGCTCCAGCATTGATTTAAAGGGACTGGGGTGCCAGCCACTGCAACTCCTGCAGTAGCAACAGTGGTAGTGGCCATGATCCCTGGTCCTTTTTGAATCACCAGGCCTTGGGCAACTACCTCCTTTGCCTCTGCCCCCATCAGTGGGCCTGACAAGAGGCCAGAACCATTCAGGTAGAGACCCAGTGTTTCTATAACAGCTCTTGTGCCTGGACTTACCCCTTCCCCTCAGTACTTCCCTGGAATAGTGATAGAAATGTAGCCGTGTTAGTCTGGTGTAGCTGAAACAAAATACAGGACTATGTAGCACTTTAAAGACTAACAAGATGGTTTATTAGATGATGAGCTTTCGTGGGCCAGACCCACTTCCTCAGATCAAATAGTCGAAGAAAATAGTCACAACCATATATACCAAAGGATACAATTAAAAAAAATGAACACATATGAAAAGGACAAATCACATTTCAGAACAGAAGGGGAATGCGGGGCCTAACCAAGTGAGTTATAAGATCAAGAACACATATTCCTGCGCATCCAGAAATATAATCTATGCTATCATGTGCCAAAAGTGTCTGTCTGCTATGTACGTTGGACAAACGTCTCAGACACTTCGCCAAAGAATCAATGCCCACAAAATAGACATTAGACAGGATCACAAAGAAAAAACAGTTTCTTGCCATTTCAACCAGAAAGGACACTGTCTTAATGACCTAATCACATGGGGTATGTCTACACTACAATGTTAGTTCGAACTAACGTCCGTTAGTTCGAACTAACATTCATAGCCGCTACACTAGCGCTCCGCTAGTTCGAATTTGAATCGAACTAGCGGAGCGCTTAGTTCGAACTAGGAAAACCTCATTTTACGAGGATTAAGCCTAGTTCGAACTTACTAGTTCGAATTAAGGGGTGTGTAGCCCCTTAATTCGAACTAGTGGGAGGCTAGCCCTCCCCAGCTTTCCCTGGTGGCCACTCTGGCCAACACCAGGGAAACTCTATGCCCCCCTCCCAGCCCCGGACTCCTTAAAGGGGCACGGGCTGGCTACGGTGCCCGTGCCACGTGCAAGCCTGCCAGCACCCAGCCAGCAGACCCTGCACCTGGCACGGCACAGAGCCACCCACCCGATGTCCTGTATTTTACTTCCCTGGAGTTCTTTGAGACAGAGGACCTTCATTTTGTTCTGCATTTGTATGGTGCCTAGCACAATGGAATCCTGGGTCATGACTGCAACTTCTAGGTGTCACAATAATAGACACAATAATTGGAACTGTGCCTCCGAGGAACCCACAGATACTGCTGTTCTGGGGCATACTTTCTGTCAAGTGCTTCAGTTAGTAAAACTTCTTATTGAAGGACAACTCAATTTGTTCAAAGTTCAGCTCTTAGCTAACCTATTGCCTATTATCCCGCGTTCCCTGTAGTGGACACAATCCTCTTCTGCAAGGGGACAGGGAAAGATGCAGTTTGCATACATGCCTTTCAACACTTCTAGTTGGATTGATAGGGGTTTTGGCTGTCTTCTTCCCCATTTCCCCCACCCGCAAATGCTGCTTATGTGGGGGTGTGGAGGGTAAATGGAGGGCTCTTGGGATTTGCTGGAGCAGGCGTAGGTGGAAGATTTGATTCAGGAAAATTTTAAAAGGAGGAACATGCAAATAGAAAAATCTCTATTTCTGATACACTGTATAGTGTAGATGCGGGATGACAATTGCCTGTCTGCTTATTTCTGTTTTTAGACCAGAAGTTCTTTAGAGGTAGGGATTGTCTTTTACTTTGAGTTTGCACAGTGCTTAACCCAGTGGGGGCCCCCATATTGGCTGAAGTCTCTAGACACTACTATACTGCAAATAATAACCTCACTCATTCAACTGCCAGATTTTCCCAAGCCTCTTCTGAACCCAAACCTAAATCCTGAATCAAAGGACCTATGTGAAATCCTAATCGAGGCTTGTGTTTAATATGCAAATTCCATATGTGATATAATCCTGACAGTGTATGTATCTAATTGGCTGACCTTTGTCAGGATAAATACTTAAAATGGAAATTTTATTAATAATCTATTAAAATGACTCAAGGAGACTGTTAGTGACACATTAACAACTGAAACAGTGCAAAGTTTTCCCACAGGAATTAGCAAAGTACTGTTACTGCTTCCCTTTTAAAAATTCCAATCCAGACTTAATAAAGGACTAGTGTTTAGATGCTACAGGTTTCTAAATAGTGTGCACATTCTCAATCTTCAAGATGCCATTAGGCTGGAAACAGATGTGAAACTTTAATCTACCATATCATACTTTAAATTAGGGCAAATGTGTTCATCTCTGCTGCACTCCCATAATTTTGTGTAATACTAAGCTTAGCACATCTAAAACTATCAATACAGAAATGTTAGTGGACACTACAGTGAGCCATAAACATTTAGGCTGTGTCTAGACTGGCAAGATTTTGCACAAAAGTGGTTGCTTTTGCGCAAAAACTTGCCAGCTGTCTACACTGGCCGTTTGAATTTCCGCAAAAACACTGACGATCTCATGTAAGAAATCAGTGCTTCTTGCGGAAATACTATGCTGTTCCCATTCGGGCAAAAGTCCTTTTGCGCAAAAGGGCCAGCGTAGACAGCTCAGATATGTTTTGTGCAAAAAAGCCCCGATCGCGAAAATGGCGATCGGGGCTTTTTTGCACAAAAGTGTGTCTAGATTGGCACGGATGCTTTTCCGTAAAAAGTGCTTTGCGGAAAAGCGTCCATGCCAATCTAGACACTCTTTTCTGCAAATGCTTTTAACGGAAAACTTTTCCATTAAAAGCATTTGCGGAAAATCATGCCAGTCTAGACGTAGCCAGGGATAAGCCCTCTTGCGCAAGAATACTTGCACAAGAGGGCCAGTGTAGTCAGGGAAGGAATTTTTTGCGTAAGAAAGCCTTGATGTGCAAAATGGCGATCGGGGCTTTCTTGCGCAAAATCGCATCTAGACTGGCCATGGATGCTTTTGCGCAAAAGCACTTTTTGCGCAAAAGCATCCATGCCAATCTAGACGCTCTTTTGTGCAAATGCTTTTAACGGAAAAACTTTTCCGTTAAAAGCATTTGCTCAAAATCATGCCAGTCTAGATGCAGCCTTAGTGTGATGCCTCGGAAAATACAGTGAATCCAGAATGTCTACTAACAGCACCTGGTGTTATAATGAATTCCTTGTGTTACACACTTCAAAGAGCTGACAAATCTGTCAAAACCCAATAGAAATCTGATGACAATTTTTCCTAAATTTTTCCTAAATTTTTACTACATTTCTAGTCTATTTTACATCTGGATTTTACATAGGGACATAGATTTGTAAGGGGCCTGAGTTTTACAAGCAACCCCACCATATAATCCCATTCATCAGCATATCGAGATTCATGTTAATGTTACTTTGGTTGTTTTCACAAATATATAGCAACCTATGAACTACACTGAATCTTAAAATTTAAAAATATTTTGATGGGGTTTGTGCTCTCGGTGGTGTAAAACAAGTGAATTTCCTCAAGCGTTTTGAATGGCAATTTCTCAAAATTCGTTTTCTGCCATTTGGAAATAATAGTGTTACAATTCAATTTTTTTGTACATGAAGAGCAAATAAATATGGAATTATGATTATCTGATGATGAAAATAGAAAAAAAAACCTCCCTGAAAGTGCACAACAGTGTGCACTTCCTCTGACACAGTCTGCAGCAGTGAGTTTTGCTGGATTCCACATACAGAAAAAGTATCTAGAACAAAAAGTTTTAGTACTCAGGAAAAAAAATCATCACAGCTTCATTAGTATGTATGCCCCACATCCCACAAGGAATAACAGGTAAACTACTGACCTCACTGAAGTTAATGTGGGATTGACTTCATTGAGGTCAGGGCTTCACCCAATCTGAATTTTTAAAAATCATATGTAAGACTCAGATTTTACAAAATGTTATGATTTGTCAATGGAGAGAATTTGGTAACAATGTACAATAAATGAAGGGTGTTATGGTGACATCATGCATTAGCAAATGATGTCATTGTTTTAGACTATTTACAATCATCTACCATCTGGGAATCATCTGACCAAAAGAGAACATTTCATGTGAAGAGAATGGCTCATTTTTTAATATACATGGTAATTGACATGTTACAATATTAAATAAAGCCATAGGAAGGCACTGCAGACTGTGCTATTGTATGTTTATGCAGGGAAAATATAACTGGTCTACATAAACAAAACACCCAAAATAATATACCACTGTTTTCTTTGCCAATGAGAGCAATCATTAGTGTTCTGGTTCATAAACTGATTTTAAGACTAGCTACCTTGTGCAGAAAAATATAAAAAATACATTTAGTTTAGCAGAACAGCAGTGCTTTATATTTACATAACTGTCATCAAATTTTGATTTAATTTCATTTGAAACAAGGTAATGAGAAGCATCTGGTATTTTTGGATAGGACAGAAATCAAATGTTGCATAAGTTACTCCTTTAAATATTGTTTGTAAGTTGTGCTTTGTAAGTGAAAAGTTCAATTCTACTGCATTTATTATTAATTATTAGTGGCTATAAATTTCTTTGTTGCTGTTTTTAAATGGCACTTCCAAAGACTAAATATTTAGCCATATTTTTAAGATGAGTGTAATATTCTATTTCTCAATATTAGCAATATTTTCTGAGATATGGGACAAATCAAATGTTAAATTGCATTAAATCAAAGAGAACACCGGTCGGTATAAAGAAGATTTTGCAGGCTCCAGTGACCTCACGTGTTGTGTAGAAATCAACAGAGCACTGGTTGCCTGGTGCAGCTGTGGTTGCTATGGGGATAGAATCATACGAGTATTCCATCTGCTGAAAAAGGGACAGCTTGGAAACCCCCTTGCAGATTTGAAAAGAATGAAGTAAACAAATGACTCATCTGATTATGAAGGCAGATTTGAAGGAGCAATTCCAGTTATGTTGATAATAAACCTCTTCAGTTAAAAAATTCAAGATCCACTCATATTTTTATCCTGAAAGAAGTTTAAAAATATTCACATTCCGGTCAACAATCTAGACAAAAACAAAAATACAATGTGAATGTGCATGTCTGGCCTCAATGGTATCCTTTGTTGTAGCTTACAGCATTTCACCTTTTTGTTTATCAAATTCATGCGTATTTGAATTTGAGTTTAAATGAATATTAAAACAAGAATGTTGGTAAAAACTAATATGTTTAAGGAAAAGGTTCTTAACTTAGGTCTCTTTGATACAGCAAGAAAATCCCTGTTTTAATTTATATATTTTAGTACTATAAATATCTTTTCTTTCTGCCTCTCACCAAGATCAGTATATCTGTTTGTTAGATCAGTAACCATTATTAAATAAGTGTACATCAAACCATAAGGCTACGTTTACATTGTGCTCTCTTGTGCAAGAATATATGCATGAACATCATCACGCCTCATTTGCATACTTAATGAGCCACCATTTTTGCGCAAGGGGCTTTTGAGCAAGAAGGAACAGTCCACACTATTCCTTCCTGCGCAAAAAAAAACCCTCTTGCGCAAGAGCTGTTCTGCCGCTTATTTTCATACAGAACGACTCTTGTGAAAGAGGGGATTTTTGCACAAGGAGAAGCAGTGTAGACTGCTCCTTCTTGCACAAAAGCCCCTTGCGCAAAAATGGCAGCTCATTCAGTATGCAAATGAGGCACAATATTCATTGCCGCGTCTCCTTCGCATATGTTCTTGCGCAAGAGAGCGCAATGTAGCAGTAGCCTAAGAATTCAGAAGAATTCTAAATGTGGGGCAGTATAAATAAGATCTCACATACATAACAAATCTACAGGCAGTCCCCGGGTTATGTACAAGATAGGGACTATAGGTTTGTTCTTAAGTTGAATCTGTATGTAAGTCGGAACTGGCGTCAGCCGCTGCTGAAACTGATCAATTTCAACCGTGGCTGAATCTGGAAGCCAGTTCTGACTTACATACAGATTCAACTTAAGAAACCCAGGCGTCCCCAAGTCAGGTGCTGCTGAAACTGATCAGCGGCTGATTCCAGGAAGCCTGGGGCAGAGCAACTCTGCCTCGGGCTTCCTGTAGTCAGCCGCTGGTCAGTTTCAGCAGCGGCTGACTTGGGGACGCCTAGGGCAGAGCAGCTGGGGTGCTGCCGGGTTGGTCCGGAGCGGCGCTGCGGGACCAACCTGGCAGCCCCCAGCTGCACTACCCCAGGGGTAGGCAAGAAAAGCCTGGTCTGTTGGGGGGGCACTAGCTGCACCCCCCCCCCAGCAGACCAGGGAGATGGGGAGCAAAGCCGCGGAGCACACCCGCAGCGGGACAGCCCGGGCGCGCTTGAGCTGTCCCCCTGCGGGCGTGCTCCGCGGCTTTGCTCCCCATCTCCCTGGTCTGCTGGTCGGGAGACGGGGAGCAAAGGCGCGGAGCACGCCCGCAGGGGGACAGCTCAAGCGCGCCCGGGCTGTCCTGCTCCGGGCGTGCTCCAAGGCTTTGCTCCCCATCTCCCTGCAGACCAGGGAGACGGGGAGCAGCTTTTCTCGCCCCGGAGGACGGGGGCAGTGGACCGCGGTGCATCTAGGTGTCCCGCTGCTCCCGTCCTCCGGGGCGAGAAAAGCCCCGTTCGTAACTGCGGATCCGACATAAGTCAGATCCCCATAACTCAGGGACTGCCTGTATATAATGCAATCACTGTAAATATCTGGGGAACTCGACAACCTTTCATCACAGGATAACAAAGTCTTTCTCATATGTCATGCAGGTTGACATCTTTGACTTCCTGCATGTAAGAAAAAGAAATTCTGAGAGACACAGCAAATAGCATGGCATGTTCTGCATTGCTGCTGCATTTTGCACTGCATTACACTATTTTTGTGAATACATTGCATATTTTTGTTTGTAAATATTTTCTAGAATGGAACTTTAGTCATCTATAATCACAAACAAAACAGAGCATTCTCCCAGTTCTAATGGAAACTTAGACCAATAGCAGCAGCAGCAGCAGCTGGTAATATAGTGATAAACATTTTAAAAGTACCTGGAGAGACAGAGAGATCAATGAGTATGCACTGACTTAGCTATAGTTCAGAAAACAAAATGACAGACTAAACACACATCCTGCTCTGGGGAACTCTGTGATAAGATTAACAATCTGCACTTGACAAATTTGTATCCTGAAACATTAAGGAAAATCCTGCTGCACTTTCAAGAAGAACAGGAAAAGCAGTGCCTCTTACTCATGCTATCAGAAGAGCAGGAGCTGTTCATAGCAAAATTGTTCAGAGATAGAGTGATGACTACATTAGCCTGGGCCCCCAGGGTTTTCTCATGCTTCTGCTGAAGTTAATGCCATAACTCCACAGATTTCTATGGGTACAGGATTATGCAGGTACATATGGTACATATCACCATGGGCACATAAATAGCAGGTAAGATGGTATGATTAGGTTTCCAGCCAACTAGCGTATATGTTGTGGGCTAAAGCAAACATTACAAATATTGTTCCCCATCAGAGGACTAGTGCTGTTTGCCCTACCAAACAATTCTCTCTTCCAGCTGCAGAACTACAAGACCCAATGGCCAATCAGATGTAGCCTTTTATTTTGCTTAGAGAGAAATTAGTGATATGTATAAACACTGCCCAGGGATTCGACACTGATTTGCTACAGTTTCAAACTCTGAGTGGAAATCACCTCTAGTACTTATTTCAGTTTGGAGACTCTATAAACATATGGGCTGTGTCTACACTGGCAAGGTTTTTCCAGAAAATCATGCCAGTGTAGACGTAGCCATGAAGTCCAAGGACAGTGGCCACAATCACAAGTACAAAATCTTCTCTGCACTGCAAGATTTATTCAAGCAATAAGTAAGGTTACGCTTACCCATGCATATAAAAATTCTGTAAAAATCTATGCTCTAGTCATACTTACATCCTTAAAGATATTCTAAGGTCAGATTGAGCTCCCAATAACCAACTATTGCTGGGATTTCCCATGGGGTTGTCCCTTGGGGCTACCCACTTGTATCCAACCATGGAATTCTCTTTTATATTGTATAGGTGTAATTTTGACCACACCTAACACTTGATGCATATGAATGACCCTCTTTTCCTTATCTATATTCTCACACCCCATTAATATTGGGGTGCTCCATTTTTCATAGGTTGTTCTTGGTTCTTTTAGTCTAAATAGCATCTACATACAACATGAACCCTGAGATCAGGACAAACATTCAACGATGTTAAAATTGACTGTCTTATGATCTAGGGCAATGCATTATGGTTTGTTGCAATCAATTTTACCATCACCTCACCTCTTCTTGCTGATTAGGTGGTCTGCAATAGCCCTTACCATGACATCACTCTTGTTTTTTTACCCCTTTTAACCTTACCATGAGACTCTCAGCAAGTCTATATCCTGTGTCCCTCTCAACCTCAAATATATACATGTTTAATATATAAGGCAATATCTCTTCCCTTTTTTCCCTATCCTTCCTGAGCAAGCAGTAGCCTTCTATACCATATTCCACTCATGTGTATTATTCCACCAAGTGTCATAATTGTGTTTATTAGCATTTCAAGTTCTTCCAGAGCCCTGTAGTCACTTCTGATATGCTCAAGGTCACACTTTTCAGTATCATTCATAACCACATTGATGAGTAATATGGGGTAGTAGTTATAGGGCTGGATGATCCTCGACAATCCCTCTGTACTGATACTACCCCTACATTTCCTCTTGTCAGTGGTGACTGCAGACCTCCTAGTCTTGGGAGTACATGGCTTCTCTCCTCAAGGGGTGATTCCTCTTCTCTCATATCCAGGGCAGAATACCAGTTCTCCAAAACAACAGTGGTTGGGGCTGGGAGCAAGCATGGAGCACTGCCTGCTGCCAGAAGTAACCAGCTCTCAGTGTCCTCTCTGAGACACAGCCATCTTTTCCTCCAACAGTCATGTGCTAGCAGTCCTCTATAGCTGGATAGCTTCCTCAGCAGTCGATGTCTCCATGTGCTGCTTACTAGGAGCTTGAATTCAGGATGTGACCAAGACTCTTCCAAAACTGATCAAACCTTTGGATCACTACCTCTTCCTGCTTCTTCATGTGGAAATTAACGATACAGCCAAGAATGACCTTGAGCGGGTCACCGCGGGTTATGTAGCACTGGGAAGAAGGATCAAAGAATTTGAAGTGCAAGTGGTGTTCTCATCCATCCTCCCTGTTGAAGGAAAAGGCCCAGGTTGAATTGAGGAAGTAAATTGCATAGGTGTGATTGCATAGGTGGTGTTGCAGAGAGGACTTCAGTTTCTTTGACCATGGGTCTCTGTTCCGGGCACAAGGATTGTTAGGAAGAGATGGGATCCACATAACGAAGAGAGGAAAGAGCATCTTCGAGGGCAGGCTTGCAAACCCAGTGAGGAAGGCTTTAAACTAGGTTTGGTGGGGGACAGTGACAAAAGCCTTGAGGTAGTCGGATACCGGGAAGAAACACAAGGAGGAACAAGCAACAAAGGAGGACCCCTGATTCAAATGGAGAAGGTAGGTTGAACAACTGGTTATCTAAGTTGTTTGTAAATGAATGCAAGAAGCCTGGGAAACATACAGGAAGAATTAGAAGCCCTGGCCCAGTCAAAGATCTATGATTTGATTGGAATAACAGAGATTTGGTGGGATGACGCACATGACTAGAGCACTGTCATGGAAGGGTATAAACTGTTCAGGAAGAACAGGTGGGGGAGGAATTGCATTATATGTAAGAGAACAGTATGATTGAGCTCCAGTATATACAGGGAAAAAAGCATAGACTCGTGGAGAGTCTATGGATTAAGTTTAGAGGTGGAAGCAACAGAGGTGATGTTATGGTTGGTGTCTGCTATAGACCACTGGATCAGGTGGATGAGGTAGATGAGGCTTTCTTTAGACAACTGAGAGAAGCTTCCAGATCACAGGCCCTGGTTCTCATGGGAGACTTTAATCACCCTGAAATCTGTTGGGAGACCAATATAGCAGTACACAGACAATCCAGGATGTTTTTGAAGTATGTTGGGGATAACTTTTTGGTACAAGTGCTGAAGGAACCGATCAGAGGCCATGCACAGCTTGACCTCAACCTGGGAAGCAGTGATCATGAGATGGGAGATTGCAGGATCCTGACCAAAGGAAGAAAGGAGAGTAGCAAAATACACACCCTGGACATCAGAAAAGCAGACTTTGACTCCCTCAGAGAACTGATGGGCAGGATTCCCTGGGATGGTTACATGAAGGGGAAAGGAGTCCAGGACAGCTGGCAGTATTTTAAAGAAGCCTTACTGAGGGCAGAAATCCTTGGTGAACTTAAACAGAAAAAGGAAGCTTACAAGAAGTGGAAACTTGGACAGATGACTAGGGAGGAGTATAAATATATCCAGGGGAGTTATCAGGGAGGCGAAAGCACAACTGGAATCGCAGTTAGAAAGGGATGTGAAGGGTAACAAGAAAGGTTTCTACAGGCTTGTTAGCAATAAGAGGATGATCAGAGAGGCTGTGGGGCTCTTATTGGATGAGGAAGGTAACCTAGTGACAGATGATGTGGGAAAAGCTGAAGTACTCAATGCTTTTTTTGCTTCTGTCTTCACAGAGAAGGTCGGCTCCCAGACAAATGCACTAGGCAATGCAGTATGGGAAGGAGGTGGACAGACCTTGGTGGGGAAAGAACAAGTTAGGAACTATTTAGAAAAGCTAAACATACACAAATCCATGGGGCCGGATTTAATGCATCCAAGGGTACTGAGGGAGTTGGCAAATGTCATTGTGGAGCCTTTGACCATTATCTTTGAAAACTAGTGGAGATCAGGAGAGATCCAGGATGATTGGGAAAAGGCAAATGTAGTGCCCATCTTTCAAAAAGGGAAGAAGAACAATCCAGGGAACTACACACCAGTCAGCCATACCTCAGTCCCCGGAAAATTCATGGAGGGGATCCTCAAGGAATCCATTTTGAAGCACTTGGAAAAGGGAAAAGTGATCAGGAACAGTCAACATGGATTCAAGAAGGGCAAGTTGTGCCTGACCAATCTGATTAGCTTCTGTGATGAGGTAACTGGCTCTGTGGTTATGGGAAAGCCAGTGGATGTGATATACCTTGACTTTAGCAAAGCTTTTGATACAGTCTCCCACAATATTCTTGCCAGAAAGTTAAGGGAATATGGATTGGATAAATGGACTGTAAGATGGACAGAAAGCTGGCTAGACTGTTGTGCCCAATGGGTAGCTATCAATGGCTCGATGTCAGGTTGTCAGTTGGTTTCTAGGGGAGTGCCCCAACGATCTGTTCTAGGACCAGTTTTGTTCAACATCTATATTAATGACTTGGATGAGGCGATGGCTTGCACCCTCAGCAAGTTTGCGGATGACACTAAGCTAGGGGGAGAGGTAGATACACTGGATGGCAGGGATAGAGTCCAGAGTGACCTAGACAGATTAGAGGATTGGGTAACAAGAAATCTGATGAGGTTCAACAAGGACAAGTGTAGAGTCCTGAACTTGGGACGGAAGAATCCCGAGCATTGTTACAGGCTGGGGACCAACTGGCTAAGTAGCAGTTCTGCAGAAAAGGACCTGGGGATTACAGTGGATGAGAAGCTGGGTATAAGTTAATAGTGTGTCCTTGTAGCCAAGAAGGCTAATGGCATATTAGGTTACATTAGGAGGAACATTGCCAGCAGATCTAGAGAAGTGATTGTTCCCCTTTCTTCAGCTCTGGTGAGGCCACATCTGGAGTATTGTGTCCAGTTCTGGGCTCCCCACTATAGAAAGGATGTGGACACATTGGAGAGGGTCCAGTGGAGGGTGACCAAAATGATTAGGGGGCTGGAGCACATGACCTATGAGGAGAGACTGAAGGATTTGGTTTTGTATAGTCTGCAGAAGAGAAGAGTGAGGGGGGATTTAATAGCAGGCTTCAACTTCCTGAAGGGAAGTTCCAAAGAGGATGGAGAAAGGCTGTTTACAGTAGTGACAGATGGCAGAATAAGGAGCAATGGTCTCAAGTTACAGTGGGAGAGGTCTAGGCTGGATATCAGGAAAAACTATTTCACTAGGAGGGTGGTGAAGCACTGGAATGGGTTACCTATGGAGATGGTGGAATCTCCATCCCTAGAGGTTTTTAAGTCTCAACTCGACAAAGCCCTGGTTGGGTTGATTTATTTGGGATTGGTCCTGCGTTGGGCAGGAGGCTGGACTTGATGAGCTCCTGAGGTCTCTTCCAGCTCTATGATTCTATGACTCTATGTGAATATTCTCTCAAGGGCATGGCTGCACCTCAGCCTGGCCACCTCCTCCTGTAGCTCTCCCACCTACTTCCAGAGAGATTCCACCCACATATAAAACGGCATATGAATTGACCATAAGACCACATAATATTATGATACATAGATGATAAAAGGAACTACTTCGCCACACAGGATTTGACAAATTAGTCACCAAGGCTACGTCTACACTGGCCCCAAATTCCGGAAAAGGGATGCAAAGCAGGTAAGTCAGAATAGGGAAATCCATGGGGGATTTAAATATCCCCCGCGGATTTAAATAAACATGTCCACCGCTTTTTTTCCGGCTTGGGGAAAAGTTGGAAAAAAGCATCTAGACTGGCGCGATCCTCCGGAATAAAGCCCTTTTCCAGAGGATCTCTTATTCCTACCTGAAAGTTTCGCGCCAGTCTAGACGCTTTTTTCCGGCTTTTCCCCAAGCCGGGAAAAAAGCGGCGGACATGTTTATTTAAATCCGCGGGGGATATTTAAATCCCCCGCGGATTTCCCTATCCTGACTTACCTGCTTTGCATCCCTTTTCCAGAATTTGGGGCCAGTGTAGACGTAGCCCAAGGGTAAGGCTCCTAAAGAAGTCTAAGAGACTGAAGTGACCAACTTCCAATTTCAAAAGGCTTTCAGTATTTGTTATCCTTTAGAGAATCCCAGCCTATTAAAATAAACAAACTCCTGTGATGCATAGGCTTCAATGGCCTTTGAAATGGCCCTGAAAAGGGGCCTATGAAATACACAAGTCTAGAATTTTTACAATTCTACAGGTACCAGAAAGCTTTCCAAAGATGCTAATCACTATGTTTTAAATCTCTGTTTCATATCTTACAGGAGTGTTCTGAAACTATATGCATGAATGTTTGCAATGTGATTTAAGACCCATGAATGAAAAAAGGTAGAGTACTTAAAAAACATCTTTCAATTGACCTAACCCCATGTACACAGACATCCTCAGAGCATTCTAAAAATGAGGGGGTGGGGCGAATAGATCACTTAGCAGCAGGCACATGAAAAGGATATTATTATATTAAGCTGTTAACCTTATGGCCAAATAAATCCCTGGTGTTAACATCACTGATTTCAAAATGTCCTTTATTACACCTGACATAAATCTGACCCAATGACATGCATGTTTACAACATGAAATGTAATTTCCATTGTATCTATGACATCCACTGAGTATGTTTTATTATACCTGTTACTTTCTTTCTTTGATGCATGATACTCCTGGCTTGGAAGTTATTAGTTATTATGAAGGAAGCCTTCTTAACACTACTCTAGAAGCCATCAGACCTTCCATTTTAAATTTTTCTATTTTGATAGAATTAGCATTTGGCCATAAAATGTTCCAGATTGAAATCGGGCATTGGAACTCAAGCTGGGGTATCACATCCATTTAATGAATCTGCTTTATGTATTTCAAAATTGCCATATGACGCAAAAAAATATTTTAGGATTTTTGTCCCTACAATGAGTTAATACTGTTAGTTATTTAAAAATAAATGACTGGTATGTTTTCTTTTCTGCTGGGTTTGCTGCACTGTGCCCATGGGTCTCGTGTTTTTCAAAGCATTTTTAGATGTATTGCTACCACATAGAGAAAGAGCAACATATGTTTTGCTTGATCCTCTCCAACATAAGGGCAACTTTGTGATATAGCTGCCCTGATTGAGCATGTCTAGACTAGGAAATAATTTCAATGTAAGTAAAATGGAAATAGTAACTCCAGAAATAAGAAAATTAAAATAGCGAGTCCACACTATGGGGGAGCATCAAAATTGCTCAGAATTATTTTGAAATAGTGCGTCCACACTAATTGGAGCCTGCCTGTGATTTAGAACCCCCAGAAACAGTCCAGGGAGGTAACCAGGAGGGCAGATACTTCATGTAGCTGTTTGGTCAGGCAAGCTGTGATGCGTGTTTTCAGGGGCTCCTCTCTATGGCCACATCTCTCATACCTCTCCTCCACTGCCTACCCCCTCACGGGACACAAAAGGGATGCAGTGTGCTCTGGTTGTCCTTGTGGATGCCACAGCACTGATAGCATGGAGTCAGAGCTGCTGCAGAACAGTGCCAGGCTCACGGGCCTTGTGCTGTGCCTCATGGCGCAGTTCATCCAAACTGCCCACATGCCGCTCCAGCAGCATGACGACCAGCCCAAACCAGAGGACCTCTTCACCCAGGTCCTGTCACTCCCACTGCTGCAAATTCCCCTAAATCCTCTGGACACCATCAAATGCCACTTCTGGATGAGGGAGACCAGTTCCAAGTGGTGGGACCACATCGTCATACAGTGATAGGAATGACTAGCAATGGCTCCAGAACTCCCACATGCAGAAGTCCTCTTTCCTGGAACTCTGGGAATGGCTCACCTCTGCCTTCAGGACACCCAACTACGATCCACCATCCCCATGCAGAAGCTCTTCACCATTGCCCTGTGGAAGCTTGCCACCCTGGACAGCTCTGCGCCATTGGGATCCAGTTCAGGATAAAGAAATCCACAGTCATGGCATGTTTCTGCAGGTACCCAAGCCCATCAACAAACATCTTGCTACAAGGAGTCATTACCCTGGAGAAGATTGACACCATCATGGAGACCACTGCCCCCATGGGCTTCCCCAATTGCAGGGGGGCCATAGACGGCACACATGTCCCATCCTGGCCCCTGACCACCGTGCCTCAGATTATATCTACAGGAAGAGGTAAATCTCGATGATACTGCAGGCCCTGGTGGACCACAAGGGATGCTTCACAGACCTCTATGTGAGGTGGTTAGGGAAGGCGCACGATGTCCACATCTTTAAAAACTCATGTTCCAAGGTTGTGGAGGAGGAAGAAAAGAAGCAGGTTAGCCAGTGACCATGCCTGCAAGCCAGGAGCTGCTTTCACTCTGGATCCAGATTATTTTGAACTAATGGGCTTGGTAATGCGGATGCTCTGCTTGTTATTTCAAAATAAGGGGGGTTACTCCGAAATAACTCCCTACAGTAGACAAGGGCCTACTGGTTTAATCAGCCATAGGAGTGGAAAGGAGATCTGTGAATGGTGGGGAGCTGCATTATCGACTCCAATGTGGCTCCTGACTTTTATCCAATGTAGCCAAGGAAAAAAAGGCATGTCAATGACTGATATTTGCCTTGCAGAACACTGGCTGCTAGAGCAGCCTCTTGTGGCCATTGGTCCTCAGTGAAGTTTTCTCTGATTTGTCTGATCCAGTGAGGAGCAATCCAATAATTGGCTGAGGAAAGTGAGGATTTAAAGCTACCTTTGCCCTTCCCCAGCCCCTAAGCTCTTCTGGGCAGAAACAGAGGATTGGGGACAATATCTGGGATGCAAAAATAAACTGTAAATATGGTCCATTTACTCAGAGTTGTCTAAAATGTGAGACATTGAAAGTGCAATTTGAAAATCTCATTTCTGAGAGAACTTTTTATCTTAGCACTGCTTTGACATAAGAAAGGGCTTATTGCCTCCAAAGGACTTGGTTAAATACATCATTACTCCACAGGAGACGTGGTCTATCTGTAGATGTAGTTTTCTTCTTTGCATATCCACAATGTGCCTCAGGTGGATGGGTACTGATAAGAAGTACAATCCAAACACTGTTCCATGCACTCCTGTACCTGTAGTAATAGATGGATAATCTATTGAAATCTATAATTTGAATATTCCTGTTGCACAGTTTTTATTTTTGTAGCTCTTCCTAAATATATACTGGCCCAGTCAATGAATATTAACAATGCTAATAATCTTACATTTTCATGGCAGCTTTCATCCAAACAGATCCCATGGTACTTTACAAACTTTAAACATAACAGATTGTTTAGACTATAGGCAGTGTCTAGAAATCACATAGCCATTTCTGGAGAAAACACAGCAACATATTAACAGCATGGTATTTAATTACTTCAAAATCAGTACCATAGCCACTTGGAATTACAGAAGGAATTTACAGAGGAAGAATTGCCCAAATTAGAATTCAGACAGGCTTCTAAATTAACAAGCCTTTTCTTGCAAAAAGTCTTGTAGGGTCTTTGGCACAAACTTTCAAGGATGTTAATTTTACAGCTCATGGAGAAGACAGCACTTCCTCCCAGAATGATTCCCTACACCAACAATGGGCAACCTAGGCTAGTGAGCGGGCCTCATGAGTTTCCCTCCTTCATCTTAGTGGGCTGCAAAATTGTCATAACCAAGACAGTCTCCCAGAATAGGGTAGATTTGCTCACTGTACTTGCCATTTGTATCTGTGCTTATATCTAGAATTTGACAGGTGTACTGATTGAACCAAAGCAGCACTTTTATTGGATTCAGAGAGAGCACACGGTTCTTACTCTCAATGCTGTGTGTGTAATCAGCACACACTTCATTTCATGTGCCCCTGCTTTATGCACGTGTTGCTTTAGTAATGCTGGTAGGAAAAAAATAGGCAGACAGAAATCAGTGGAATGTGGCAACCCTGCACTTGGGCAATAGTAAACAAAATGTCTTGTGGACCACACCAGGAACCCTGATGGGCCACAGGTTGCCCACCGTTGTCCTACACAAAGATGGGCTATTGATCTCGCATCACTGTTGGCCTATATTCTGACCTCTTTTACGCACTGTGAGATCTTATTGATCCAAACTCTGGTAGGGTTGGTTTCATCTGTTGAGTTCTGTTGCACTGTGATGAGTGTGTATCAGAAAAGAATTTGTCCCTCTGAAAGTATAGTGCCACCTACTGATTTACCAACATAACTTCTATGATTTCTCTTGGAGATCTGCCATTCAAATACAAATACAGTTGCTCTAATGAATTCTGACAAGATCACAGTTTAAGGTAGTATGGCTGCAGGCATTATGCATTTTCATGTACTCTGAGCTTTGTTTAGGGATAAGAGAGAAAGAGATTAGCAGTGACACTGCCAGTGTTTCGCTGAACAGGGAAAATCCAGCCAGTTATGTATTTTAAATTAGAAAATATAAAGAGGTAGCAAATAGATAAAGGAAGTAGGCTGTAGCAGTCATGCAGTAGTACAAGTTCTTTTTTCCCGTGCAGAAGTTGTGTATTTTTGCATGTTGTGCACTTGATTCCTGGTAGAGAGAGTGCTTTCGGCATTCATTAAGGGGGGGTCATGATAAACCATGGTGGGAGCCACAGCCATTCCTTCTTGGCCAGAAATCTATGACCATAACTTGGACACAGTAGAATCATGGACAGTGGGATGTAGCTGGGGGGCACATAGTGACTAAAAATAAATTATTGCTATTACTCTACCAGAAGCATGCGAAAATATTCCACTCTGAGAACATAAACATAATACAAATATATTTATTCTAAAATATTTTACATGTATCTATTATTTCTACATGCTTTCAAAAATAGTTATGTAAAATAATTGTACATCTATGAGAAACTTATTACAACTATTATTTACTTTTGAAGAACTGCTTTCACTGAGAAATATCAATAGCCTTTTCTCAGCTGACCACAACCTTTACATGTAATTATAATAATCACGTGTAAATTAGAAGATACTGTATGTTTGTGCCCTAACAATAACAGGACATCTGAAAAATACCTAGCCCTTATAAACAGATTGCAGGTATGAAGGATAGAAAAGCCAAGTTGAAGAGAAAGAGGCAAGCACAGGAATAATAATACAAGATGTGATTGTTTTGTTACAGATAATGTTAGGAGTCATATGGAAGGGGAAAGATGGATCCTGAGTTGGAATTGAAAGAGTTTTAAAATAGTTAGGCACCAGAGGGCTTTTCTATATACAGGTTGAACCTCTCTAGTGTGGCATTCTTGGGATCAGACCAGTGGCAAATTAGAGAATTTGCCAACCATGGGAGGTCAATATTGTCTAGCACCATTACCAATGTTCCCACTGCTTACTGGGCTGTTTAGAAGACATTTAGGGGTAAATTAGCACTAAATAACAGCACTGAAAGCCAGGACTGGTGGCTGTAAACAACCTTTTTGGGCCACAGGAAACTTGGCTATCCCTGTGATAAGTGGACATCAGCTAACTAAAATTATACTGGTTCATGGATGCTGCTGGACCACAGAGTGACGGACTAGAGAGGTTCAACCTGTAGTAGGAAAAATAGCTTAAAAAGGACCTGTGCTTGTGGAAAAAGAATTCTATGAGAATGCTCTATGTTTGTATATATCTAAATAGATAAGGTGCCTGCAAGTGGTGCTTAAGAACATGTAGCATAGTTCCTGGGTTTTGATCAATAAAATTTCTTCTCGTTACAGACTGCAAATGGCTTCTTTTGGGAACGCCTTACATCAGCTCTTTACAAGGAAGCTGGTGGTGTGGAGCAGAAAGATGTGTAGCATTCAAGTAGTCCATGAAAGAGACAGAAAATAGGAGGATTGGGGGATGTAGATTATAACCATGAAAATTTTTGAAGGTTAGGAAGTATATTTAGTGTTTTACCCTAAAATTAACAAGAAACTAGTCAAGATTTCTCAGGATATAGCTGGAGTTTTCATGTGTAGGTAGGAGACCTGGCCATAGCATTTTGGATAAACTGAAATTGATAGGATTGGGGCTGAGTCTGTAAAGAGAAAAATTTAAAGTTTTCATTGTGAAATTAGATCAACTCATGGATAATATAGGAGTGACAGAGATAATTAGAATATCTAATTAGTCTTTCTAATTGCACAATTATTTATTTCATTCCATTAGTAAGTATCAAAGTGCTATGTGTTAAATGTAGACCATGTAATAGTTGGGGTTATAATGGATCCAACTGATTGCGCTCAACACTGGGCTACCCCTGAGTTGTGTTGCTTTTGACATCTGTTTTCTGTTGCTGCTACAGTGCTGTTCCTAACTGGCCCCCCTCTTACCATTTTCTTGTCACTTACTCCTGGCATTATTGGAAGAGGATGAAGCACCAGCAAGAGAAAATCTTTTCTGTCTTTTATAAAGTCAACTCTTTATGCTGAGTCCTCAGAGATTCTGTAACGGAGTGAACTAGACCTTCAAGCGTTCAGTTCCCAGCTTTGAACTTAACCTGGTTCCCTATTCTAGCCACACACACACACACACACACACACACACACACACACTCACTCCAGAGATCCATACTGGGACATATAAAAGTTAATCTTTTGGTAGGAGAGAGATATGGATTGGGACAAGATCTGGTGTATTGCTCATCCCAGTGGCCAAAGGAAGAGACCTGGAGAAACTTGGAGAACATCAGTAGTTTAGCAGAGGATTACAGGGAGGAGATTGTGTAGATGGTCTAGAAAAAGGCACTGAAAGAACCTGCACTGGAAAAAGTAAAGTATGGTTTGGAATTTGAGGGTTAGACCTTGGCCTAGAAGGATTGCCTAGGCTCTACTACAGTGCCACCAGGAAGTGGTGTGGAAGCTCATGGCAACAAAGGTAAAATTAGGAAAGGAAGCTGTGGTCTAGATGTGCTGTTATGTCCCAGAGATGGGAGAAGGCAAGTAGACCCTTGTTGAAAGGCTGTGACCCAGTGAAGAGACTAGTGAGAAGATTGTGGATTTTTGTTTGGAATTTTAACTGGGCTATGATACTAGAAGGGGAAGACTCTTTTTTGCATTGGCTTGTATGTCTCTTTTCTATCACTAACATGTGTGAGCTTCCAAGTACCTGAGGAGGGAGAAATTGAGGCAACAAGATAAGGGGAGATGGAAGCATGTGTGACCTGATGTCTGACCATGATAGACAGCTAAGCCTCTGCCCTAAATGCAGTTATTTCTGCATTTTAAGCCACTAAGGCTATAGTGTCACCATAGTTTTGTTCCTAAAAATAAAGCAGTGGAGTCTGCTCCTTTAGAGGTGGAAGATAATTGTCCATTGACCATTCTCTGTAGGGCAATGGAAAGGATAGAAATTACTTTCTGAGTAAATTGGATGCAGGCTTCATTCAATAAAGCTGAATCTAAGTAAAGACTGAAGAGGACACTGTTGAATCTTTCAGCAAGACAATTCAAATGAAACCCAAAGGTTTTGTGCTCTCTACTTCTAGACTTATTGTCAAAGATGAAAAATCAGTTGGATGCTGCAGGGAACCAACAGATAATAATTTAAACTGCCTGACATTTAACTTCAGGAAACGTAAAGACATCAAAGCCCCAGTGTCACACAAACAATCATATAGCACTGAGAGAGCTTTTGTGAAGTCTAGACAGAAGAGAAAAACTATGTATCATCATCATACTTTATTGGCACTGAGACCTTGAGCCTGAATGACACCACACAGTAAGAGCAGGAAAAGTAAAATTAAATGAGATTCAAGATAAATCCCTGAGGATTACTAAAGCAGCTGAAAACCATGTTAGATATATGAAGACCAATGATGACTTATTGTGAGCTGTCAAAAGCTAACATTTGAACCGTAAACATCAGTGCCGGATAAACAATGTAATGATGCTGGTGTTGTAACAAGAGCTAATGGTTAGAATTGTTGAAATTCTGCAAGTGAAAAAGGAGCACCAAAGATTTGCTATTGTCACTGCAAATGTATGCAAGATTTTCTTAGTGGTCAGAAGTAGACATGAAGCAAAGTAGAATTAATAGTATCCTATTAATCATAGCGCAAATTCCCAAAATCTGACTTGAGTTTCTTCTTCTCAATCAAGTGTTGTCACCAAACTCGCTTCTCCCATCCTCCCACATACCAGTATAATGCTTTTTCCACTTTCCTTAGCTCCACATCTCCTTCCGTATCCCTTTCAAACTCCTTATCTTCATATTCAAGGGTCTGGGCTGCTCTGCCCTACCTATATCTTGCCATTCCTCTCCATTCAGATTCTGCTGTGTCAGTTCCACCACTCTCCTCACCCTATTTTGTTCCCTTCTTTCCCTCACCCCATGCCATGCTCTCCTCTTGACTAGAAAGCCCTCTGTGAACCTGTATTTTACCCACCCTCTTCTTTGTCCTTAAAACCCCTCCTTAAAACCTACTTTTTATTTTCCAAGACATCCATCACCTAATAATATGTGAAAAAAGTAACAAACTTTCTATTGCTCCTTTGTCTGTTGTCTGCCAGCAATTTAGGACAGGACTTGTATTTTTAAGGCTCTTTCTGTAATTTAGTTCTTTGTGTAATTCCAGTGACTCAAAGGGTATGTCTACACTACCCCGCTAGTTCGAACTAGTGGGGGTAATGTAGTCATCCGCAATTGCAAATGAAGCCCAGGATTGGAATTTCCCGGGCTTCATTTGCATGAAGCCAGCTGGCGCCATTTTTAAATGCCGGCTAGTTCGAACCCCGTGCCGCGCGGCTACACGCGGCACAGAGTAGCTAGTTCGGATTAGAAGCCTTGTTCAGATTAGGCTTAGTTCGGATTAGGCTTCCTCGTTCCACGAGGAGTACAGCTAGTTCGATTAGAAGCCTAATCCGAACTAGCTACTCCATGCCGCGTGTAGCCGCGCGGCACAGGGTTTGAACTAGCCGGCATTTAAAAAAGGCGCCAGCTATATAGCCGGCTTCATGCAAATGAAGCCCGGGAAATTCAAATCCCGGGCTACATTTGCAATTGCGGATGACTACATTACCCCCGCTAGTTCGAACTAGCGGGGTAGTGTAGACATACCCTAAGAGAGTTACAGGAGAGGTTAATTTGGCCCAGTATGATTAAATTAATTCAAATGGTAAATGCTTGCAATTAATGTCAATGTTCAATTTTCGATACGTTTTATTGAAACAAGGCTTTAGAAACTATAGATAGGATGGCCAGGTTTCTTAGTGTTTGGGATTTAACTACTTTTAATTAACAAACAGAGGGAGAAAAGATGATCCTAAACAATAACTGTTTGCAAAATATCTAATACACCAGAAGCCAATTCGGCAAGGAATCTAGTATACAAGTAGTTGGATGTGATCCTAATGCTTTTGATGCTCAGATATTGGAAAAAGAGAAAGTCCTTGGATAGTAATGCACAATAACTACTACTTCAGAGAGTAGTAGTGCTTTTGAAGTGGTATCTTACTTTGGATTATGCAAAATATGTTCGGAGGATAACAGACATAGTTTTGCCTCAGGTACAAAAATGAGACTCCACCAAACAAGAGTCCATCATTATCAAAGGGGACAGGAGAGAATCTTATTTCTTTAATTTTCCATAGAGTTAGGGTCTTGTACTTTTTAATTTTAGATTCATTTCTACAAACAAAGCATTTCTGCATGAATCTACATGGTACGTAATGTGCTTTCAAATGCAAGGCTGGATGGAATGTAAAACTTTGTCCAGGGGTAAGCAGTTCCCCTTCTGACTAGTCCCACTGATGCTCACCAGGAAGGCTACGTCTATACTACAAGCCTCTTGCAGAAAAGCAAATGCAAATGGAGAGCTTATTTGCATATGTAGTGCTCTTATTTGCATTTCCTCTTTCTTTCCCTTTTGTGCAAGAGCTGTTCCTCCTGAGGAAGGAGGTTTTTATGCAAAAAGGCGCCAGCTATACAGTGGTTTTTTGTGCAAAAACCTCTTGCGCAATAAGGAAAGGAAGAGGAAATGCTAATGAGAGCGCTGCATATGTAAATGAGCACTCTATTTGCTCTTCCGCAAGAGGCTTGTAGTATAGACGTAGCTTAAGGGATCCACAATGGGGCCCAAAATTAATCGGGGAACTTGCAGCAGTGAAATGGTGTTCCTGGCATATCAGGGTTTCTCTTACCCATTCCTCTCCACTGTTTTTGAGTCCAGAGAGTGAGAATTAGAAGACTGCTGGAAAAGGTGTGTGGTAGAGATGGAAACGTCCTCTTTCTGATTCAGCTGGACCAAGGAAATTATACTTACCAAGCTTGGGAATTTTCTTTGTCACGTACCTTGGGTCAGCGAGTAAGACATTGCAGGTACTTTACTTTACCTGGGCTTAGTGTAAGGTATATACAGCATTTTCTATGTGCAATGTCTTCATCCATCTCTATTTGGGTCAAAAGACTATGCCATGCCTGACTGGAGCTCTCTGCTTCCTTTCTCTCCATTTGAGCTAGGAGAGAGGATCTTCTCTCCTTTTGCTAGTATGGGGGGGGGGGGGGGAAGGGAGAGGGAGAGAGAGAGGTAATAGTATGTAGATTGCTTAGATGTTGATACTTCACATGGCTCTTGGTTTGTGTGAAATTCCTCTCTCCACTATTGGGCAACTTTTTGTCCATGAGCCCTTTTAATGATGATCCACTAAATACTGAACATACATTTATAAATTAAAAATAATACTCCATTGTGATGAAAGTTTTATACACAAGTCCACAGTGCTTTATTGTATATGCTCACAATTACATTTGGATTGTAATTTCTGGGCCAGATTTTCCCCTTTGGTCAATCTGCAATATATTACAGATGTCACTGACAGCAGAATCTTCTTGGGGCTCAGTGTTGCATGAATTTCACTTAAGATATGATTTTACACATTGATTTACTTAAATTGATACAAAAATCAATTTAAGGGCTTCCTGGAGTCAGCCGCTGGTCAGTTTCAGCAGCAGCTGACTTGGGGAAGTCTGGGGCAGAGCAGCTGGGGTCTGCCAGGTTGGTCCCGCAGCGCCGAGGGGCAGCGCTACGGGACCAACCCGGCAGCACCCCAGCTGCTCTGCCCCGGGCTTCCCTGAGTCAGCCACTGGTCAGTTTCAGCAGCGGCTGAATCGGGGAAGCCGGGGACAGATCAGCTCCATTTGTCCGGCTGCCCGGAGCACTTCCGGGTTCCAGATGGTGCCGGACCATTGGATGCCGGACCACTGGAGTTTTACTGTATATTGCAATAAGCCACTCTTAAATGGAAATAAGAATGAGCCCACAGATTTGCACCAGTGCAACTACACCTCTTTCATTCAACCAATGCAAAGTTTTAATGTAGACAAGAACACCGAGAATAAGCATCTTCAGACAGAGACTGTCCTCTTCTTAATCTCTGAAGTACTATACAGATTGCTGGCACTTAATATATATTAGTAAAATTATACACTGTACGCAATTTAAACAAGAAACTATTATCTTGCTCATGATTGTATTGCATATTTATCAAAGCTGGATTGAACACACAGGGCCAATATCTGTTTTTCTGTTCTCACTTGAGAGGAATTGCAGAAGTATAACTAAGAGCAGAATTTGGCTCCTTTATTTGCACTTAGTGGTGAACAGAAAGGTGAATTTAAGCCAAAAGAAGAACCTTCATCTGATCACATTTGAGCACCTCACATACTGCATACTAAACAATTGACTAGCAGATTGAGCATGGCAGAATGCCAAACTGATTTGGGAAAGCCATATTATTTTACATTATTAGATTACTTAAAAAGCTCGCTGCCAAGGGACTATGCAGGAAGCAGATCATTCAATTACCTTGATAAAGAAAATACTTTCAGATGTACGTTAAAACACTGTATGCAAAGTGTATTTATTTTGTAATCAATTTGTGCATTATGGTTAATTTTCACCAGCGCACAAATGTCTAGTTAGTTTTGAAAAAGGTAGATTGCAGGAACTGCATAAAATAACATTTTTTTACATTCAACAGAGCACATAGTGAGCCAGACAAGAAATGCAGCAGGGAGTGTTTTATTTTAATAATAGAAAGCCGGTTGGAGAATCCCTCACAGTCACTGGCAAGCGGTTCCCTCACAGCAGTTAGTCCCAGGTCCAATGGGAGTAAAAGGTTCACAGTCTAATGGGCTATGCAATTTCCTTTTTAAAGAGTAAAGAGTTATGAAATCCTTCTTGTTGGCAAAATTCCAGCAGGCTGGAAAGAAACTACCATATATACTCATTCATTAGCCCGTTATAGCCGACCCCTCCCCTCCCCAAGAGGAATAGATAAAAATGGCAAACAGCCATAACCCTTTCATAAGCTGACCCTATATTTTGATGGTTGGCAAATTTCAGTTACTAGCTCATCAGAGAAAGCCACTGACATATTGGGATATTCTGTTTACCTGGAGCATCTGCAGACATGGAGTACTGCAGCTCCCAGTGTTGGTGTTTTGCCATTCCTGGCCCACTAGAACAGAGGAAAGTGGCGCCTAGCACGTCCTTTGGCCCACACTGCTTCCCGTAGCTCCCATTGACCAGGAATGGTGAATCACAGCCACTGGGAGATGAGGGTCTCCATGCCTGCAGAGGCTCCATGTACACAAAACATTCTCCTGATGGGCTGGGAAATGAAGTTTACCAACTCATGATCTAAAGTGACAATGTAGACCTATGGATAAGCTAAGTCCTGCTCTTTGATGTGTAACTTTTTTACCAAAAAAAATCAGTTTATGTCAGAGTATATACCATATATTCTTCAGCCTTCTATTTTTAAACAACATATGCTGCCATGAAAGCTCTGTTAAAATGACAATCTAGGCTCTGGTTCAGGAAAGTGCTTAATCATGTGTTATAAGTAATTTCCTGAATGGGGATTTTCTGGATTAGGATAATAGAAAATTGCATTCAATTATCAATTGTCCTTTCAAGAAGGAGGAGAAGAACAACTTTCTCATAGACTTACAACTGGACTTGAGCGAATTTTCATTTTCATTTGCTTCAGGCATGTCATTTATTTGCCCTTGCCACATCCTGCTCTTATAAGCATGATTTTGTAACTTAGTTTAAGCCACATTGTGGGCAGAGCTTTTAATAATCCTATTCTAAGTTCCAATGCATGCAGCAGGAACACATCAGAGTTCTTAGAGGAGCAGCTGGATTCAGTTTGGTGGCAGGCATGGTAAGGGACAGGTCATGGCATGAGCCTACAGGTGGGAGGAGAGAGGTTTGGGTGTGGAAGGAGGGCAGGAGCTCATGTGGTGCCCATTGTAGCTGGCCAGAGTAAGTCTCAGGTCTGACACTGGGTTCCCAAAGTACAAAATTCGCCACACAGGTATCTGTCAAACACAAGTAGTTTATTTCCTGACAGCTAACAGCTGTGCCCCATAAATGGAAGAACAATATAACAAAGAAGCAGAATATCTTACGTCCCTTTCTGCAAGCCTGGGACCCCGGGTAGGCTACAGACGAAGTGGGAGGTTGTCTCAGCTTCTGAGGCGCCGGTACCCAAAGCCCATCGGTGAGGTCCGATTTGCTAGGCTCTGAGGCAGCCTTAAATACAGTTTTCCTGCCTTGTTTGGCAGTTTGGAAATTTCCAGGGTTTACTCATTAGTGCTGATGTAGGGCTTAGCTGTTAGTTATCGATCTGGTTCTGATCTGGATCTTCTTGTTCTTTGGCCCTGTTTACGTGATCAGTATGTTAGGGTAAACGGAATTGTTTATGCGTTCTTGCCCTTTACCTTTATCTTTACCTGTTCTTGTTATTCTGGCAACAATGCTTATCTTAGTGGCGTATGTTCCCAAAGACTTGCTTCTGGCTCATCAGATATAGGGAAAAAGGAAAGGGGGAAAAGAATTCAGGCCTCTCCACCCCTAAACTAACATGTACAAAGTTCTTCAGCAATTGACCACTACACCCGTGTATTTTGCACCTCCCATTTGCTAGGAGAGGGCAACTTTCCCTTCATGCAGGAGCCTATGGGCAGGCAGGAGAGGGCTTCCAGACATGGCAGTAGGGCAGAGGCTCAAGCCATGCTTCACTGAGGATGAGCAAATGCAAGTGTACTGCAGAGGAATCAGATAATAGCTTCCCCTGTGTCAAGGGCTACGCCCCTGTCAGGGGCGTCGGCCCCCTCTTACTGGGTCTACGCAGTACCCCAAAAGTTCCAACGTAAAAGTCCGGGCCCCTCTATCAGGGGTTATACGGTATACCAAGTCTCAAGGCAAAAGTCCGGGCTTATCAGGGGTTATACGGTATAAGAGGCCTATTCCTCCTGGGAAGCCTCTCCTGGCCCCAGCCTTGGTTCTCCGGAGGGGGGGGGGTTGTGTGGTAGGGGGACCAGGGCCCTCCCTCTCCACCGGGTCCCAGCCCAGGGCCCTTTAGGCAGGGTTTGTGGCTCCTGCCGGCTCGGCAGGGAATCCGGCCGATACACGCCGAGCCACAATTTGCAGCCCTTGCCCTGGGCTACTTCCTACCGCGCCCCAGTTCCCCTGGGGCCCCTTCGCCTCTGAGGCAGTACCTGCCGGGGTTGTGGGCGCGCTCCGGGTGTCCTGGGTCAGCGGCTGCTCCCTCCGTGTCAGGTACCAGCGGCGCCTCTGGTCCTAGTTGTTGCAGGAACACAGGTCCGGCCTGGTCTCCTCCCTCACCCTGTGGCCTCCTTGACTGCAGGGCTCCTTCTGCCTTAATACCCAGCCGCTGCTGAGAGCATGCCCAGCAGGGTCGGAGGGGCGGGGCTTCCTCTGCCAGCTGGGCCTGGGCTATGCCCTGTTCCTCAGTGCGGGGCCTGTCCACCCCATCACACCCTGCTTCATCCAGGTTGCCATACGAGAATCACACAGTGTGATAGGGAGTGGATGCTGACTGAATGTGGCCAGAAACCTGGATCTTGCACGTCAGTGCTTTGTGCTGCAATGACACCAGACCACTTACTGCTAGCTTGGCATGTAAAGGTGTCCTACTGTGGAGGACAGAATAAGGCAGGCCTCCCCAGAAACCTTGTGAGAAGAATTAAAGAGCTCCCGAATGAGAGTTTTATGGAGATGTTCAGGGAGGATTCCTGCTCTTTCTTCAGACACATTAACAGGCTGTTCTGGGGACTCCCTGCTACGTAGGCACAGTAGTCACCACAGATCACAGCCAACTGTCTTAACCCACTTTTAGCAATATAAAAAATGTGAACTCACCACAAGTGCCCCACCCCAGGATCAGTGTCCGACTGTGGGACATCCTAGGAGGAAGGTTATAAAACGTTCTTGGCTCTTAGCGGCATTGGTTGCCCTTCCCACCTGCTGACCAGTCATCTCCTCCTACTCTACAATGCTGTCCTCCCACACTGCTGCCTCAGGCTGCCTGAGTGTCTTGGGAGGAATCCACTGACTAGCTAGGGAAGCTGTTTGGGTCCTCCACTCCCAAGTATCACGCGCAGCTGCTCATAGAAGCAACATGTTTGCGGTGATGCTCCAAACCATCTCCTTTATTTTCACTCTGCACTGTTGGGTGTCCCTGGTGAATCCCTTCTCCTCCATGCCCTTTTGCAATATTGGTATAGATATCTGCCTTCCTTTTGCTGCTTCGTAGTGCTGCGAGAACAGATTCTTCTTTCCACTCAGCAATGAGATGAAGGAGATCCTGCATGCTCCATGCTGGTGCTCATCTGTCACCCAGGGAACTCATGGTCAGATGGAACTTGAACTCATGGAACTCATGGTCAGGTGCGCTGCCTGCTCTGAAGTCTGCTGGCTACACAGGAAATTAAACTCAAATTTTCCCGGGGCTTTTCCTGTTCACCTGGAGAGCAGTAGAGTTGAACATCATGGCCAGAGTGCTCAGTGCAGGGCACTGTGGGACGCCTCCCAGAGGCAAAAAATGTTGTCTTTCAAAGTGCTACATCTGCCCTACCACAAAGTGGACCGTGCAAAGTCAGATGTAGAGGTTACTCCTCATGAAAGCAGGGGTACGGAAATTGACTTTAATGACTCTTAAAATTAATGGGCTTGGTGGTGTGGACTCATTGTTTAGAAAATTGAACTAATGGGGCTAAGTTTGACCTAAACTCCTAGGCTGCGTCTAGACTGGCATGATTTTGCAGAAATACTTTTAACGGAAAAGTTTTTCCGTTAAAAGTATTTCCACAAAAGAGCATCTAGATTGGCACGGATGCTTTTGCACAAAAAGTGCTTTTGCGCAAAAGCATCCGTGCCCAGTATAGACACACTTTTGCACAAGAAAGCTCCGATGGCCATTTTAGCCATCGGGCTTTCTTGTGCAAAAAATTAAGGTGCCTGTCTACACTGGCCCTCTTGTGCAAGTATTCTTGTGCAAGAGGGCTTATCCCTGAGCGGGAGTGTCAAAGTATTTGCGCAAGAAGCACTGAATTCTTACATTAGAATGTCAGTACTCTTGCGCAAATTCAAGCGGACAGTGTAGACAGCTGGCAAGTTTTTGCGCAAAAGCAAGTGCTTTTGTGCAAAATCTTGCCAGTCTAGATGCACCCCTACTGTAGATCAGCCTTATTCACCCAAGTTGGACAATTTGGGCAACGTCAAATAGATGTAATTCACCACATTGCTGTTTCTCTGTTTTTAGTACTTAAAGTTTTTACTTGCTGGAGTTGCAAATTAAAGCAACAAGTTTCTTGTTTGAGTAGGAGGGAAAGGGAAGGAGAACTAGGGATTTACCATAGTTAGGACTACCATGTCAGCTGATCTAATTCCCCAGGATGCTCAAGTTAATCTTTCCCGAGCACTCAGCAGGAAGCAGCTCATATGGCATGACACTAGAACATCAGTAGCAATTATTGTTCTAGCATTTCAACCTTTTCAGGGTGGAGCTGGACCAACAGGACTTGTGGGAGATGAAGGTTGCAGCACTAAGTATAGAAATTAAGTCCTTCTGTGATATCACTGATGCTTGATTCGCAAGATTCAGTTCTCAGACAGAACAACAAGATTACAAGGAAATTCTGTCACTTCCAAGTCAGTCTGTGGTTTATTTGCAGAAAAAATAGTGACTAAAAACTGCCAAGTTAGAAGTAAAAACTATGGGGGAAAGGAACAAAAGGTCACAGAAGTCTATAAATTCTCCTCCAGTGTACCTCAAAGATTGCCAAAGACATATTCCTAAAATATAATGAATTTTTTTGCCGCAAGTGAGGTGTTGTCTGAACAGTGAGAAACTTAATGCTTTAGTAGGCTTGGATTATTACACCAAGTTCACTGTCTGAATTCCTGACAGTGACCAGAGATCACACAATTCCTCAAACAAGTTAATATGGCCGTGTTGTGGTGATATTTTGGGATAGAAAAAAAAAGATTAAAAAGGAATCCTTTCTGGGTGAATGGTAGCTTATGTGAACAAAAAGGGTAGAAATATTGAGTAATTGTTGGTTCTTTTTTTCCAGATATATCAAGGTAGCTTGCCTGGGATAACCAGGAGTCATGTGTTTGGAGAGCTCAAAAGTAAGTTTGCTCATGGTTAATACCATAAGAATTAACAGGAGCTGGGGACCCAATTTGTAGCAGCAAAGGTTCAAAGCCACAGAAATAAAAAATCAGCACACTGACCCCACAAGTCCTCATTAACATTACCTTTAGGTATTGGGGTTGCAGAAAAGGCAATAACTACAAATATTGGAGCAGAGAGACACATATTTTGGGGAGGCTGTGGGAGATGCAATGGAAGGAAGTCTTGCTCTGGCTAGGAAATTAAAACCAGAATCCCACTGTTGAAATGAAATTTCAACTCAAATTACTAAAGGACAGTTCGGTACAGAAAGAGAGTGACAGTGAGATATAGCATTACTTCTGTAACACTTCATCCACTAAGCATAGAAACAAACTTCCATTTGGATTTTCAGCTAATTTTTATCAATGTACCTACATTGGAACTGATCTATAAAAGTCAAATCTTCTCAGAAAAGAGAAAATATAGTGCCCATCTATTTAAAAAAAAAGGGGGAAATAAGGACAACCCAAGGAATTACATACCAGTGAGTTCAACTTCTGTATCAGGAAAGTAATGGAACAAACAATTAATAAATCAATTTGAAAATGTATAGAAGATAAGGTGATAAGTAATAGTATAGATTTGTCAAGAACAAATCATGTCAAACCAACCCGATAGCTTTCTTTGACAAGATAACAAGCCTTCTGCATAGGAGGGTCGCAGTAGATATGGTCTATCTAGACTTTACTAAGGCATTTGATACAGTTTTGCATTATTTTCTTATTAATAAACTAGAGAAATACATCCTAGATGGAGCTTCTATAAGGTGCTTGCATAATTGGTTGAGTAACCATTCCCAAAGAGTAGTTATTGTTCACAAGTCATGCTGGAAGGGCATAACGTATGGAGTTCCACAGGGATCAGTTCTGGGTCCGATTCTGTTTAATATTTTCATCGATGAATTAGATAATGGCATAGAGAACATTCTTATAAAGTTTGTAGATGATACCAAGTCGAAAGGGGTTGTAAGTGTTTTGGAGAGTACAACTATAATTCTAAATGGTCTGCTTTAACAGGAGAAATGGTCTGGTGTAAATAGGATGAAATTCAATAAGATTGAATGCAAAGTACTCTATTTAGGAAGAAACAATCAGTTTCACATATACAAAATGGGGAATAAGTGCCGAGAAAGGATTACTGCAGAAAAGAATCTAGGGGTCATAAACTAAATAAGAGTCAATAGTGTGACAATATTGCAAATAATGCAAACATCATTCTGGGATGTATTTACATGAGTGTTATAAGAAAGTGTTACAGGTGGGTACAGGAAAGATGTGGTCAAATTGGAGAAAGTTCATGGAGCAACAAAAATGATTAAAGATCTAAAAAACATGATCCTATGGGGAAAGGTTGAAAAAAATGTGTTTGTTTTGTCTGGAAAAGAGAAGGCTGACAGGAGACATGATAATAAAAGGTTGTTACAAGGAAAATGGAGAAAAATAATTCTCCTTAACCTCTAAGGATAGGACAAAAAGCAAAAGGGTCTAATTATAGCAAGGAGGTTTAGGTTGGACATTAGGAAAAACTTTCTAATGGGTTAGGGTGTTAAGCACTAGAATAAATTGCCTAGGGAGGTTGTAGAATCTTCATAATTGGAGGGGTTAAGACAAAGTAAGACAAACACCTATCAGAGATTATCTAGATGGTGCTTGGTCCTGCCATGAGTACAGGGGCCTGAACTTGATGACTATTCAACATCCCTTCCAGTCCTATTTATCTACAAAAAACTTCATTCTAATAATCTACAAAAACAACCATCAATTTATATGGGGGCATTTTTGTAGGATATTTTAGCTAGAAATAGGCTCATCTGAGGACCAATGACTTTTAATGTCTTTTTAAAAAAAGTTTCAGAAGGGTAGCCATGTTCATGTATCTGAAAAATGAGTAGTCCTGTGGCACCTTAAAGATTAATAGCTTTATTTGGGCATAAGTTTTTGTGGGTGCATGGAGTCTCCATGCCTCTGATAAAGTGTTTTTTATCCACAGAAACTTATGCCCAAATAAATCTGTAGTTTTTAAGGTGCCACAGGACTTCTCATTTTCAAAAATAGTTAAAGTTGAATGTGTATGTTGGAAACACAAATTCTGGTAGTCACGAAAAGGTAGAATATTCTCAAGAATTCATCAATAGCCTACACTGATGGTGAATAGTTGTTTGTAGTAGAATTTATGCGGCGGGGGCTACATTTCAAAAATCATTTTTAGCCATGTGCCTGCAAAGAAAACTTTCCAGGCCTAAACTTGTAAATTGATATGTGTGTCGCAGAGAAGAAAATGAACTCAGAATTAAAGTTCAGGTATTGTACATTGTAAGCAATTGCATCAAGAGCTTTCTGTCTTCCCTCCTCATAAGTATTCCATAGCTACTTATAGGCCATAGTTTTCCTGCAGGCAAGGGGCTCTGGAAGAGTCAAACTGAACACAGTTTAGTAGTGGAATCTCTTAAGCCTTGTCTTTCACTAGTAGCTTTGGTGAGAAATCAGAATGACAGAATCAGGCTCTTACTGCACATGTGCAGTCTGTGGTTTTCCAGTCACCGTAGCACACTGAAGCATGTCACTCCAGATAGGAATCCTGCTATTGTGAAATAAGGACATTTAGGTCAATGTGTCAAAGAAATTAATTCATTTCCAACTGCATGTTATTTCAGTGGGTGACCAACAAGAGATGAGAGAATATTCAAATTCTCACAATTCACTAGTGTGTTGATTCGAATCTGTTCTTGGACAATCATTGAAATAAACATTTCTTTTCTTTTACTTTATAAAAAAGGCAAACAAAGACACTAATGCCAAACACTATTTTAATTCAGCCATTTGGTTGAGAATATAAACACAGCTGTTAGAAAATTCAAAGCAGTGGTTCCCACAGCAACTGTAACTCCACCACAGAGCACATATACAATATACATATGGTGTCTACTAAGACCTAAAATTTAACATTGTCTATAATAATCCAAAATATTACATGTGCACAGAAAGATATATTTTCTGGGGAAACGGTTACTGTTTCCAGATTCATGCATTTAATTTCTCAGCTATAACTTTCCAGTCACGTGGTTTTTTTGGCAATAAATTTATATAGGACATGAAAACAATTCCATTTACTGCCAGTTATTTGTGTACTATCTCAAATGTGACGATCAAAGTGATTAATATACTCCATTAAACAGCTGAAGTACTAAAGAGTGCTTCTTCACTATAAGTTGTTTTGTAATCAGGTTTAATTAAAACAATTTTTGTGTATTTTACACAATGAGATTCAGATACTTATTTGAATGTAACTATAGTCATTTAACTAAGGCATTAGCAATCACAAATATGACATTATTAGTTCTAGCCCACTTACCATGTATTTTAGCTTGAGGCAAAGCCTTAGGATAGTTACCAAGACAGGCGTCTATTATTTTTTTCTATTATAATTAAAGCAAAATATTGCTAACAGGGTGTATTATTTGAATTACTGTAACCCCAAAGGCTTCAGATGAAGATCAGAGCCCCAGTGTGCTAGGCACTGTACAAACACATGGTGAGAGGCAAACAGCTTACAGCCTGAACACACCAGCCAGTGAAACAGCAAGAGAGGAAACAGAAACTCTTTTGCTCCACCTGCTGCTGGCCAAAATGCATCTTCAAATGACAGTGAGTTATAATTCACTAAACAATGTGCAACAGCTCAGCTGTGAAGACATGGAGCAGTTCATTATTTCTCTACATATGCTGTATTTAAAATTAGGGTCTGTCATTTGTAATGTGAATGGCTTTTGAGTGAACACACCTCTGATATTGCCATTGGTGTAAACCTGTCACTCTTGTTACACTAATTTATTCTCAGACTTTGCATTAGTGAAATATTTCCCTAATTAAAATGGCATCTTCCCTCTTTGTTTTTTGAAGTATTAGTAGATAAGATTACAGAGTTGAATTAGAAAAATAAGTGTTTTAATAAAAGTAAATGATCAAGAGTCAGAGAGAATCTAATCCTAGTTAGAGATATGCTTGCCTTTTTGGATCAATTTACAGAAATTCCACCCACCAATGCTCTGCAGCATAGTATTATATTAAAAATATTGTGTCATGGTTTTCCAACACAGATCTCAAGCCCAAGTTAGGGCATTAGTTGCTCCTGTGGGCTAGTAACCAAAATCTATTTGTTAAAAAAAATTCGGATTGAGTGCAAGTGGCCATTAGAATACAGGGAAATCCAGAGGGAAGGAGAAATTGTCTCTGTGATGCTTTTCCTTGTCCTGCCCCTGTTAAGAGTGCAAAATGTGCAGTCCATAGCTGAAGAGCAGTTATTTGCTGCTGTCTGCAGGAAAATAGAGGAGATCTCTGATTAAGATGCTGTCACAAGCTAAGGTGGGTTTGAGAACATTTGGAGTTCAGGTCAGCAACCAAAGCCAACTGAGAGGATAGGTGTCAATGGCCAAATTGCAAAAGATTCTGAATGAAAATGCATAGATATTTGTTTCTACTAGAGCCGTGAGGACCTAGAGGAAAAAAGAGAAAGGGATTCTTGGTGTTTGTAGAGATCACATGCAAGAATATAAAATAGTGACAAAGCAGTCAAGATTTCCCAATTTCACTTTGTGTATAAATGAAAAGAGCAACTAAAAACAAAATCAAAATACAATTGCCTTTTCCAGTTCTCATTAGCATTCTCATCTTGAACAGATGGGAACTTCAGACTATTTTTGTGTCATGATTTATTTTTTTCCAACAATGTTATTTGTCATTATTTTAATTATTTAATGTTCTAATTTTTTATGGGCTGAGGAGCTGGGAATTTTAATAACCCAAAAGCAGCATTTGTCTTCTACGGGAGCTGTGTGCCTTTCAGAGTGAAACTGAAAATCCAGTGGAAACTCGTTTAATTTCCAGTTCTCTTTTATCATCCAGAAACTCTAAACAGGTTCAATAAGGTTCACAAATCACATTTGTCCTCTGGAGCCCACCTTTGCTGAATGGTTTTCTTACCAACCTGAAATCCAGCTTGGGTTTGCTTTAATTATTTATTATTTATATTACCACAGCATCTAGAAGCCTTAGTCATGGACCAAGACCCTATTCGTAGAGTTATGAGATTTACAACCATTAGGCAGCACCTTACCTCCTTCCTACAGGGCATGGATTGCCCACTCCTAATTTGTTGCTATCCTATGGGATTGGGGATCTTTGATATAGAGCCAGATTTACAAGTGCTGTCTTCTCCATTTGTTTTCATGTGTAATTATTTGCACTCATATGGCACAACATGGCTGGGCTAAAATATGATCCATAATGTCACAAAAGGTTTTATGAGAGCTAATGCAAGGTTGTACATTCACTCTCTGTGCAGTGGGAAGTGGGGAAAAAAGAGAGGAGAGACTTCTCAGATAGTTATTCTGATATATTTTCCTTCCCCTCTATTTCTGTTGGTACACTTGAGCTTTGACTGAATTCCATCTGCTGCTTCTGCATATCTATCTCCTTCCTTGACACAGTTCCCTTGGTAGAGTGACCATTCACCTGCCAGGACCTCTTCTCCAACAGTCAATCCAAACATCAGCTTTCCTCACCTGAAAAAACTGCTGATGTGGATATAGGCCTCTGCCTATAATTCATAGTTCATAAGAAAGGGGGGGGGGGGAAACCAAACACTGCTTAAGGTGTTTGCCAAGAAGTCTGACTAAACCTGGCTATCAGACAGTCTGTATGATATTTCCAGAATCATAGGTCACTGTATCACCTTCTTGCCTCTGTGACAGACTGTGTCTTGATGCTAAACTGTGCTAGTTCCCTGGCACTCACAGACACCTCAACAAGCTCCTTGGGACTCTGCCAACTCTTACTTTTTTATTCCTGATTGACGCTTGGTGTTCCATAGTCTCCAAACTCTCCAAAAGCATCCCTTACAGTGTCCATCAGCCCTTGATATGAGGTGTTTACTGTAATTACCAGATAAGATGCTCCCAAAAAGACATGTACATATAACTGGAAGGTTGCAGGGTAGGATCAAGTTCTTTATAACAACAAGTATGTGAAAACAAATATGTTTATTAAAGGACAGAGATTCTCCGATTCAAGCGAGTATTGACTAAGAATAATAGAAAGAGAAATTATGTGTGAAAGTCTAACAAGCTTTCTAGAGACTGAAGTTTAACTCATGCTACATCCTTTCCCTAAAACAATTTCTCACCCTCCACATCTTTTTGCAGAATGTCCTGGTTTTCAATCAGTCCAGAATGTATTCCTTTACACATGTGATAGGACTTTCCTACAAAGGTGTTCCTCAGGGAATGGATAACAAAGGGAATATTTCTTCTTCATAGTTTAGTCCAGTACAACTTTGAAATGTGTCTTTTTGAAGAGCACCGCCATACAGGATGCTTTTCCCCTGTTGCTTATTCTCCAGAATTCTGGTGCAATGTTGAGTTCACATCCCCATGTCAACTTTTCCTTGTTGATTGCATGCAAACAGGGTTTCCTTTTTTGTCAGCTTTACCATGCTTAATTTGCATTTAACATAGTGATAACTGCCTTCCCTCCTATCTCGAAGAAATCTGTTTCTTCTTTTGTTTGGTACAATCTTTAAAGTATAATATCAGTAGGTGTACATATTGCTCGTGTAATGTTAATACATACATTTCAGAATGATATTAATGACCAGTGTGTCACTGGCTTTCATTTGACACCTCAAACAACATTCTTTACAGATAAATATGACAGCATAGTATAGGTATAGTGAGTTTGTCAAGCATGATGGCACTTAATGACCGAACAATGAACCCTTTGCCAGTTGGCACATAGGGGCTATTAGAGTCACAGTCTGTTCAAAGCATTATGGGTATGTCTACATTACCACCCTAGTTCGAACTAGGGTGGTTAATGTAGTCAATCGAAGTTGCAAATGAAACCTGGGATTTAAATATCCCGGGCTTCATTTGCATCTTGCCGGGCACCGCCATTTTTAAATCCCCAGTAGTTCGGACTCCGTGCCACGGAGTAGGTAGTTCGAATTAGGCTTTCTAATTCTAACTACCGTTACTCCTCATGGAGCCTAATTTAAATCCCGGGCTTCATTTGCAACTTCGATTGACTACATTAACCGCCCTAGTTCGAACTAGGGTGGTAGTGTAGACATACCCTATATGTGCTAGGCTATTTACCCATTAAAAAGCATTTATCTCTGTTAAAGACTTTCTCTTTCTCGGTGGGCCATTTCCTGGAAGGTGGAAATGGAAACCCTGATTTTTAATATAAGGGTATGTCTACACTTTAACTCTGCCAGTGCTAGTCCAAAGCTAAGATCAGAAAGGAGGAGGTTTGGTAGACAGGGTAGCTTCCCTTCACCATAAAATATTCTTAAGCTACAGAAACTACTCACATTACCATGAAATCTTTTCCTCGGTCTGAAGAAGATGCAATTATGACAGCAAATGATGGAAGTCCTTGGGAAGTCATCTGCCCAATGTACCAAATTCTGACAGTCAAATCTAATGCTTCCATAGTCACCTGAAATGTACGAACTTTGAATAATACCAGAAAGCTAATATCTACGCTACAGAGACTATATAGATATACCTACATTTTTGTAGCTATGCCAGTAAACACTATATTGTCAACTCAGCCTTACACTGATGGAGTGGGAATTATCCATTGGTGTGGGAACAACTTGGAAGCATTCTTCTGTTTGTCAAACCAAGACTTAAACACCTCTAGGGATTGAGACTCCACTACTTCCCTAGGTAACCCATTCCAGCACTTCACTACCCTCCTAGTGAAATAATTTTTCCTAATATCCAACCAGGACCTCTCCCACCACAACTTGAGACCATTACTCCTTGTTCTGCCATCTGTCACTACTGAGAACAGCTTTTCTACATCCTTTTTGGAACCTCCCTTCAGGAAGTTGAAGGCTGCTATCAAATCCCCCCTCACTCTTCTCTTCTGCAGACTCCCTCAGTACCCTCAGTGATCTGTACCACCATCAGTCTGTGGTGGGTGAACACAAAAGTAGGCAGAAACATCAAGGGAGGGTAGGAATGTTGGTGGGGCTGTAAGTCACAGCTGGCCAGAGAAAAGAAGTTACAATTATCTGTCAAGCAGAGTGTGACTGCGTATGAATTCCACTGATTACTAGAGTGAATGGGAGAAGAGAGCTGCAGATGCTCTTCCTGCATTCTTACGCTGCAGTTTTCTTACACGGTTAGCAGAGAGGTAGCAGTCAGAAAAACCCAGATTCCGTGTCTCGGGGGGAGGGGAGTTTCAGTTGAATATTTCCCCTGTTTTACTGTAAATCAATGCTTTACAATTTACTGTTCTTTGATTCTTTGTAAGTTCTTCCTCTTTCTATCTGCTCTTCTCCTTCCCATCACTACTCTGTTTGCACCTGTTCTTTCCCACTTACTCTTTCCCTCTTTCTCCTTTTGCATCATTTCCTCCTCCCTCTTTACTCCTTTTCCTCATTCTTCCACTGTTCATTCTCCTGCCATTGATCCAGCCCAGGTCCTGCTGTGCTGCTCTGCAGGACTTCACAGTGAAAGTGACTGGCTTTGGTGCATTTAACTTTGCTATTTCCAGGGAGAGGTAACTAAATCTGGTACCAGGGAATGAGCAACTAGCAGAAGGTGAAAGAATTGCAGGGAGAGTGAGAGAAAGATCCTTGTTAAATCAGGTGGGAGTCTTGACAGGACTTTTGATTTATGAATCTGTCTATTGAAAAATGTATGGAACTGGTGATTTGGGCACCCCAGCTCCTCTTCTCCTTCCCTGTTCTGATCTTGATATCTGAGCAATTTGCTGTACACCGTCAATTGATTTTGTGGGGGCTCGGCACTTTTGAAATCAGGATAATTATTGCCTCCTGAAGGAATTTAGTTAATTGTTTCTCTATCTGTGTTGTATAGTCTAGCATCTTAAAAAACAAACAAACAAACAAACAAACAAACAAAATAACCCTCTTCAAGTTGGGTCTCCTGAGCCTTTGCAAAGTCCAAGATCCTTTCTCCTTAAGTGAATGGAGACAAGAGATGTTCTTAACACGCATCATGTAGAAGATTATTGTACAATGGCGATTCTGATTCAGCAGAAACTGAACAGCAGGATTCAGCAAGAGTAAGAAATCAAAACAAATTGCTGTCAGCAAAAACAAAACAAGAGAAGTGATTCCCCCAACTGGGGAATTACCAAAGCATGATGTGGAAATCTGCCTTCCACCAGACATTTTTCTTCCTCCTCTCTCTGCTGCAGCTGCTCTACACTATAGCCACTCACCTAAGCATGAGTGCAAATGGAACAGGAGAAAGTGAAACAAGAGTGAACTCTGAACACTGGGAAGCAGATAATGCACTCTGCCAAGAAACAACTTGGATCACTCATAACTCTCACCTTAGACATGGACTCTGCTCCTTCTCACTCCTGACATCCATACTTTTTTAAATTCTACATTTAAACTATTTTTTCTTCTTTTCTTATTTGTCATCACTTCTTACTATTTATATTTCCATCTTACCCTTCAATATCATGAGTGTTCGTGGGCATAACCTACATCTTCAGGTTCTTCAGGTTGTGCCCACAAAAGCTCATAATACCATATACTCGTTTTGTTAGTCTTTAAGGTGCTATAAGACTATTTGTTGTTTTTTAAGTTTTTCCAGTTACAGACTTAACTCAGCAACCCCTCTGAAACCTTCAATATGAGTAACCCACTGAATAACAGGCAGAGATTTTTGATCAATACAATGCTAAGCACACACCATTAACATTCAATAATTAATAAAGACCTAAACAACATGCAGATTCTGCATTTAACTGTTGATTCCTTCCAACCCCAGACCCTCAACCACTCAATTTATATGCATTGGTAGTAATGACTGAAAACAGTTTGCTATTAAAGCACCTAAGAACTACTGACTATAATTAATTTAAACAATGCATTGCAATGATGCAATAGCGGGGTGAATATGGCCTTGTATGTCTAAAGCGTGATGTGTGTAATTCTTTGAGCAATAATTTTATCTCTGATTTCTTGTAACAAGGCTGTTAGTTTCTAGTCTTATATCATTGGATCATGAATGTTACTCTGTGTGAAACCTGCAAGAGTCAAAAAAAAGTTGAAGGAACTATGACAGCCCCCAACTTCTGCAATAACTAAGGATATAATTTCCTTATAGCGTGTTCCATATTTTTTTGAGAATTTTGTTGTGGTTTGTGTAACAATGTACAATCTGATCAGTGTGCTGTAATGTTTATTATTTTATTATGCGTCTACCTAGATGCACTAATCAGAATTGGTATCCCACTGAACCAATGAATGGGTGAAGTAGTCCCAAAGATCTTAAAGCACTTAATTCGTTTTTGTTTTCCTGAGTGGGAGGCTTTCATATGTTATTTCCATATCTCCCAATCCAAATTGTGCAATGCAATATTAAACTCTGCAGCCTTGCTTTTTGAATGGAAGTAGAAAATTATACGTGCTATAGGCTGATCCTGCATAGCTTGAAAAATTCTCAGTGAAGTCAATGCCAGTGTTGAATGCACAAGGAATACAGTTTGGAGTCCTCTAGATGGTGTGTTTATTGGAGCAGAGACTACATAGATTCTAAGGCTAGAAGGAATCACTGTGATCTTTTCTAGGCTGACTTCCTGCGTAACTTAGATCATAGCACTTCCTCAAATAAGTCCTGTTAACTAGATTTAAAATCACCAGTGATGGAGAATCCGCCACAGTAGTCTTGGGCAGTCATCCCAACAGTTAATTACCCTCACTGTTAAAAGTGTACATTTTAATTCCAGTCTGAATTTGTCCTGCTTCAACTATTGGCCCCTGAACTTTGTAATAGCTCAGTTAGCCCACTGTCAAACATTTGTCCCCCATGTAGTTACATACAAACTGCTATTGTTGCACTAGTGCTACATACACTCTTTACCCCTTTTGGAGGAATGCATTAGCCTTTTTGGCCACAGCATTGCACTTGGAGCTCATCTTTGGCTCCACTATGACTCCTGAGTCTGTTTCAGAGTCACTGCTTCCCAAGGTCAAGTCCCGCATCCTGCAACTACAGAATACATTCTTTGTTCCTAGGTGTTTAACTGTATATCTTGTTGCATTAAAATGTGTATTCATTGTGTGCACCCAGTTTGCCAAGTGATCCAGATTGCTCTATAGCAGTGACTTAGCCTCTTCATTATTTACCACTGCCCCAATCTTTGTGTCATCTGCAAATGTAATCAGCAATGATTTTGTGTTTTCTTTCATGTCACTGCTATCTATCATTTTTATCATAGGACCAAGACCAATTCCTGAGGGACCCCAGTACATCCATTCAATGATTCCCTATGAATATATTTCCAGACCTGTCAGTTAGCCAGTTTTTAATTCATTTAATGTCTTGTTAATTTTGTGTTTCTGCTAGTTTTTTAATCAAAATGTTGTGTGACACCATGTCAAATGCCTTACATACGTCTAAATATATTACATCTACACTATTACCTTTATCAATCAAACTTGTGATGTCATAAAAAATCAAATTAATTTGACAGGGACTATTTTCCATAAACCCATGTTAAATAGCAAGTACATTACAGGCAGTCCCCGACTTATGTCGGATCCGCACTTACGAACGGGGCTTTCTCGCCCCGGAGGTCGAGGTGGCGGATTGCTACCTGCAAGCTCCGGGGCGAGAAAGCCCCGTTCGTAAGCTGCTCCGGTGCCCCTGGGTCTGCTGGAGACCGTCTCCAGCAGACCAGGGGCACCGGGCGGGTTCCCGCGCTTCTGAGACCGTCCCCAGCAGACCACAGGCACCGGGACTGAAGCTGCAGCAGCGGCGGGGTCCCGCGCCTCTGAGACTTTGCCAGAGCAAAGTCTCAGAGGCGCGGCACCCCGCTGCCGCTGCGGCTCTGCTCCCCGTGTCCCTGGTCTGCTGGGGGGGGCGCAGCTAGTGTGCCCCCCCCCAGCAGACCAGGCTTTTGTTTTGGACCCTGGGGCAGAGCAGATGGGGTGCTGCTGGGTTGGTCCAGTAGCACTGAGGAGCGGCGCTACTGGAGCAACCCAGCAGCACCCCAGCTGCTCTGCCCCAGGCATCCCCAAGTCAGCTTCTACTGAAACTGACCAGCGCTGACTACAGGAAGCCCGAGGCAGAGTTGCTCTGCCCCGGGCTTCCTGGAATCAGCTGCTGATCAGTTTCAGCAGCAGCTGACTTGGGGACGCCTGGGGTTCTTAAGTTGATTCTGTATGTAAGTCAGAACTGGCGGTCAGTTTCAGCAGCGGCTGAATCTGGACGCCAGTTCCAACTTACATACAGATTCAACTTAAGAACAAACCTACAGTCCCTATCTTGTACGTAACGCGGGGACTGCCTGTACCATCCTTTGATTATTTCTATCTATCTATCTATCTATCTATCTATCTATCTATCTATCTATCTATCTATCTATCTATCTATCTATCTATATCTCTATCACAATGCTTTATTATAGCATACAGAGAATAAAATGTCTTTGGCTAAATTGTGTTCCATTACAGAAGGATAAATGCAGGGTAACACCAAGCACACTAATAGAATCACTCCAAATTTATACCTTTGTAAATGACAGCACATGTGCTGTTGAGTATTTATTCACTACCTGGTATTCTAATTGCACTTGTTTAAAAATGTTCTAAGTTTCTTTCTGGAGAATATCCATGAGTATCCATTTTCTTTTATTTCTCAATACTCAAAGTTGTACATCTGTCTGTCTGTTGACCCTAATCTTCATCTCTCCACAGTGGTAGGCTGCCAAGCAGAGGCCCTCTAACTTTTTGCAACCGTATCCCTTGAACAGATTTACTAAACCTCAATAAGCTCAGGTTTCTTTGTAGGTGCCAAAGAGTCTTTAAAGGATAACCATCATATTTGGGGCCCCAAAATATATTCTGAATATAAAGCCATGGGAAAGTTGTTTCAGTTCTGAATAGAGGATTCTTTCTGCTAAAAATCCTGTACTGGCTGCCAGAAAAATAGAGGGAAATCAGGAATTCCCAAACTGACTCTCCCTCATTAAAATCCCAGCCTATTTAGATGTATTCTTGGCATTTTTCCTTAACAAAAAAAAAAAAAAATGAGAACATCTTTTCATATCTATTAAACTAGGGCTTTTGGAAACCTACTGGAATATTCATCAAGAGAAAGCTAGTAACATGAAAATATGCACATCCTGAATAAATCATTTAATTTCTAGAGAGACAGACTAAAGCTTTTCCATCTATTGGAATCTTTTTTGTACATACTTTGTAATAAGTGGATTATATTTAATGTAATAAGTTTCCCTGTGGATTGGAGATAAATTTATTCTTTTAGACATGGTTTTGGGACCATATGAAATTAAGTTTTGTTAATAAGGGTAGGATTTTTAATATAAATAAAGGTTAAGAGGAAGGATATCTGATTTTTTTAATAGGGCCAGTTTCACAAAGCTGAAAATGACTATGAGCCAAATCTGCTGGGAAAAGGATTTAATCAGAAAAATGTGAATAATTGGGACTCGTTTAAGGACACCTTACTAGATGCCCCAAAAAGCACAATCCTACAATTGAAGAAGAAGGCCGTCCTATTAAAAAAAAACAACCTGCTTTACAGGTTACTGTGAAAAATAATAATACAGAGTAATAATTAATATGTCACAAGTTAGGAATTATAGAAAATTGAAAAGGGAAACCAAGGAACACAACGAGAAATCAATTATCAACAGAGTAATGGACAATAAGGACATTTTTAAATATATTGGGAACAAACAGAATCCTGAGAGTGATACTGGTCCATTACTAGACAGAAATGTTAAGATCATCAATAAAAATGCAGAAAAGGCAAAGTGTTCAGTAAATATTTCTCTTCTATATTTGGAGAAAAAACATGATATAGCATCATATGGTTGGGATAATGCTCTTTCCATCTCACTAGAATCTCCAGAGGATGTTAAATAGAAGCTACTAAAGTGAAGCACTTTTATACCAGGTCCAGAAAACTAGCATCCAAGAATTTTAAAATCACTGGCTGATGAACTTGCTAGATCATTTTCCAACCATCTCTATATGCTGGGTCTTGCAGGGTTCTTGAGTGAGGTTTTAGGTGGGTGGGATTGCATTGCCAATGAGAATTCTGGGCCTTCTCAAATCAGGCAATCAATAACTAGGATATGGGAGCTGGCTACATCCCTATATCATTGTTTGGGCTTTGTCCATTTTATTGTACACAAACATATGGTTATTGTGGGGTTTTTTCTCAAGTGCAACAGCAAATACCCTTTATTTTTCTGAGGATTCCTGAGTGATTCCGAGTGAGCAGAAATGTTTGGTAAGGTAACTGGGGGTAGGGGGTGGGGGCAGGAAATGCTAGATTTTTTGTTTCTAAGAGTGAAAAACTATTAAATAAGAGCTTGAGTCAAACATTGTATTTGTTTTAAACAGAACCCCTACACAGCATTGAACTGCTTTCTCTTTTACTTCTGTGACAACCAAAATGGTCTGTGCATTAGTTTCCTATTTTTCCAAGCAGTTAGGAGGACTTTTTTAAAGCTGTCCTTTCCATCTCTTGTCATCTTCTTCCTACTCCTCCTCTTCTGGTCATAATCTTTATGCTGTGTTAGCTATGATTGAAGGAAAGTTGAAGTGAATTTTATATTTCACCCAGGAGAACCTGAGATTTGTGGTCAGGATCTGCAGGCTGTCACCCTCACCTCTCCTGCACTGCACCTGCTGAGAGCCCACACCAGACCATATAGCTGCTGGAATTGAACCACTTTCAGCGATCTCTGAAGAACCCAGGAGGACCCTGGGAATTGGGTTGAGAATGGACAACCCACCTTTACCATTGATTCAGGGACCCTTCACCAGAACACATTGCTGTCTGAGTGGGTTATTAAACCACCCAGCACCAGGCAAAGCCGCCTCCTACCAGGAGCCAGAGTACTGAAGTTGAGTAAGGGCCTGCCCTAGCCTACAGCAGAATATCCTGTCAGACAGATTTCACAGCCTCAGGGTGCATCTAGACTACAGGGGTTTTTTTTGGAAAAACGGCCATTATATCCACACTGCAAGTGCATTCTTTTGGAAAAAAATGAAAGAACAGAGAGTTTTTTCCAACATTGGTAAACCTCATTCTGTGAGGAAGAATGCCTTTTCCAAAAGAGCTCTTCTGGAAAAAGGCGTGTGTGGACACAGAAGAAGGAGTTCTTTCAAAATAAGAGGAAAAAGGAAAAATCACAGGTGCCCTAGTGGCCACTCTGTCCATAATAATCACAGCTTACATGTGAGAGAGCATCCAATGAGTGTGGACGCTCTCTTTCGAAAAAGCATATTACTTTTTTGATGCGCTTTTGAAGTGTGGACACTCTCTTTAGGAAGTTTTTTCGGAAAATCCCTTCCAAAAAAGCTTCTTTAGTGTACCCTCACTGTAGAGGACAAGGGATCTTTCCCCATAGAATACCTCCCATTGTGCTATCCGCGTTAGATATGCTCATTATACTTCCTTACCAGCCTCTTTGTCTGTTCCCATTTCTTAGCCCTTTGTAGTACTGCAAGCACAGAGTATTGCGTTGATGCCTGATGTTATGTATGAGCCCAAAGGAAGCTTCTTTAGTTCTGGTTTGCTCATTCCTAAGTATAGTGAGATGCAATAAATAAGCCAAAGTGGAGGTTAACAAATTATGGCTCGCTGTGGCCCAGCCATTGTCTCACAAGACAAGGCATAGTGGTGACCTCGCTAGGTGCAATGGGAAAAGGCATTAGTAGTAGTCCTGGCTATTGGAATATCCAGGACTAAGGCGTTAAGGACCTTTCAGATGCTCACAGATGAGTTGCTAACGAATGTCAGAGTCAAAAATGTTTCTTCATTGGTGAACTGCATGGTGAACCTATGCTGACTTCTAAAAAAAAACCTAATTGCCAAAAATAATTTTGGAAAGTAGACTGGAGAGTCTTAGTTCAATGATGATTTGTAGCCACCCTCAGAACAGGCGTGCACTGATCATTTTAACTTGAGCTGGAAATGTTTCCTTCTTCTCACTCTTCCTACAGATATGACCTACTTCCTTCCTGGGTTTAACTTGAGAGTGCTATTTTGAGTTCTTGTGCTAATTTCAGTTTGGGACTGGGCTATTTGGAGAAAGTGTAAATTGTATTGGAAGTAAAGGAGACTGGGGCTGAGTACGCTCCAAGTGTTGCTAGTACTGTGTTTGTCACCATGGTGTTTTATTACTTTCCTCCTATGGCTCCTTGCTCTTGCTCTTATAAGGTGGGAGAGAGAAAGCATTTTGACCCTGCTGATCCTGGGTGTTGTATCTTTTGATCTTTATAGAACTAAGATAATATGGAGGAGCCACATGGGCATAGTAGAATATAAATTAGATGTATTTGCTGAATATACACAATATGAAATGCCTAGCTTCTTTCTTTCTTTCTTTCTTTCTTTCTTTCTTTCTTTCTTTCTTTCTTTCTTTCTTTCTTTCTTTCTTTCTTTCTTTCTTTCTTTCTTTCTTTCTTTCTCTCTCTCTCTCTCTCTCTCTCTCTCTCTCTCTCTCCCCCTCCCTTCCAGATTTGACTGGCCTATAGAACATAGGGTATGTCTACACTACCTTCCTAGTTCGAACTAGGAGGGTAATGTAGGCATACCACACTTGCAAATGAAGCCCGGGATTTGAATTTCCCGGGCTTCATTTGCATAAGCGGGGCGCCGCCATTTTTAAATCCCCGCTGGTTCGAACCCCGTGCAGCAGTTCGAACTCCTACCTGCATTCCACGAGGAGTAACGGTAGTTCAAACTAGGAAGCCTAGTTCGAACTACCTAGTTCGTGCCCCGTGTAGCCACGCTGCACGGGGTTCGAACCAGCGGGGATTTAAAAATGGCGGCGCCCCGCTTATGCAAATGAAGCCCGGGAAATTCAAATCCTGGGCTTCATTTGCAAGTGCGGTATGCCTACATTACCCCGCTAGTTCGAACTAGCGGAGTAGTGTAGACATACCCATAGTGAGTACTATTAGAGGGCTTAAAGACTATTTAAAGGGATACTACCCTTTTCCTATGCACTCCAGTAGGATACCAGGGTCCCACTTCAGACAACTAGCAGGTATGCACTGAAATTGATCCCTTTTTGTTTAAGCTTTTACAGCATTCCAAGCAAGTAGAAATGGATAACTGTCACCTACTATGCCTCTAAAATAGATAAAAGTATCCTATTATATGCCTTACGGTGTATGACAAGAGTATGGTCATCCTTTCTCCAGTCCACAGATTCAGAATTTATCCATCAGCTCAGCCACAATCTTTTGATCATGTGCTGGCTGGCCCAGGACCTTAGTGGGATGGAAAGAGTTGTTTTCAGATTGTAGTTAACACTCTGCTGCAAACTAATGATGCACCAGGCAACTACAGGTTTGACAGCAGGCAGCTGTAATTGGCCTGAAATGACACACTAATTCTTGCGTTTCTATATCCTTCTTCAAATTTTATTTTAAATTTGACTTCAGAGTAATAACACTGGTATATAAGTTGTCTGGCAAAATAGCATTCAACATGCATGGAATTAACTTCCCTGTTAGTGCAAAGAAGGAACAGCTTAGGCATAATATAAGAAGGTGCTGGCTAAGGGCACTTCGTGGAAGTGGATGACAGAATAGCATTTACCAAGAGGCTAGACCTTAAGCTCTTTTCTTTGCTTTTGGAAATCCTTCCCTCCTGCTTCAGCTTGTCATTACACATAACAGAGCAGAAAGAGAGAGACCATAAGAAGAAGATGTGATGCATATGCTGGATGGGGTGGTGCTGAGGTGGGTGGCTCGGAGAGATCAGGATGTAATGGAAGAATGGACAAATGTTGTCATCACCTCCAACACCGCACACCTGTAGTACTGGACAGCCCTAGCTAACTAATTAAACCCTTACTTGTCTTAAACCAGAAAGACCAGGAGTGAAAGTGAGTGCCATGTTTACCATAGTAAGCTTTGCTGTTTTGGGGAGCCAACACTACCAGCTTTTAGAGTTACATTGACTCGGTGGCAAGGAATTGGTGCTCATGTGATGCTGCTCATGTCATGAAAGAGTAACTTTCTCCTGAATCAGTATCCCTATTGTGGAATACAAATGCAGGTTTACAGCTGGTCACTCTGCAAAGCCTATTAGAGTAAGGTTCATTAGCTCCTTTGTATGATTTTGCTAAAGGCTAAGCAGTATTCTTTATGTCTTTGTTAATCTTTATGTGTGTTTGTATGAAATCTAAATATAGAGATCTATAGATATGCAATTGGTTTCACAAGACACAGCTGTGGAATTATTACTTACAACCAAATTAGAGAAAAAGAACAATTGACGGGAACAGAGACCCCGCTAATAACTACTGAGAGCTTTGATTGAAATACTGTTTCTTTTTTCTGATATCCAAATGCATCATCAAGAGAGAAACAATTCCATATGGTGGCTTTATTATCAAAGTACTAAATTAGGCTCTTTTTCTACCAAATTTCACTTTTTTTCTGCATCATACACTGGTTTTTACAGCCACATTTCTCAAATTAACCAAATTTCTCATAAACTGCTGGATTCCCCTATGGCAATTTGGGGGGAAAATCCCTAGTCCTTAATCAAGCAAACTGAAACTGAAGAATTTAGTCCTGTATTTGGACCTTGGAACTAGTAGAAAAGATCACATTTCGGTCCTTCAGCAAAGAGGCTATAGACCGATAAGCAAAGTATGTGTCTGCGTGTGTTATATTGAGCCAACATCTTTATAGGCACAAAATTTTCTACCTAGCTATGTGTTGTCATTTTCACTTCACATTTGTTTTGTCAGAGAATTCTCTTGCTTTGTACATAGCCTTAAGTGCTGATTTCAGACTGTATTCAGCTCTCTGCTGCAGCCTACTGATGCATCAGAGAACTACAGATTTGGCAGCCAGTTTGTATAAGCGCTGGGTTTCTTTTAGTTTTTAAATGAATGTTTTCAGCTCTTTTTTATGTGTATAATCACTATTTTTGGTGACATGCCACTCCCATGTCCTCCCATGTCTTGTGGGGGGCCACTGATATTTTTGAATTATTTTTCATAATGTAACCTGACAAATAAGTTTCGAAATCTTAAATGACTGTCAGAAGTTTTCATGTGTCCAGCAAAAATGAGCATCAAATAGCAAAGCTACTACAGGATAAATTGTTTCCTTCAGTGCAGTGTTACTTTCAGGGCTCCAGCAAACCTTTATCTGGCTTGGGCAATAGAATGAATAAAACTGTAAAGCTCTGAAAACAGTTTGCAAGCCATCACTGTGCAGGCAGATTAATTTCCTCATGCAGGCCTGATTTTTTTTCTATTGATTTCCAGATGAGGTCAAAAAGTATGTGCATGGATGGATTAGCAAAAAGGAAAAATCAAGGTACCAAACTTCTTCTAAAATGACAGGCAATATATTCCCCAGTTCTCCAAGGTGTTGATAACCTCATTTAAGATATTGTGCACCTTTCAAGACAGATTTTTAAAGGTACTTAAGGCGCTACTGTTTTTTCTAAAAACACCTAAAAGTACCTCAGGGTATGTCTACACTAGAAAGTTAGTTCGAACTAACGGACGTTAGTTCGAACTAACTTTCCTATGCGCTACACTAGCGCTCCGCTAGTTCGAATTTGAATCGAACTAGCGGAGCGCTTAGTTCGAACTAGGAAAACCTCATTTTACGAGGACTAACGCCTAGTTCGAACTAGCTAGTTCGAACTAAGGGCTGTGTAGCCCTTTAGTTCGAACTAGTGGGAGGCTAGCCCTCCCCAGGTTTCCCTGGTGGCCACTCTGGCCAACACCAGGGAAACTCTATGCCCCCCTCCCGGCCCCGGACCCCTTAAAGGGGCACGGGCTGGCTACGGTGCCCGTGCCAGGTGCAAGCCTGCCAGCACCCAGCTAGCAGACCCTGCACCTGGCACGGCACAGAGCCACCCACCCGATGCCTCCCAGCCCACCCCCTCTTGCCGGGACCAGGCTGGCGGCTCCCGGGAGCTTGCCCTGGACCGCAAGAGGCGGGCACCTTCCTGGGCTAGTGCGGACATCGTGGACCTCATCCACGATCTCCGCACTAGGCACAGGAAAGTGGCCGTCTAGGGCAGGAGAGCTGCCAGCCTGGCCACCCAGGAGCAGGTGTGCATGAAAATCAAGGGGGTCCACTGAGACCCCCGACCCTGAGCCCTGAGCTTACAATGGCCGTCCTGGGTCAGACCAAAGGTCCATCTAGCCCAGTAGCCTCTCTGCCAACAGCGGCCAACCCTAGGGACCCTGGAGGGGATGGACCGAAGACAATGACCAAGCCATTTTTCTCGTGCCATCCCTCTCCAGCCTTCCACAAACTTTGGGCAGGGACACCACTCCTACCCTCTGGCTAATAGGACTCCATGGACCCAACCTCCATCACTTGATCTCACTTCCCTTTAAACTCTGTTCTAGTTGTAGCCTTCACAGCCTCCTGCAGCAAGGAGTTCCACAGGTTAACTATTTGCTTTGTCAAGAAGAACAACTTTCTCTTACTAGTTGGAAGCCTGCTACCCATTCCTTTCCTTTGGTGTCCTCGAGTCCTTCTTTATGGGAACTCAGGAAGAACTTTTCTGAATGCACCCTCTCCACCCAACCCCTGCTTTTAGAGACCTCTATCCTGTCCCCCCTCCGTCTCCTCTTTTCTAAGCTGAACAGTCCCAGTCTCTGTAGCCTCTCTTCATCTGGGACCTGTTCCCAACCCCTGATCATGTTAGTTGCCCTCCCCTCTCCCAGCCTTTCTCTTCCCCTCTCCCACCTCCTTTTCCCAGTCTCCCCCAGTTTTTTTCAATAAAGACAGAGTCAATGTTGGAAGAAACATTAGCTTTATTTTGTACATCAATAAGAAGGGGGGCTAGGGAAGGGCAAGTGGAAGAAGGTGAGGGAGGAATGGGGCACGAGCCCCCGATGGGGAGGACTGGGCTGGCTCTGCGGGCTTCTGGGGGTGGAAGCTCTCCTGCAGCCCCCCAATTACTCCCTCTCCCCAGATGGCAGCCTGCGGCAAGTGCAGCCGGGCTGATGGCCGAGTGGTGTGATGTGCCCAGTGTGGGCACTCAGGGCACTCCAAGCCAGAACTTCTTTGCAAGCGGGGCACCCCTTAGAACTGTGTGTCCGGGGTGGGGGTCGGGACCCTTTAAGCGCAGCCCTCGGCTAGCCTGAGACAGTATCTCCACGCTCTAAGTCCTCCTTTTATGCCCTGCCGGCACTGCTTCCGGCCATCATTAAGCCCTGTTCAGAGTCCACTCAATGTGGACTTACTAGTTCGAACTAGCAAAACGCTAGTTCGAACTAGTTTTTAGTTCTAGATGCGTTAGTTCGAACTAGCTTAGTTCGAATTAACTAATTCGAACTAAGTTAGTTCGAACTAGCGCTGTAGTGTAGACGTACCCTCACTCTTATTGATCTCAATGGTAGTTAGGTACCAAGATACTTTTGAAAATCGACAAGGTGCCTATACAGCCTTTAAAAATCTGACCGTAATTGCCATTAACATCAGTGTGAGTTGAGAGCATCTAGCAAGATTATCTGCAAAGTGTAATCTTAAAACAAGGACTTTTGGAGGATAGAAGGTGCATGGAAGTGGTGAACTGAGATAGAGTGTTAATTAGAAGCCCAATCCTACATCTTGAGAGTGTGTTGTTATTTCAGATAAAGGGGAGCAGTATCGATTCTCTGGTCAGAGATTAGGAACTGAACCCATGAGTTACAGAGCATGCAATTGCAAGTAACTTCAGTGGAAGCTGAGGGGACACTGCACCTCAAGACTGGCTCCTGGAAGATGAAAGAAAACAGGGATGAGCATTGCTACCATGGCAATGACCTGACCCTGCCAACCCTTGCTCCTGTGAACTATTCCATTGCAGTTAATAGGATTACTGATATAATCACTACTCACATACACAAAGGTTTGTAGGATCACACCTCAAGACAGAACTCTTAAATACTATATTTGTTTGTTTACAACATCTTACTGCAGTCAGGCTAAAACAAAGTGCTTGTGAACCAATTACTTCAATGAGAGTTATCGATCCACAGCGTAAGTGACAAGTGAGATATCTTAGTTACAGCAGTTAACCAATCTATAAAGAAAAACACTTGAGACGAAACAGAGGCAATAAATGGGCAACAAAGAAAAGGATAATGTACTTGGAAGTTTGTTGAATTATATTTGAAGAGGAGGCTGAACTGTAATCCCAGACCTGCTAGTTTTCCATGCCTGCATCCATTTCACTGTACTTAGTGCAGACCTAACTTGCAATCTCATGATCTGCCTTTCCCAATGATGAGTGCTTTAGAAATATCCATAACTTTGATTAAAGGGCTAAGTTGAAAAACCCAAGGAAAATGTTTCCCAGAATTCTGCTTCTAATTCTTGAGCTTTGCCCATTTAGTTTCTATGCCAGTAACCAGGCCAGAATTAGTCATGATACCATATCTGCTGTAGCTGGTGCCCATTATGCATGTCACTCGGGACAGGCCAAGAAAAAGAAAAGCTTCTAAAGAGCAGCAAGCGATCAGTGATCTGGGAGTAGAAATCAATTAAAGGACTGGATAGTGTAACTAAGGACAGCTAGGAGAAAGCAATGTGGGATATTGCATTAATTGGGTGGAGCTAGGAGACTCTTGGTGTCATTTTTTGGGGGAAGGATGATGCCCGTATTTAAAATAGGCAGGGAAGATGGATTAGGGTCTAATACTTAGAGAAAATTGTATCAGGAGATGGGTTAAGAGCTATTCATCAACAAGGATTGTTAACTGAGAGGAAATACAATTCAGTGCACTTCACAGATGGTCCTGGACACCCAAACACTTACCCAAATTGGGATCACAAGAAAATAATTTATGCTGGAACATTTTCAGCTCAGGAGGAAATTATAAGCATGTGTTCTGGGACTACTCTAACCCAGAGAATTCTGGAATAAGAGACTAATTAACTAATATCACAAAAGGAGGGGCCCTGACATCTGCTACAGTAGCTTAAGTGTATTAGCAAATAGCTAAGAATTGAAAGATTTCTCCTCTGAGAGTCTCACAGGAGTTACTTCGAACCTAATGTTAGCAAATAAAATAATTTTAGATGGGCCAGGGAGACCTGCTGATTTGACAAAATGGTTCCATAGTAATCAGGTAGGCAGTACATAATATAGAGATGGAAAATATATCTCAAGAATATGAAAACAGTGGGTGGCATTTTGAGAATATATCTGGAAGATAAAACTCCCAGAATGTCAAAGACGTAACCACCTTGTGGGGTATGAAAGTCTGGAATCTAAGACAGCTTAAAATCCACATTGTATGCATTCGTTTTTGCTTTTTTTTAAAAAATGGTGTCTATGCATAATATATGACCATCTCTGCTGCTGATGATGAAGGAGGCTCCTGATGCAATAGTGGCCAGGGGCTGGCAGCAGAGTTTGAGTGGCCGTAGGGCTGTGAGATAGTGGAGCCCCAGCCATCCCGAGTCTGGCTGCAGAGCTGGAGGCAGGGCCAGTCCACAACATTTTGGCACCTGAGGCGGAGAGCTCCAATGATGCCTCTGTGCCCCCTCGCTTGGGCCAAAACTTTGATAGGTCTCAATTCTGCCTTCTTCCTGTTCTACTCCTCTCATGGCACTGCAGGGAGAATACATATGCACCAGCAACAGACACCATTTTCTGCACTCTAGGTCCTAGTGGCACCCCCCCCCCCCCCCACACACACACACAGTCTGGCACCTGAAGTGGCTGCCTCAGTTCGCCTCATGGTAAGGCCAGCGCTGGCTGGGAGCCCAGTGGCAGGGAGTAGGGGAACCTGGCAATCTGCTAACAGACCCCAAGACAGCCAGGAGTTCCTGAGAAGAGGGGCTGAAATTGACCTCCCCTGATCTGGCAAACTCCCTCTTCAGGACTGGTCAGGTATCACAAGTACCAGACCAGGGAGGTCAAACCTATAGTAGGCTTTGGGGGGGGGACTATTTATTGAATAAATACAAACAAGGAGCACTGTGAGGAATTTAAAGTAGCAATCAGAAATAGTTGAATCTGCATCCTGTCCAATAAAATGTGTGCTGAGTATTCAGTGTGACAGAAGAGACCCAGAATACAAATAGAAGAAAAAGATAAATTAGCAGAGGTGTCTAATCTGCTATGTACCTAGCCAAAACAACCACAGAAGATATAAAAATAGACTAAACAATTCCTGCAGTAAAAATTGTTTCAAAGAATAACATCGAATTATGAAGTAACAAACCAGTGCAAGTGTGTTATATTGTTAAAAAACAAGGTTCCCATTAAGGTCAAACTTTGTATCTTTTACAGTGAAAATTGAACATTATGTTTCCTAAACAGGAGCAGTAAGCATGTGTAATTTTTGGTGGTGCCCATAATGGGACCAAGTTCTGTGCCCCCCACACACATCTGCTTGTAAGCCAATATCTACTTTTTAACATAATGCAGCAATGTGAGAGCTCTGGGGTAGAGATGGGGATTAGGGGTTAGGGAGATGCTCAGATAGAGGGGTTTGAGTATGGTGTGAGAGCTGTGGGGATGGGCCAGGTACATGGTGCAGAAAGGGGCTCAGGACTGGGGCAGAGGATTGGGGTGTGGGGCATGAGGTCTCTGAGGGTATGTCTACACTACCACCCTAGTTCAAACTAGGGTGGTTAATGTAGGCAACCGGAGTTGCAAATGAAGCCCGGGATTTGAATTTCCCGGGCTTCATTTGCATATTGCCGGGCGCCGCCATTTTTAAATGTCCGCTAGTTCGGACTCCGTGCCCGCGGCTACACGCGGCATGAACTATGTAGTTCGGATTAGGCTTTCTATTCCGAACTACCGGTACACCTCATTCCACATTCCACGAGGAGTAATGGTAGCTCGGAATAGGAAGCCTAATCCGAACTACCTAGTTCATGCCACGTGTAGCCGCGGGCACGGAGTCCGAACTAGCGGACATTTAAAAATGGCAGTGCCCGGCAATATGCAAATGAAGCCCGGAAAATTCAAATCCCGGGCTTCATTTGCAACTCTGGTTGCCTACATTAACCACCCTAGTTCGAACTAGGGTGGTAGTGTAGACATACCCTGAGAGTGCAGGCTCTGGGGTGGGTTCAGGGGGGAGAGGTTTGGGGTACAAGGAGGCTGCCCTGGGGCTTGAGGCAGAGAGGAGGGCACTGGGGAATGGGCCCTCTCTTCCCTCGACAGCACACTCACCTCACACCACACTGAATGTACTCATATGCACTCTCTCAAGTCCGGGGTTTGGGGGCTGCCATCATGTATGTGCCTCCTTCTGTACTGCTGCATCTCACTGTAGTCTCACTGAGGGTGGAGGATGGGGCTGCCCCTTGCTAAGGATGGGACAGGAATAGTGACTACAAGCTAGGGGGCAGGGTGTCATGACACTCACCCCAAGCTCCAGACTGCCACTTAGGTTCAGACTTCAGGATAAGCTCCCTTGCACTTGTAGTATCTGTCAGGGAAGGAGGGAGGGGAAGAGTTGCCATTGGTTGTCCCTTGAGGTCTGCAGGGCCTGGGGCAAGTCACCCTGTATGGGACCCTCCTTAACATGTTTTGTATGGGTGACATCTGGTTACAGTGAACTTCAAGGGCAGCTGCTGGCTGCAGGTTAAATATTGATAGTACCTAGCTCAATCATTAAAATGGTGTTATATTGTAGTTCTTTTTTGTTGTTATAATGAAGTCTTGGGAACTGAGTGGCTTTTGGAGGGTCTATATGGGTGTGTCTAGACTACAGGGTTTTGTCGACAAAAGTGGACTTTTGTCGACAAAACTATACCTGCGTCCACACTACTGCTGAGTTCTGTCGACATAACGTCGACAGAACTCAGCAGTTTTGTCGACGCTGGTAAACCTCATTTTACGAGGCATAACACCTTCTGTCGACAGAGTTTCTGTCGACAGAAGGTGTTATTGCATGTAAACTGTCCTTTGCGTCTACACTACCATGTCGACAAAGCAGCTTGCTTTGTCGACAGAACTCAATGTAGTGTAGATGCTCTTTGTCGACAGAAGTTTTGTCGACAGTATCTGTCGACAAAACTTCTGTCGACAGAAGCCTGTAGTCTAGACGTACCCATAGTGCCCTAATGCTGGGGGATCTGTTTTCTCTGAGGGCTGGGAGAGGTACGGGAGGGAGAAAAACAGATGAATGGAAGATCCCAGTCCTGGCTAGTGAGAGAGAGGACATTGTTATGGGCCTCAAGTCCTGGTACTGCTGAGAGGGGGACCCCAAGGCTAGAGAGCTGAAAAAGGCAAGGAGGACCCTGAGGCAAGAGGGTGATAAGGACTGGCTCTGACCTGGAGGTGGCATTGGAGGACCTCACCCAGTGCTGCGAGAGGGGAGAAAGGGTTGTGGAAGAGGGAGGTGTGGGACACCAGTGATGGGCAATGAGTGAGGGATGATGGAAACTACTGGCTGGTATTCATCTTTGCTATGTACTCATCTCATAGGGGCTCATCTGGCCCCTATGCTGGTGAAAAGGGAAGAGTCTGTCCATCCAAGACAGAAGGGCAGGGCCTGAGTAATCCTGGGGAGAGCTGGAAGGGATACCCAAGGGAGGCACATGGAGGCAAGCAGGTGTGGCTGGAGAACTTGGTTAAGCTGGGCTCCCATACTCTGAATATTGCTGGTGAATGGGCCCATATAACTCTTCACCCCTGTTCCTGAGGAGTGCCCTGCTAACTGCATCTTGTAACCTCAATGTGGATCACAGTGCATTTGCCTGAGTGTGGGAGCACCAGATAGAAATGATCTTGATAGAGACTAGCATAACAGAGCTACCCAAAAGCCAAAACATTGATTGTCACCAGTGCTATAGTTTGTAGGGTGTAAGGTTCTCACTGACATTATATTTCTGAGTCTGGAAACCAGTGGGAACGTATCATGGTGGATGAGGGGGTCTCAATCAAAGTGAGGTGAGGGCAATAGGATAACTAAAGATCTGGGTGAACCAGTTACTTCTTTTAAAGGAAGACCTTTAGAATGGAGAAAATGTTCAAGATTATCAGGCATAAATATGAAGAGTCAAATTCTGCCTTGAATGCTCAGATACAAGAGGTGAAATTTTGTCCTCTGCCTCTAAGAGATTATGACATGGTTCCCCAGTACCTTGTGGTTGTGCAGTCATTTAATGGTGTGCAAACGGAGTGTGAAATCCTATCAGGGTCATAACTTGGAGTGATGTCAAGGATAGTCAGGAGTAAAATATCTTTGGGAAGCTGGGCTTAAGTCACTTCTGGAAAAAAAGGCATTTAGGCTCCTAAGTCACTTAAGCACATTTTAAAATGTTACCCTTTGACCCTGCAGCTAAACATTTAGGGTGCGTCTAGACTGGCAAGATTTTGCGCAAAAGTGACTGCTTTTGTGCAAAAACTTGCCAGCTGTCTACATTGGCTGATTGAATTTGCACAAGAACACTGACTTTGTAATGTACAAAATCAGTGCTTCTTGCGCAAATACTTTCACGCTCCTGCTTGGGAAAAAGCCCTCTTGTGCAAGAATACTTGTGCAAGAGGGCCAGTGTAGACAGGGAAGAACTGTTTTGCACAAAAAACCCCAATGGCTAAAATGGCGATCGGGGCTTTCTTGCGCAAAATCACGTCTAGACTGGCCACGGATGCTTTTGTGAAAAAGCACTTTTTGCGCAAAAGCATCCAAGCCAATTTAGACATGCTTTTGCGGAAATACTTTTCACAGAAAAACTTTTCCGTGAAAAGTATTTCCGCAAAATCATGCCAGTCTAGACGCAGCCTTAAAGTTTAAGGCTCCAGCCCTGCAAGCTGTGATGTGGCTTTGTGCAGGGACAGAGGGCTATGCATGGAGCAATCTGGGGCCCTAAGGCATGATAGAAAGCCTATTAAAGTCAATAGAAAGATTCTCACTGACTTCACTGAGCTTTGGGCCTGACAGAAACAATAGGTGAGTAATATAAACAATGAGCAGCAAGCACCAACATCTGTTTGGAAACTCGAAGTTGGCAGCACTAAGAATCTGAAAGTGAAGTTTTCTATTAAAAAAACAACCGCAAATCTCTGAGCCTGTCTTCATTGACTTTTATTGCCCAAGCTGAGGGAAATGTGAAAAATTAATCAGAATATAGAGACCAGTACATTGATTTTTAATATTCTTTCCCTTCTAAACATTTAAGATGCTATTAATAACTTAGGCTTTGTCTACACTTAATAGTTTAAAAAGCAGCTGCAGCAGCATTGTAAATGGAAAGTGTGGTCATAGCACTGGTGTTGGGAGAGAACTCTCCCAGTGCGCTATATAAACTGGGGATGTTAAATTGTGTTTAATCAGCTAATCGAGTAGTTAATGGAATTTCTATCAACTACTCCATTAGTTGATAAGGGGGGAAACTGCATAACCATAGCTGGTTTAGCTCCCCACCCTGGGAGCTAACCCCACTGCAATTCTGCCTTTTAAATGTGGCTCTTAATACCTTTAAAAGGCATAGTCAGGAGACTGGGCATGAGCTGGGAATCAGAAGTCCCAGCTCGCACCAGATGCTACACCTCTACTTTTTAAATGTATTAAGAGCCACTAGGCTCTTAATACATTTAAAAGGCAGAAGCGCAGCTGGGGGGGGGGATTCCCTGCTGGGGGGATTCCCAGATGATTCCTGGCTCATGACCTGACCCCCTGTAGATATGGTGCTAGTGGGAGCCAGTTTTAAGCCTGACTCCCTCCTCTTGCTGCCTCTTTCTGATAGAGGCAGTAAGGGGGGGGGGGGGAGGGAGGAAATGATAAGTCAAGTCAGTACTTATCAGGTCAGTATTTATCAGTCAGAATATGCTTATAGGGTAGTCAATTAGTCGACTAGTTGCTTACATCTCTAATGTAAACCATCTCTGCAAAGTGAGTTGCTAACAGTGTTGGGAGTGTGGCTCCCAGTGCCATAGCCTGGTTCACACTGGCACTTCATAGCGCTGTAACTTGCTGCGCTCAGGGGAGGGGTTTTTTTTCACACCCCTGAGCCAAAGCGTTACAGCGCTGTAATGTGCTAGTTTAGACTTGGCCTTTGAGTTACTGACTGGAATGGTCCTTTAAAGTAGCTGGGTTTAAGCTGCTATGTGTGCCTAATCAGTGCCTCCCCACTGGTGAGATAAAAGGCCAACAAGCTACCCACTGCAGGGTAAGAATTACAGGTAGGTTACCTGGGGAGAACCTGGCAGTAAAAGTAAGGATCTGGGAGGTTAACTTGCTATGCCAGAGTCAGGAAAGTGGAAGGCCTCACTGGGGATATTTGCTCTGCAGGACTCAGTAGGCACCTTCTGAGGCAGAGGCCTTAGAAGCAGTCATGGTGTTGCAATTGCTTTACCTGTCTTACTTGATGCTGAACTGTTGTTGCACAATAAATGTATCCCCAGAAAAGAAGTGCAATGCTGATGTCTCTTGGAGTTTTGCTGATGCTTTGGCCTGTCTGTTAGCCCGTGGCTTTTATGAGAGTGGGGAAACTGAGGCAGAAATGGGGGGACTAATGTTGGCTTGGATAAACTCTACTACGCTTGTATTGTAAACAAACATATCTATGGGGTGTGAGTTATATGTGTTATTTCAGTTTCATGTCCATGGAATGCAATGCTGGATTGGGTCTATGAGTTTTAAATTGACAGTATCTCTGAAAAATAATATTATAGAAAGCAGTCAAGGATTCACTGAATGATATACTAATTGCAGAGTTATAATCATTAATGTGGCGTTACTGATAAATACTCTTTCTAGTAATTAATCATCTTGAGGTTTGCCCCTCATGTCAGCTGTTGGTTTATCTCAAAAAAGCATATTTCACAAGAAATGTGTCCTGTCTTATTCCCAAATAAATGGAAAATATATTGTATTCCAAGGAAAAGAAAGGAAATGGCCTTCAGGAAGACAAAGCAGGTCAGGAAGCATAGCACCCATCTAATCATGTGATGATAGACCCAGAAGCAAAGCCAATGCAACAAATACAGCTATCTAGGAAATCTGCCAAGTGCACAGATGCTGATGCCTGATGCCAGAGATCTCTTTTCAGTTTCTGGAATTTGGCTACTCAGACCAGTGGTGTAGGAGATGCAACGTGTGTTTGTGTGTAGATACATATATTCTCGTAGGGTGTAAATATATACACACACAGTTGTACCATATATACTTGTAATATAGGTATATTTACATTATTAAATTCCCAAAAGTACACTAATACAAGCTTAGCCTTATTGTTTGCATTTCCTGCTTGTCATTGTGTACATTGTCAATTTAGTGTTACACTCTTGCAATCTTTTAGCATTCAAAGTGAATTTCTAATCTGAAAAATAATGTCTATAACAGTGGCCTCTTCCTACTCAGTAGATCTGCCCTCCATTCATATTCAGAATGATAGCTTCTGACTTGAGTGCCAACATGTGTTATCAGGGTAACAGAGAGGATGTTGGCTCCCATTCCTTGAGGTCTATCATCAGCATAATTGTTTACTAAATTTCCAGTTGGTTACAGCTGAGCATCTGGAGAGCGGGGCTGTGCTGGTATCCTTGTGGACTCAATTTAGGCCTATATTCTGCAAAGATTTGTACATGTGCTTATGTGTAGACCAGGCAAGTATTCCTGATAGTCTGTCACAACGCTGTTATTAGAATAGACAAAGAGGAAATGACTCTCTGGGCCAGCTTTGGACAAACCCTTGCTTGGGTGCCAGGGAGCCAGCCTGATTTACATCCCATGGCCAGATAGCTGGTGACTGAGACTATTGCTTACTGTGCTCATTTCATTGTTCCCTTATCTTTCCATTTTTCTCTTCTCCCCTTTCATCCATTTGATGGGTTGGGTCATGAGCCAAACTTTTAATCTTTTTGGAGTAGAACCTGGCTATTTTAGGTAATGCCTGTACATATAATGAACCTGATATCTGACTGGAGCCCTTATCATAATAACTAACCCCTCTACGCTATGGAGCACGGTGCCCTCTTTCCCTGGGAGCTGAGGCAAACAGTGCTCTGAGCCAGTCCCAGTGGGGACATGTGCCCAATAACTGTGGCCCTAAGGGTTGGTGAAAAACAGGAAATGTGTTCCCCAACTCTACTCTTCTTAGAACAGCTCCCAATGCAATATGTTGTGTAAATACACAGTCAGAGTGAGGCTCTGAACAATGTAAAACAGAATGTTTGAAGCAAGGCTTGGGAAATGAAAAACCTAATTATAAATGTAAAAACGTTATAACTTCCTGTTTAGATCCCACAGATAATATGTAAGGTGAAAAAAAAACCCTCTCTGTTTTCAGTAGCATAGGGGGAAAGCATAAGGGCCATAAGTGTAAGAATCTAAACAGACATACGTGCTCAGGTGCTGGATATGAGGCTGTAAGAGAAATGGAAGTGGAAGTAAGTTAAAGTGCTACATAGTCCTGTATTTTGTTTAAGTTAAAGTAATGTAGTGTAGCTGGCTAGTGCATGTGAACAGGTTTCCTTCCAGTGACAAATGCTTGCTATGCCATAGTGAAACAATACTGAAACTAGGCACTAGAGGGAGGAGATGGACTGATTATATTTACTCACAACCAAATACAGGAAAATGTATAAAGGAACAAACACAGAGAATCTTGTAGAAAGGCTGCAGAAACAGCTGACATTTTGGAAAAGAGGGAGGAAGAGGTGTCATAAAGATTCTCAGATCTGTCTGATAAGGGCTTGGCCATTATGTTACCAGCACCTCTGATTTACTTATTACACTGAATTTAGGCCGACACCCTGATGGACAACTTGTTATTCAATCTTCCTTTCCCCAGTCCCCAGCTGTTTAGTTTCATCTACCCATTGAATGCTGTCATTTAGTAGGGTTATAAGCACTTTGAGGGAGGACCTGTCTTTTGCTATAGGTCTACGCAACATCCTTGAGATTGTGCAGTGTTTTCTCCTCTCTATAGCTGGCTGATGTTCCCTGCAGCCCCACTCTTTCATTAACATAGATTGGGGAAGACATTCTACTGTACTTAGAGTGTGTAAGGCCAAAGGAAAAGGAAGTCTCCTTATGTCACCCCTCATAGTTACAAACTTGCGCTAATTTCATCCATAGTCTGGTCCTATGAGAGTGACAAATCGGATGACTTTCATTTAAGTACTCAACAAAAATCTATTAGTTTCTAAGATTCTGGAAATACAGATCTGGCCATTGGGATGGAATATGTTACAGATCTGCTGCAAACAGCTGCATATGAAATGAAGGGTTATTTATGGATTAGAAACAAATTAAAGATTTCAGAGGGATTTGGAAACCATTCTGGAATTGCATCAATAGAAAATCTCTGGTTTAGGATCAAAGGTGATGAGGACAAAAGCTGGACAAGATATGTATTGCCTGAATGTTTTTGCTGGCGGAGATAACAAGAAAAATATTTTTCTCTTGTTTTCTGCACTTTGATTTGATTTCAAAGGCAAGCTTATGTGTGGGAGTTGTAGCTGCAGGTGCTTGAGATGGATCAAATGTAGATTCATAAAAAAGTCCAGTAGTTATTGGTAAAATTCTACTATAAAACTTTGTGGCCAAATTCATCCTCCATTTGTCTTCATGTGAACCCTGTTGAACATCTAAAGGCAGCATTTGCCCTTCATATTAAACATCTACAGTTATCATAAATGCTTATTTTTTATGCGCAAGGGCCAGATCCAAAGTCCATTGAAGTCAATGGGAAGGCTTACTTTGGCTTTTATCAACTTTTCATAAGTCCCATAGTATATTAAAAGTCAACTAAAATAAATAATTTACTAAGATACAGAAATTTCATTCAATCTATCTTCAGTCTTATTCTTGTTTCAGATATGCATCTGAAACCCCCACTGATTGGAATTACATTTGTATGCCTTACAACAGAATCTGATATCAGTCTCTCTTTTTCCTAGTTACCTTTTTATGGCTGTGTGTATACAAAGGGTCTTAAATAGAATATTTGTAATTCCATTTTAATGGGGGGGGGGGTTTCAGAATGCAGTACAAGAGGAGATATGTTGGTATTTGTTAATGTCAGCACCATTAGGAAAGAACTATTTAATGTCAACTGATGATATCACAAGTGCATTTTTAGTTGCTCTCTTCTTATAGTTTTCTCTTAAAAAGTCACACAGATATCACTGCCACCCAGCTGCCCTTTCATCGTATAGCAAACCACTTTCTAACATTAGTAGAATTTTTGTGCCGTGACTCTGTTAGTACTTCTATTAATAGATATTGTCATTCCTCCAAGAGATTGAAGAAATCCATCGGAAAGAGACACTATCAGATGTCTGTACCATGTGTAATCTGCTCACGCTGTCTGCTACTTTAATTTACATCATATGAGTTAACAATCTGAGCTTGACCTCATGTTGACTCTGAGTCTGGATGGCTAAAAGTCTTTTTTTTTTTAAATACAAGTATTCTGCCAAGGCACAAATGGGGGTTGGCATATTTATATATCTATATTTGAGTTAAAATCAATGTACTGTCGATTTATGGCAGACTTGACTGGCCACATATTGCCCTTTGTAAACCACAAGTCGTTGCTTAAAGACATACAGATTTTCATTATTATTTATTGGGTTCCATGGGAACTTTGCAAACAGCTCAGGCATGGAGCCTGATTCTAATCTGATGCAGCAGAGCTAGTAAAGTCTTTTACTCGCCAGTGTACAGGGCCAGCCCACAACATTTTGGCACCTGAGGGGGGGAGCTCAAATGACGCCCTCATGCCCTTTCACTTGGGCCAAAACTGCTACACTCTGGATCCTAGTGGCGTCCTTCCCCCCCCCCCCCCCCCCCCCCCAGTCGTGCACCTGAAGCAGCCGCCTCAGTTCACCTCATGGTAAGACCAGCTCTGCCAGTGTAAGTAAGGGTATGTCTACACTACAAAGTTAGTTCGAACTAACGGACGTTAGTTCGAACTAACTTTAATAGGCGCTACACTAGCGCTCCGCTAGTTCGAATTTGAATCGAACTAGCGGAGCGCTTAGTTCGAACTAGGTAAACCTCATTTTACGAGGACTAACGCCTAGTTCGAACTAGCTAGTTCGAATTAAGGGCTGTGTAGCCCTTTAGTTCGAACTAGTGGGAGGCTAGACCTCCCCAGGTTTCCCTGGTGGCCACTCTGGCCAACACCAGGGAAACTCTATGCCCCCCTCCCGGCCCCGGACCCCTTAAAGGGGCACGGGCTGGCTACGGTGCCCGTGCCAGGTGCAAGCCTGCCAGCACCCAGCTAGCAGACCCTGCACCTGGCACGGCACAGAGCCACCCACCCGATGCCCCCCAGCCCACCCCCTCTTGCCGGGACCAGGCTGGCGGCTCCCGGGAGCTTGCCCTGGACCGCAAGAGGCGGGCACCTTCCTGGGCTAGTGCGGACATCGTGGACCTCGTCCACGATCTCCGCACTAGGCACAGGAAAGTGGCCGTCTAGGGCAGGAGAGCTGCCAGCCTGGCCACCCAGGACCAGGTGTGCATGAAAATCAAGGGGGTCCACTGAGACCCCCGACTCTGAGCCGTGAGCTTACAATGGCCGTCCTGGGTCAGTCCAAAGGTCCATCTAGCCCAGTAGCCTGTCTGCCGACAGCGGCCAACACGAGGGACCCTGGAGGGGATGGACCGAAGACAGTGACCAAGCCATTTGTCTCGTGCCATCCCTCTCCAGCCTTCCACAAACTTTGGACAGGGACACCACTCCTGCCCTCTGGCTAATAGGACTCCATGGACCCAACCTCCATCACTTGATCTCACTTCCCTTTAAACTCTGTTCTAGTTCTAGCCTTCACAGCCTCCTGCAGCAAGGAGTTCCACAGGTTAACTATTTGCTTTGTCAAGAAGAACAACTTTCTCTTACTAGTTGGAAGCCTGCTACCCATTCCTTTCCTTTGGTGTCCTCGAGTCCTTCTTTATGGGAACTCAGGAAGAACTTTTCTGAATGCACCCTCTCCACCCAACCCCTGCTTTTAGAGACCTCTATCCTGTCCCCCCTCCGTCTCCTCTTTTCTAAGCTGAACAGTCCCAGTCTCTGTAGCCTTTCTTCATCTGGGACCTGTTCCCAACCCCTGATCATGTTAGTTGCCCTCCCCTCTCCCAGCCTTTCTCTTCCCCTCTCCCACCTCCTTTTCCCAGTCTCCCCCAGTTTTGTTCAATAAAGACAGAGTCAATGTTGGAAGAAACGTTATCTTTATTTTGTACATCAATAAGAAGGGGGGCTAGGGAAGGGTAAGTGGAAGGAGGTGAGGGAGGAATGGGGTACAAGCCCCCGATGGGGAGGACTGGGCTGGCTCTGCGGGCTTCTGGGGGTGGAAGCTCTCCTGCAGCCCCCCAATTACTCCCTCTCCCCAGATGGCAGCCTGCGGCAAGTGCAGCCGGGCTGATGGCCGAGTGGTGTGATGTGCCCAGTGTGGGCACTCAGGGCACTCCAAGCCAGAACGTCTTTGCAAGCGGGGCACCCCTTAGAACTGTGTGTCCGGGGTGGGGGTCGGGACCCTTTAAGCGCAGCCCTCGGCTAGCCTGAGACAGCATCTCCATGCTCTAAGTCCTCCTTTTATGCCCTGCCGGCACTGCTTCCGGCCATCCTTAAGCCCTGTTCAGAGTCCACTCAATGTGGACTTGCTAGTTCGAACTAGCAAAACGCTAGTTCGAACTAAGTTTTAGTTCTAGATGCGTTAGTTCGAACTAGCTTAGTTCGAATTAACTAATTCGAACTAAGTTAGTTCGAACTAGCGCTGTAGTGTAGACGTACCCTAAGGTAAGAATCTGGCTACAGACCCTGTTACAAAGAGCTGACAATCTGGACATTTGTTTTGCAAACACTTACACACTTGAATTCACTGGGACTACAGGCCTACATTTACACCTGTGATGTGTTGCCAATATTTTAACATGGAGCTCCCACAACTTTCCCTCCCTTCTCTTGTGAATAAACTCTGAGAACCAGGGTGCTTGGGCCTGCTGACAGAGGAGTGGAGTGTATGTGTATACATCACAATGTTTTCCCATTTTAAAATACTTTCCCTTAGCCGATGAATGATGAAACACTATTTGGCAAACAAACTAAGTGCACTTCCCTAGGCATGTTTATACCTTCTGTCTGAAAAATGTTTATATTGTGCACATTGTTCAGTTTGTGTAACTTGAAGGAGAATAAGCGGGGAGGACCTGGAATTCTTCTACCCTGGGAATATTTTAGTTAAAATACAGGTTGTTTGATGCTTTGCAGTGTACCAGATTATATCAGTTCACTTTTTCAAAGTATTCTGAGCCCCAGCCAGGGATAAGTCATCTCTGGCAAGGATGATTTTGCAGCTTCTAGGTTCTTGTTTTCAGAGAGAGACTAAAATCCTTGGGATGTTAACTCTTACTTGGTTTCAGTGGAAGAACTTTAACAAGGAGTAGTTCCCTCCGGCACATCAGTGCTTTGCATGGTACAAGATAAATGATGATGACAAACAGTGGACAAGAGGCAGAGGAAAAGGAGGACAAAGCTCACAATGAGATCATATGATGCTGTGGCTTATGTTTGAACCCTTGTGGTGCTGTGTGTGTGTTTTAAAGGAAAGTTTGTCTGTAAAGTAAAGTTTAGATTTTATCTTAAGGGCATATGTCTGAGCTGGGGAGCAGAGTGGCCCTTTAGTAAGGTCGTCAGGAAGAATTCTGGCTGACTCAGAGTAATAGAGTCTTTGCTCCTGTTGTAAGAACTGGAGTAGCAGTTGCAGAGAGACTGCAGCCATGTCCTGGGCCCAGGGGCGGCCCATCTATATAGGTGAACTAGGCGGTCACCTAGGGCGCCAAGTTAAATGGGGCACCAAATGGTGGTGCAATATCATTGAGGGGTTTGGACGTGGCGGTGCCAATTGCATGGTTCGCCTAAGGCGCAAGTTGCTGGCAGCTAGTCTAGGGCTGCCCCTGCCTGGGCCCTGCCTGCAGTTGAGAGAGAGATTCCATCACAAAAACTATTTGGGGAGAGGAGCCCGGATTGGTTAGTTTCACTATTGGTAACCATTCATTTTATAATTGTCAACACAATAAATTAATGGGCACTAGAAATGCTAGAAATCTTCATGGCGGGGAGGGGCTTACTGTATGCATGTAGCATTTGTTTATCAAAATGGAAAATAGGTTTGGCATCTGCTTTTTCTCAAAGCAGGGATTTCTATATGCAAACTAAACTAAACAGCAATTGCATTCAACATAAGTCCCAGCTCATCCTTAGCATAACTTCGAACTTCAGTGGATTTGCACCAGAGATGGAATGGGTGAGATGTTTTTGAACAGTTTAGAGCTGTTGAGAACTGCATTGACTGGAAAAAATAAAACAGACTTTTTAAATACTTTGTGTGTTTTAAAAAAGTTTCCTGGAATGCAATGCTTTATGCCAAGTACTCTTTGTATAAAGCACCACTGAAAAACACCCGCTAATAATAGAAAGATCAAGAGACCTTGACCCACTCTGCTTCCACAAATGGCAAAACTTGCTTACTATGGAAGAAGAATGTGTGGCATGGAGCATAGAACTGAAAACTGCTGGTATCCTGACCAGTAAACATACATTTACTGTCATCTATAACAAGTAGCACAAGAAAGGCAAAGTGGATTTCCTGTTAGCTGAATTCTAACTGTGATGTTATTAATGTTCCTAAATTAAGTTTGCTGTCTCATGGAATTTTGTTTGTCACTTCTGTTATTCTTCATTAAACTTTGCCACAACTTCTAATATTATCGTGTGATCCAGGTGTTGTACATGAAATGTACAGAATGGCATTAAAGGTTTTTTATCGAAGTTTTACTCAGGATATTGAAAATAAAAGCATGGTCATTCAGTATAAATCTAAAATGGGCTCAGATAAAAAAATTGGGCAAATACATGATACTTGGTTTTGTTTTGTTGAAATGATTGGCATTTGGAATTGGATTGTTATCAATGAGCCAAATGCTGACATCCTTATATTGTCAAAACCCATTAGAAACTGGTTAAAAACTGAAATGCATATCAAATTAATTGAAGTCAAATAACACAACTCCCATTGATATTAATGGGTGCAAGACTATGCCCTCATTAAATGCTACATGAATCGTATCAGTATATTTTCTTAAAATAATGCAGTGGGCGTTTATTGTCAAAATATGGTATGCAGAACAAGGGGAATATGTTTTATTCTTTTTGTTTGTTTAATTACTGTCATGCTGTTTGCTACATGGGTTCCATTCAGTTCTGCTTTTGCACATCTGGAGGAAGGCAGTCAGTAGCTTTAGTTAACTCATACTACTAGTCCTTAAGGATACAGTGTACAGGTGTCAAACTCTTGTAGCATGGTCTGTGGGAGACTTTCCCTACATTCACAATAGGAGGAGGTTTCAAATAGGAACGCTGGAACAAAAGACTTTGGAACTATAACAATCTGAGCTTTTGAGAGGGGAGAGACAGTATCAGGTAGAAAGGAAACTGTACTTCATTCTCAGATGTTGGGGTATCTGGGATATTAGGTCTACTTAAACTGTAAGGTAAGACAGATGTGTGTGGCCTTCCTGATGCTCTGAGTTTTTTTTCCTCCGATACCTGTGGATAAATACATACTGGTTTTGAAGAAAGTGACCTTTGTTACCACATTCACCTACTGGTCCTACATCATGAAGACAATTCTCTTTCTTTGGACATATTGGACCTGCTGAAAATGAATTGTGAGAATCTATTCTAAGAGAAATGCAGGTGTTGGACTATCACTAGAAAGATGTATTAATAGAGAGACAGATGGGATTTTCAGAAGTGATTGGTGCTGGCGTAACTCTGCTGCCAAGAGAGTTTTACTCTTGATTTTAATGGAAACCGAGTTATCCCAATGTCAAGTGCTTTAAAAGTCCCATGCAAACATTATATATTCATATAAATAAAATCAGTGTAAATCTCATGGTTATGTAATAGACAGACCATTCATTTGATGTGCTTTCATAACAGGTTATCTGGTCCAGTAATCTGACTTTCAAAGTTGGCTTTGTTAGATGCTTTACAGGAAGAGAAAGAAACCATAGTGAACAATTTTGGAATAATATGTCTATGGTGGAAATTTATTCCTAACCTCATCAATTAGGGTCGTCTAGACTGCAGTCTTCTTTCAGAAGAAGCTTTTCCACAAGAGATCTTCTGAAAAAACTTCTTCCGAAAGAGAGCACCCACACTGCCAAAGCTCATCAAATAAGCGATCTGTTTTTTTGAAAGATAGCATCCACACTGAATGGACGCTATCTCGCATTTAAGCTGTGATTACTATGGACGGAGTGGCCACCAGGGCACTTGTGCTTTTTTCTGGAGGCCTCTTCTTTGGAAAAAACTCCCTCTTACGCATCCACACACGCCTTTTTCCAAAAGAGCTCTTTCATAAAATGAGGTTTACCAATGTCGGAAAAAAACTTGCGTTCTTTTGATATTCTTTTGAAAGAACGCAATAGCAATGTAGCCGTAAGTGAAGTTTTTTCGGAAAAACAGCCATTTTTCCGAAAAACCCTGCAGTCTACACGCACCCTTAGTTGGTTAGTTTCTGACCAGAGATAATAGAATTTATATTGCTTATACATACAAGTTTTAAATCTCATAAGTATATATATATGGCTATTCCAAAAATCACTTTGAATGCTAAACCTTTTTTTGAATCCTTCTCTGAATATCCCTTTGTTCTTGTATTTTTTTTAAAAAAGGAGTTAAAAGGATTACTCTGTCTTCTTTATACAATTTGTTATTTTCTATGCCTCTCTCTTGTCATATTTTATTTCTCATCCCTACACTAAACAATCTAAGGCTTCCCAGGTGTCTCTTTTGGGTACGGTTCTGTTCAATATCTTTATCAATGATTTAGATATTGGCATAGAGAATACGCTTAAGTTTGCAGATGATACCAAACTGGGAGGGGTTGCAAGTGCTATGGGGGATAGTGTCATGATTCAAAATGATCCGGACACATTAGAGAAATGGTCTGAGGTAAATAGGATGAAGTTTAATAAGGACAAATGCAACATACTCCACTTAGGAAGGAACAATCAGTTTTACACTCAGGGTATGTCTAGACTACAGGGTTTTTTTAAAAAAGTGGCCCTTTTTTAAAAAAACTTCCCCTGCGTCTAGACTGCTGCTGTGTTCTTTCAAAAGTAAATCAAAAGAACGCGATTGTTTTTTCAACTGCAGAAAACCTCGTTTTACTCTTTCGAAAAAAGGCGCTATGTAATACAAACTGTGCTTTATCGAAAGAGAGTATCCAGACTGCCTGGGTGCTCTCTTTCAAAAAAGCGGCTTGCTTTTTTGAAAGTACTGGTTATAGTCTTGATGCTCTTTTTCAAAAGAAGCTTTTTCTAAAGTATCTTTCAAAAAAGCCTCTTTCGAAAGACGCTTGAAGTCTAGACGTAGCCACAGAGGACTAGAGGAGTGCATTATGGAACGCTCGCGACATAAGTCCCTAACCACCCGCTGCCCATTTTTGGTCCCAGTGATCTCTAGAAGCATAGCCCAGAATGCAAAGCTACCCATGGTGCACGAGAGTCGACAGCAAGCTCCCTAATGGGGACACACTACTTCAAACAACAGTCGATTCTTCCCTACAGTGAGGACACGGACCTTCGACTTCTCAAAATTGGGTGGTAAGAATTCGACCTTATTAGATTCGACCTTACCTCATAGTGTAGACATGCCCTAAGAGTCTCAGACCTTTAAAGGAATGGCCATGGAGCAGTTGTTCACTGGCCCTAATCCCTACTTCCCTTAAAAGGGACACATTCCCTGTTACAATCTGCTGTCATTTCTCTTTTAAAAACTTTTATTCTGTGATATATTGTGCAATTTTTTAGAAATTCTCACAAAAACATATGACATGGGATCTGCCAGGAAAATAGGTTATTTTTTAATGTTCTTAAATTTACCTTGCTTATTGGCATTACTCACTGGAGGTGTATGTTGTTTCAAAATATTATTCCTTTATTGTCTACTGCCGCTTTTTTTTCAGGAAGAACAGCTCTTGCGTAAGAGGGGGGGTTTGTGCAAAAAGGACCTGTGTAGATGTCCTCCTGCACAAAATGGCAGCTCATTAAGTATGCTAATGAGCATAGTGATATTCACTGCTTTGCCTCATTTGCGTATTCTCTTGTGCAAGAGGGGGCAGTCTAGACATAGAAACATAGAAAGGGAAGTGATTGTCTAGCAAGGAGTATTGCAGAAAGGGATCTAGGGGTTATAGAGGACCACAATCTGAACATGAGTCAACAGTGTGACACTGTTGCAAAAAAGCAAGCATGATTCTGGGATGCATTAACAGGAGTGTTGTGAGCAAGACACAAGAAGTCATTCTTCCACTATACTCGGAACCGATTAGGTCTCAGTTGGAGTATTGTGTCCAGTTCTGGGCACCACGTTTCAAGAAAGATGTGGAGAAATTGGAGAAGGTACAGAAAAGATCAATAAAAGACTGAGGGGGGACATGATAGTAGTTTTCAAGTATCTAAAAGAGTGTTACAAGGAGGAGGGAGAAAAATTGTTCTTGGCCTCTGAGGATAGGACAAGAAGCAGTGGGCTTAAATTGTAGCAAGGGAGGTTTAGCTGGGACATTACGAAAAACTTCCTAATTGTCAGGGTGGTTAAACATTGGAATAAATTGCCTAGGATGGTTGTGGAATCTCCATGACTAGAGATATTCAAGAGCAGGTTACATAGGCATCTGTCAGGGATGATCTAGATTAGGGGTGGGCAATAATTTTTTGCTGGGAACCACTTCAAAAATTTGTGAAGTGGCACTGGGGCTGCACCGGAAGGGATAAGATGTCAAACTAAAGGGGCGGGGCCAGGATGCTTCTGGGTTTCTGCATCCCCAGACCATCAATGGTCTGGAGGTGGGGGAGCCCCTTTGCCCCCCTCTCCTTCCCACTAAGCACCTATGCCCCTGGTGGTGTGAGGAGGTCTGGGGGCAGGGGAGCACGTGAAGCTTCCTTGTACCCTGCCAGGCGTGGAGGCAGGGGAGCATGCGAAGCCTCCTCCTGCCCTGCCATGAGCATGCAGCACTTCCAAGTGCCATGCACTACTCACAGGGCAGGGAGTAGGGCAGAGGAAACTTTGTGTGCTTCCCCCACCCCCAGACACTAATTGGCCTGGGGGTAGGGGAGTGGCAGGACCTCTGCGAGCCAGATCAACCCACTTGGCAGACCAGATCTGGCCCGCAGAGGCCCTTTTGCCACCCCTGATCTAGATGGTGCTTGGTCCTGTTATGAGGATGGGGAACTGGACTCGATGCCCTCTCGAGGTCCCTTCCAGTTGTAGTACTGTATGATTCTATGCTGGAAAAACATGCAGAGCACAAGGGATTAAGGTGTGGCAGCAATCTTAACTATGATCACTGATTCTATGTTTTCTTCATAGGAATGTTTTTCCATGATTCATTTTCATCACCCACCTCTGAATTTCCAAGAAGTATTTTATAAAGATTTTATTCATATAAGTTCAATGTACCTTGCTTTTAAATCTGTGCTGTGGGGGGAAAGCAATGTATTTTGTGTCAATTATTGTTGAATTGGCAATATACAGCCTCTCTCTGACTTACAAACCGGTTACGGACCAAGCAATTGGTCGTAACTCGGTTTATTCATAAGTTGGACCCCATAGAGTTACACGCCACTGCGCTGTTCGTAAGCGTGGATCATGTTCGTAACTCAGGGTCCGCCATTTATGACAGCTTCAGTTGTAACTGCGAACAGTCTTAAGTCGACCGTTCGCAACTTGGGCACCGGCTGTACATATTGATGTATAGTTCTATTGTGTGTGGAACTTGAAAACTGATAAAAAAGAAAAATGTTGGATTTTTGAGTCTATCAGTCTTTAAGGTGGAATCCATGTTGCACATAAAAATGATCGAATCTATCTATCCAATTATTCTCATTCCCTCCCACCTAGATTCTGAGACTCTTAGGACATGTCTACACTATGAGGTAAGGTTGAATCTAATAAGGTCGAATTCTTACCACCCAATTTTGAGAAGTCGAAGGTCCGTGTCCTCACTGTAGGGAAGAATCGACTGTTGTCCGAAGTAGTGTGTCCCCATTAGGGAGCTTGCCGTCGACTCTCGTGCACCATGGGTAGCTTTGCATTCTGGGCTATGCTTCCAGTGACCACTGGGACCAAAACTGGGCAGCAGGTGGTAAGGGCCTCATGGTGCAGTACTTGGAGAATGTACGTGTGGCACTCCACCAGGAAGAGGACGAGGATGAAGCTCGTCTTGGCGTGGAGGCCCTGCTCATGCAAGACCTGATGCTTATGCTAATGCACCCTCCAGTCAACTCTCAGAACACAGTGCAATGCTGGTTCTGGCATCATGAGACAAGCTCAGACTGCATTTTGATGCAGAAATGGGACAACAGATGTAAAGAACTTCCGCACGTGCAAGGCCACATTTCTGGAACTGTGTGAATGGCTCACCCCTGTCCTGAGGCACCAGGAGACCCACATGAGACCCCGCTCTGACTGTGGAACACCATGTGGCAATTGCCCTAGGGAAGTTTGCCATTGCCAGTCAGCTACCAGTCAGTCAGGAATCAATTTGGAGTGGGAAAATCTACAATCTGGGCTATTGTTATGCAAATAGTCAAGGCCATCAAAGCCCTTCTGCTAAGCAGGTTTGTGACTCTGGGATATGTGGATCACAAGGGCACTGACATCAATGTGAGATGGTCGGGAAAGGTGCATGATGCCCACATCTTTTGGAACTCCTGCCTCTTCTGAAAGATGTATGCCAGAACTTTATTCCCTGAACGGAACATCAGAGTCGGAAAGGTCAAAATGCCCATTATGATTATGGGTGACCCAACGTATCCCTTACTCCCGTAGCTCATGAAGCCCTATATGGGCAGCCTGGACCCCAGCAAGGAGGAGTTCAATAACAGGCTGAGCAGGTGATGTAATGTTCATTTGGATGTTTAAGGGAAGATTTAGGAATCTCCTGACCCGGTTGGATCTCACAAACATTACCTTGTAAGGCAGGGTAGTACCAATGCCAATACAAGGAGAACTGAGCCACGGAGTAGACTAAGTGGCTTGTTTAAGATCACAAAGGAAACTTATGGTTGAAGTAGTAACCATACTGAATGGCCCCTCATTCCTTAAGATTTGGACAGGATTGGATGTCAGCTACATAATTCTTATTTATTTTGTGAATAAAAATGTGCATTTAGAGCTGAATCTATCTGAGGTGCATACCTGGCCATAACTACCTTAGTATCTGAGCACATCGTATATCTTTAAGGAACCCCTGTGAGGTATTACAGCTGGAGACATAAGGTACAGAGAGACTACAGGAAACCTGTGCTAGAGAAGGGACTTGAACCCAGGTCTCCTGAGATTCAGGCCATCCTTCCTGTGTATTTACACATCATTATACAAATATGGGGCCACCAGAGAATTGCCTATACAAATCCATTTGAACTCAGATTTATAGCAGAAGGGTGAATTTCACCTTTAACACCTTGCTTTCCTTGTCTGTCTTATGTGTTAAGTGATACAATTATTACCCTCAAAGCTGAAGGACTAAGGCAAGTTACTAAGTTATGACAGCATGTTCAAACACCTGGTGACTTGGTTTATGTTTTGACAAAAGTGCAGGCTCTGCATTGGCAAGAGGATAATTTCTTCCCCACCCACTTATCACGAGAGGAATTAGTATGGAGTCCAAAATTCAGTTCATTCAGTAATGATATTGGTTTGAAACTAGTGTAGTGAAAACAATGCATCCCTAGTGTGGACGCAGTTGTACCAATATAAAGATATTTATCAGTATAGGTTATTCCTGTACATTTACATAATAAGCTGTGTTGCTAAAAGTTATCTTTATATCTCTATAACTGTGTCCAGACTAGAGGTTGCATTGATTTAAGTATGTAGGTAAAAGTCCCCCCATCACAGAAATAAATGGGTAAAAGTACACTGGCTTTTGTGAGGATAATTAAAGACATTGTAAACCTATGCTACAGCACTTCTAAATTTTGAAATGTTTCATAGACAGTTGCATGCTGTGTTGATATTCGAGAGACAAGGTAAGTGAGGTAATATCTTTTATCAGACCAACTTCTGTTGGAAGAGCTCTTCCTTGGCACTAAAGCTTGTCTTTCTTACCAACAGAAGTTGGTCCAATACAAGGTATTAGTTCACCCATCTTGTCTTTCTGGTATCCTGGACCTCTGTTTAGCCATCTGTCCATATTTCACTGGTAGGGATACACAGTTATAGTATAATGTATAAAACTAAAGAAAACCTCCCTGACTAGGTTCTGAGCTCAGTTAGACTGAACAGTTGCTAAGCAACTGAACCCATGTTGTATGGTGATTGGTGAGGGCTCCATATGCCACCATCTATGCGTATCTGCGTTCTCATTGCTACATCTTGACATAGATTAACTGCAGTATTTTACATAACAAATTCCAAGTTTTAAAGCTTTGTCTGAGTTGTCCATTACAAAAATGCAATAAATAAAATAATGAATAAAATCCAACATTACACAATTTCTCCTTTGCACCACCTGAAGATGGCTAGTGTGCCACAGTTTGTGAACCTCTGCTCTTAGGGAAACCACAGTTTTGAAAAAAAATTGAAATTGGCACCTACAAGAACGATCAGTGAGCACAAGGATGTCTTCTACTGTGATAGTCCATGCCTACTTTTAAGAACAACTTAAATCTTCATGTAAAGAAAAAGTGCCTACAGAACGGCAGAGTATTATATACTGTAGGGAACATAATCATTATAGATTGTGCAATGGTATAATTTATAATAAATGACAGAGGACCGGATGATGGTATCTAGCTGGGAAATTAATAATATGGTTTTGCAAGATCATGAAGTGATGAGCCCGATTAAATGGAGACTCTTGAGTTAAAATTCATGTCAAATTCATTTTCTAGTTCTATCAATAACAGATTATTCAAACCCAGATCCTGCAAATAGAGGCATATCAGCATGGAGTACCAACTGTGAGTTCTATTGAACTAAGTGGGACTCCATGGCTACCTCCACATTGTACTAGTTCAAAATAAGATACACAATTTGAGCTATGCAAATTGTATATCTTATTTCAGCCTTATTTCTCAATAGCTTATTTCGTAATTTGGCGCTGTCTACACAGCACCAAAAATCGAAATAACCCACTATTCCAAAATGTCCCTTACTCCTCGTGGAATGAGGTTTACAAGGATATTGGAATAATGAGCCAGAAATAACGGGCTTGCTGTTAAGATGCGGGATAGCTCAGGATACTCTAGTATACTGAAATAGTGTTGCAGGGTATGTCTACACTACAAAGTTAATTAGAACTAGCAGCCGTTAGTTCGAATTAACTTTAATAGTGGCTATACATGCAAAATTTAATTCGAAATAGCAGAGTGCTTAATTTGAACTTGGTAAATCTCATTCTACGAGGAGTAACGCCAAGTTCGAATTAAATAGTTTGAATTAAGTGCTGTGTAGTCACTTAATTCGAACTAGCTGGAGGCTAGCCCTTCCCAGGTTCCCCCTGGTGGCTACTCTAGGCCAAACCAGGAAAACTCCTCTCCTCTCCCCCAGCCCCGGGGCCCTTAAAGGAGTAGACTCTGGCCAGACGGCACTTGCCAGAGCCAGCAGTCTCTGCCAAGACCCAGTGGCCCCAGGATGAGCCAGGTAGCCAGTGACAGCCAGCCATCCCCTGCCCAATTCCCCAGCACCCAGGGTCCAGCCAGGGGCCTTAGACGGCACGCGCCCTCATGGACTAGTGCGGAGGTCATGGACCTCATTGAGGTTTGGGCAGGCCCCCAACGTCCAAGATCTCCGCACTAGGAGGAGAAACGCAGCCGTCTATGGTCGTATAGCGGCCACCATGGCCTGAAAGGGACACAGGCACACCCAGGAGCAGGTGCACCTGAAAGTCAAAGAGCTGCGGCAGGCGTACGCCAGGGCCACCAGGGTGGCGCCGCAACAGGGGCTGCCACCTGCCCCTACTTTCTCGCCCTCGACAAACTCCTGGGGGGCGGGGTGGTCCACGCCAGCCCGGGAGGCAGCGAGCCGGGACCGGAGGGCCCTGACCTGCGTGCACCAGAGGGGACACCGCCAGCTGTTCCAGCACCGGAGTTGGCAGGGTTGTGCAGGGAGGCCATAGTGGGTAAGTGCCAGCACTGCCCCCTGCCTGAGGGGGAGGCGAGGAGGGAGACCAGGGACCGCGCACGTGGGCCATGCCTCCCACGAGTCACGCAGTCACCCGTGCACGTGCAAGCACGTGCCATGCTACCCTTGGGCAGGTGGCTCCAGCTGCGTGACACCCAGGGGCCGTGGCCCAATAGGCACAAGTGTGTGTGAAGAGACCTGACACGCTCCCGACCCCGGGGTGTGACCCAGCAGAATGCTCTCCCTTCACACGCCCCCTCTACACAGAAGTAGGGGACATCTCCCCCCTGCCTCGGCCACACTATACATGGCACAGGGGCATGAGTGCGGTCTTGGGGTAGCTCCCAGTCCCGGGGAGAGCCAGACATCCTGACCATGGCCTCTGTGCAAGCACAGTGGCTCTCATGGTGCAGGGCATGGTCACCCTCACATCGCAGGGGGGCCTGGGCATCATCCAGTGTGACCCCAGGGAGAACTCACCACTTCTCTTCTTTCTCTACAGCTGTACCAGCTGCTTGTGCAGGGCGCAGCTTGCGGAGGACTGAGCGAGGAACTGTCATCTGCAGGCCCTGCTGCAGAGCATGGTGCCCTGTGCCGGTCCTGCGCCTGCTGCCCCCCCAACTACTGTCCCCCCTCCCACCTCTTCCTCATCAACTTTCACACCCTCCCCTCAATGTCCACACCCCCCACCTCAACCTCTGCATCCTCCTCCCCATCCCTCCAGGGACGCCGAAGCCCCCTCCCTCGCCTTGCTGGGAGGCAGTTGGCCCTGTGAGACCCCCAACCCTGAGTGCTGAGCTTCCCCTCCCCCTTCTTCCCCTTGCTTCCCCTTTCCAGATCCCTCCTCCCAATTTCCTCCCTCCCCTCTCCCACACTCTCTCCTGCCCTCTCCCACCTCCTTTCCCCTGTCTCCCCACAGTTTCATTCTCTCTCCCCAGTTTTGTTCAGTAAACCCAGTTAATATTTTTTAAAATACGTGTCTTTTATTTGACATCAGGAAGGGGGGACTAGGGAAGAGTATTTGGAAGGATGTGAGGGAGAATTGGGGCACGAGCCCCTGGTGGGGAGGACCGGTGTGGCTCTGAGGGCTCCTCTGGGTGGACGCTCTCCTGCAGGGCCTCCTGGATCCTGACAGCCCCCTGATGGACCTCCCAGATGGCAGCCTGCAGTAAGTGCAGCTACGCTGATGGCAATGACCCCACGAGATGCACTGGCACGCCCAGGGACAGATCTGGTTCTATATTGCAGAGTGTCATGGTGTCCTGAGTGAGGGCAAGCAGAGCACTCCTAGGGTATGTCTACACTACAAAGTTAATTCGAACTAACGGATGTTAGTTCAAATTAACTTTGATAGATGCTACACATGCAAACCGCTAGTTCGAACTTAATTCGAACTAGCGGAGCGCTTAATTCGAACTAGGTAAACCTCATTTTACGAGGACTAACGCCTAGTTCGAATTAGCTAGTTCGAATTAAGGGCTGTGTAGCCACTTAATTCAAACTAGTGGGAGGCTAGCCCTCCCCAGCTTTCCCTGGTGGCCACTCTGGGCACCACCAGGGAAACTCTATGCCCCCCTCCCGGCCCCGGAGCCCTTAAAGGGGCATGGGCTGGCTACGGTGCCCATGCCAGGTGCAAGCCTGCCAGCACCCAGCCATCAGACCCTGCACCTGGCATGGCTCAAGCCAGCCACCTGCTGCCACCCAGCCCTCCGCCTCTTCCCGGGACCAGGCCGGTGGCTCCCGGGAGCCTGCCCAGGTCCGCAAGAGGTGGGCACCCGCCTGGTCTAGTGCAGACATCGTAGACCTCATCCACGACCTCCGCACTAGGCACAGGAAAGTAGCCGTCTAGGGCAAGATAGCTGCCAGCCTGGCCACCCAGGAGCAGGTTTGCATGAAAATCAAGGTGGTCCACTGAGACCCCCAACCCTGAGCCCTGAGCTTAGAATGGCCGTACTGGGTCAGACCAAAGGTCCATCTAGCCCAGTAGCCTGTCTGTCAACAGCGGCCAACACTAGGTACCCTGGAGGGGATGGACCGAAGACAATGACCAAGCCATTTGTCTCGTGCCATCCATCTCCAGCCTTCCACAAACAGAGGCCAGGGACACCATTTCTACCCCCTGGCTAATAGCACTCCATGGACCCAACCTCCATGACTTTATCTCACTTCTCTTTAAACTCTGTTCTAGTTCTAGTCTTCACAGCCTCCTGCAGCAAGGAGTTCCACAGGTTGACTATTTGCTTTGTGAAGAAGAACTTTCTGTTGTTAGTTTGAAGCCTGCTACCCATTCATTTCATTTGGTGTCCTTTAGTCCTTATATTATGGGAACTAATGAAGAACTTTTCTTTATGCACCCTCTCCACACAACTCATGCTTTTATAGACCTCTATCATATCCCCCCTCAGTCTCCTCTTTTCTAAGCTGAAAAGTCCCAGTCTCTTTAGCCTCTGTTCATATGAGACCTGTTCCAAACCCCTGATCATTTTAGTTGCCCTCCCCTCTCCCACCCTCTCTCTTCCCCTCTCCCACCTCCTTTTCCCAGTCTCCCCGAGTTTTGTTCAATAATGAGAGTTTCTATTTTTGAACACACGTGTCCTTTATTTTGTACATCAGGAAGGGGGCCTAGGGAGGGGTAAGTGGAAGGAGGTGAGGGAGGAATGGGGTACGAGCCCCCAATGGGGAGGACTGGGGTGGCTCTGCAGGCTTCTTGGGGTGGAAGCTCTCCTGAAGCCTCTTGATTGACACCCCCCCCCCCCCCGGATGGCAGCCTGCAGCAAGCGCAGCCAGGCTGATGGCCGAGTGCTGTGATGTGCCAAGTGTGGGCACTCAGGGCACTCCAAGCCAGGACTGCTTTGCAAGTGGGGAACCCCTGAGAACTGTCTGTCCGGGGTGGGGGTCGGGTCCCTTTAAGCACAGCCCTCAGCTAGCCTGAGGCAGCAGCTCCACGCTCTAAGTCCTAATCTGATGCCCTGCCGGCACTGCTTCCGGCCTTCCTTAACCTCAGTTCAGGGTCCACTCAGTGTGGACATGCTAGTTCGAATTAGCAAAACGCTAATTTGAACTAATTTTTTAGTCTAGATGCACTAGTTCGAATTAGCTTAGTTCGAATTAACTAATTTGAATTAAGTTAGTTCGAATTAGCGCTGTAGTGTAGACATACCCCACGACACGAATGCTTTGCTGTCCCTGAGAACTGTCTGTCCAAGATGGGTGATCGGGTCCCTTTAAGCACAGCCCTCGGCTAGCCTGAGGCAGCAGTCCCACACACTAAGTCCGATCCTGATGCCCTTTTGGCATTGGTTCCAGCCAGCCTTACCTTCGATTCAGGGTCCACTCAATGTGGACGTGCTATTTCAAATTAGAAAAATGCTATTTCAAATTAGTTTTTGTGTGTAGATGTGTTATTTCGAATTAACTAATTTGAATTAAGTTAATTTGAAATAGTGCTGTAGTGTAGACATACCAGCAATGCAGACGTAGCCCATGAGGATCTGGGTTGTTGAATTTGTGTGCAGGATTGAGTTCTAAAACTGAAAGAATATTAAACTGTGCTGTGGTGGAGAATATACATCCCAGACTGGCATCAAAAGGGTTTAAGGAATTGAGGGCAGCTAGCCCACTTTGTGGTAGAGGGACAATGTGTCAGGTACAATTCCTCAGCAGACTGGATGGGGGAAGCTAGGTTGTCTTAAAAAAAGGGGGCACCCAGAGCAGTAATGTTTAGCCAGAGGAATCACGGGGATGGGAGGATGCAGAAATGCCACAATGCTGAGCTGAAATGACTGTACTTACATTTTGTATTCTCATTTACTTTTTGCAGTATTTTTAGCTCAGGTGCTGAAACCACACTAGTCAGTTTCACTTGCCACTTATTGTACACTCTGGTACAAAGCTTGAGTTGCAAGCACTGCAGTGAAGTGTTTAATTCCCCTTAAAAGTCTGCTTGCATTGTGTGATAGGACCCCAGGCTACAACCTAGAACTGTGGGACCACTGGGTCCCCTTAACTCTCCAGTCTGGATTCTCTCACTATGTTTTACCAGTGACAAGCAGCAAACCTTCTTAGGTACTGTTATCTTTCAGCCACCAAAGACACACCCAGCTCAGCTGCATGAATACGCTCCAGGCCACTAATGAACTATACAGAGGGAGAAACCAGCAAATCACCCCAGCCTTGCACCCAGAAATGTACCATTTCATATTGCTCAAGATAATGCAAGCATTTTATATTGCTCCTGAACAATGCAAGTTTGTTAATTAGTTCACCATTTTGTCAAAGAATGGTGGAAATCCACCAACCTTTGTAATCTGAGTGGATTTCCCAAGCACCTCAGACAAACTCACTGGTAAGGATAAAATATTAAAATAAATGTATTAACTAGAAAAAATTAATTATAAGCCATTATAAGTGATATGCATGGCTACGTCTAGACTGGCATGATTTTCTGCAAATGCTTTTAACGGAAAAGTTTTTCCATTAAAAGCATTTGCGGAAAAGAGCGTCTAGATTGGCACAGATGCTTTTGTGCAAAAGCACTTTTTGCGGAAAAGCATCTGTGCCAATCTAGATGCAGCTTTGCGCAAGAAAGCCCCGATCGCCATTTTCGCCATCGGGGCTTTTTTGCGCAAAACAGTTTTTAGCTGTCTACTGGGCTTTTTCCCAAATGGGAGCATCATAGTATTTGCGCAAGAACACTGACAATCTTATATTAGATCATCAGTGTTCTTGCACAAATTCAAGCGGCCAGTGTAGACAGCTGGCAAGTTTTTCCGCAAAAGCGGCCACCTTTGTGGAAATACTTGCCAGTCTAGATGCAGCTCATATGTAACCCTTCTGAGGGGTAGGCTTGGCAGTAACCAGTGCCGGGTTCAATATCTATGGGTCCATTTCACACAGAACCGGCTCGAACCCCCGCCCAGTAGCCTGAGAAAGTCACACACCCATGGGTGCCTCTGAGAGGCAATGCTTCCCCACTCGCAAGCACAGAGTCTGAGTGTAGAAAAGAAACATTTAATGAAACAGAGAGAGAAGTCACATGGCATTAACTTGGGAAAATACCACAAACAGAGTTCATAGCCCAAACCATGAGCAAAGTCCAACACCCCTAGGCTATGTCTACACTAGCAGATTCTTGCACAAGAACATCTTGCGCAAGAAAACACCCACACTACCATGTGCAGCTGTGCTTTTGCTCAAGAGCATCCATAGCAGTGTGGACACTCTCTTGCGCAAGAAACCCTGGCCAAGTGTCCACACTGCCCTCTTGTGCAAGAGCTCCTGCGCAAGCGGGCTTACACTTGTTAAAAAGAGCGTAGCTCTTGCGCAAGAAGCCCTCTCTTACCGCTGTACTGTAAATTTCCTTGTGTAAGGGCAGGAGGGCCGTGTGGACGCTCTGCGGATTATTGCGCAAGAACTGCCACACTTGCTCAAGAAGCCGCGAGTGTAAATATAGCCCAAGAGTCTCTGGAGTCCAGCAGCACAAAATCTCCCAGAGTCCGACACCCCAAAAGTCTCTGTCCCTGGTCAGTGCCGCCCAGAGTTCAAAAGTTCACCTGCAGGGTTCTACCTCCCAACCTGGGTTGAAACGGGGGCAGAGGGGCTGATAGGGGCACCTTACGTGGTCTGAGGCCAACAGCGCCATCTCTCCGTACGATTCTGCTGCAGCCTATACCACGAGCCACTCCGCCACGCTCCAACAGCTGTCTTGTTCCACTCTACCGACCGCTCCGCTGGTTACCTGCCGCCACTCCTACCAGCCACCCACCGGCCATTCCCACCAGCTGCTCCACTGGTCAGCTGCCACCGTTCCTACCAGCCGCCCACCAGCCAGTCCCACCAGCCGCTCCACTAGCTGCAATGGATCTGGATCCTGGCCAAACCAGTGATTTCAGCTCTTCCTCCCCCGACTCAGTTCACTCAACTCTGGAAGGGGGGAGGCTTGTTCCTCGGAGACCTCGTACAGTGATGCTGTCTCTCCTGCAAACACTGGTGTCATGTTTTACAGTTCCCACATTTAGGGATAGCATGATTTGTGACCCCCATCACAGCTCCAAATTATTTACCATACATCACATTCCATTTCTACACTGACCCTCCATCAGTCCTGGCTGAGTTGGATTTACATAACTACACCTCGGATTCCTTCCCTCTCCTGGCATGAGCTGTATTTACATATCCACAGTTAACAGTTAATTATCTTGCAGAGCTAAACAATTGGAGCAGCTCCCTCCTTTTAGCTGGCTGATAACAAGCAGTAGTTCAGCCCCTGCTTATACATCTATGACAAAGATGGTTACAAAATAAATAAAAATAAAATCACTTTCTAAATTCTAAACCCCTGACTGGATGTTACAAACAGCTCGCGGTTCTTAATACACAGGCTGAATTTCCTTCTCCACCTGGGACCAGTTTCTTTAGTTCAAAGTATTTTTCTTTCCAGCATTTTTGTTACCTTCAAAGTTGGTGGAGAAGGGGGGAGAGGGAGTTCCAAGATGCCACCGTCCCTGATTTCATATTCTCAGTTCAAATCCCAGGGAAGATACTGCCCCAAGCATGTCTTGGTGGGCCTTGCTGAGTCAGAGTTGAACAATCCATATTGTTTGCCTGTGCAACTGTCTCTAACAGAATTTTAAGTCTCTTGTTTACAAGTCCCCTGGGTGGTCAATGGTTTCTATGGTCACTTAACATGCATTTGGGGTTGGATCACCACCTTTGTCATCACTTGAGAGCTAGCATCTCCCAGACTCTCAATGTGTTCCAATAATAGCCATACAACAAAATCTCATAACTTCATACACACTGATGATATATATATTTGGACAGAACACTAGGTTGCAACAGCTCATAACCTTTCATAAGATACCTTACAAGGCATGGTTTGGATGAAAGATCACAACAAATGATGAATATGGGGATTACAGGGTGCTATTTGCGGTATAGTGCATCACACATTGAAACTCTTAAAATGTAATGGAAAAAAGCTAATGAATCTGTACTGAGATAGTCTAAATTAGGAGAGAGTCTGCAGAAATCATTTTAAGCATTACGCTGTTTAAAAGTAATCTAACACACCTAAATCCCCATTGACTGAAAGACCAGTGAATTTGGCATCTTTCAAATAAAGCTGTAAAAAGCACCAAATTGCTACACTCTACTCTGAAAAACAGTGGTTTTGATAGGTTTGACAACCTAAATTTTCAGAAACAAAAATAAATTGACTTATTTTCCCCTCTTTGCTTTGGGGAATGAGTGCTGGGGGAAGTCTGATTCAGTTCTGAGAGAGCAGAAGTATGATTGTATTTGATTTATCATACAGCTATGGAGAAAAGCTGTCTTCATGCCAGGGTTGCCAATTTTATTTGGATGTATTCCTGGAGGTTTCAGCGCAGGACATAAACTTTAAATTAAAATTTAATCTTAGATTTCTGGAGATTCCAGAATAATCTTGGTGGGTTGGCAACCTTACTTCATGCTGTAACTAATATATCATGTAAATTAAATTTATTTACTGTTTTATGCATGTAATAAATATGAAAGTGCAAGCTGACACTTTCAGGCAGCACATTGTTGCTTGGGTAGAGGGGACTGTTTGGAAGAAAAAACTTCTGCACAAGTGTGTGGGAAGCCATGAGGTTGAAGAAACCACGTTATAAGCAGTCACAATAGAGCTGGAGTTTAATTAACCCTGTATTAAAGTGAGATTTTATATGGCAGAAGATCCAAATACTAATGAAGTATAAAAAAAATTATTTGTTCAGTAAATGTTTTGCTTCTCATTATTCATAAACCAAATCAAAACTCCAGGTCCTACCAGTCCTTAACTTTGGGAGAAAGGATTCAAAATCCAAATGTGGAATCTAAAGAGAAAATACCAACCAGAGCTTCAAACACTAACTAGTAGGGGAAATATGGCAAAAGACCCTCTTGCACAAGAGCCATTCTTTCTAACGCAAGAGTTTTTGTGTTAAAGTATTTGCGCAAGAGAGCGTCTACACTGGCATGTGTTTTTGTGCAAGAGATGTACTTTTGCACAAAAGCCATCAGGCTTTCTTGCACAAGAAATTCATGTTGCCTGTCTACACTGGCTTCTTGCGCAAGAACAGTTGCACAAGAGGGCTTTTTCCTGAGCAGAAACATCATAGTTCTTGCGCAAGAAGCACTTATTTCACACATTAGATCGTCAGTGTTCTTGTGCAAGAACTCCCCGCCAGTGTAGACAGGCAGCATGTTTTTGCACAAAATCGGCTGCTTTTTCACAAAATCGTGCCAATGTAGATACAGCAAGTGGGTTATAGAACCAACCTGACCTTCCCTGCCTTCTGATCTCCTCTCCATGCCTGGCTACGCCACTGTAATGGAGATACCTTACCTGGTTTCTGGTGCCATGTCCAAGGTAAAAAAATGGGGGCAGGGAATAACATGCAGGGTTGGAAACCCCCCTCTCCAGATTTCTGCCAGGGTTTGCACTAAAATGTGGCTAGCAGCCTTTTGGCACTGCGTGGGAGGGAAGGGGCAGGAGCCATGTCTTTGCAGAACTCATCTCTCCCCCAACTCTGCCCTCCCCTCCGGCTGGAAGCAGCTTGTCCTTCCGTGTGTAAAGGCAGTTAACACCTACAGGCAGCTGCTGGCCACCTCCTGTCCCTGCTACTCTGCAGGCAGGAAGGTAGCTCAGCAGGGGAAGTTGCCTAAGGGATGGAGCAGTCCTGCACTCCTTTCCTGCACTCCTTGGGGGCAGGACCCAGGTAGTGATAGAAGACACATGGGGGGTGGCCTTTTGTGGAGCCCACAGGTTCAAGTGGGAACAGGCTGGAAATTGAATCCTTCCCTCACCCCCATTCCACAGCTTAGCTGAGGGGCAGAAAGGCTTTTCCATGCCAGCACTATGCAGGGCTTTGGCACGTGCTGGGTAGGGCCAGATCCTCTTGGCCAGCACCCCAGGCTGGATGGTCTGGGCTTTCCCAAGGTGCCAACCCAATCAAAGGCAATGGGGGAAGGAAAAGGCCTGCCAGCCAGCCAGCTGGGTGCTCCAACCAGGGACTTGCTCTCCACACAGTGTTGGGAACAGGATGCGCTCTGCAAGAGTGGATGTGGAGCAGCACCCGAGCTGGGAGGAGTGAAGGGGCAAAACAGGGTGAGGACAATGAGAGGAGGAGAAGATAAAGGGCTGATGGAAGGCAACAGAGGTGACGTAACCAGCCACTTCCTAGAGCCTGCCTAGAGTCACCTGATACTGCAACATGCAGTGCGCAGCAAGTGCCAACCAGAAATGGGACAGGGGGCGGGCACAGCTGGCGGAGAGCTGGCATGCGGTGAGGGCTGTGCTGATGAATCAGCAAGGACAGGAGGTGGCCCCATGCACTGCATCTTTGTCTCACTGTCAGTTTCACACACCCACCTTCCTCTTCAGCCACTGGAGCCTCCCACACTCACTGCTGATGGGCAGGCAGCTGGTGAGCAGGGATACCATGAGCAGCTGGACCCATTAATACTGACTGTGGGGCGGAGGGGGAGGGGACAGAAAATTTGATCACTTTTAAGAAAAAAAAGTCAGGACACTCGTTGGAAGGCTTAAATATGGGACTGTCCCTCTTCAAACAGGAGATATGGTCACCCTATATTTTTATCATTTGCAATCCAAGAGCTCCTTACTTCTCGCCCTGCCTCGCATTCCCCTGTAGGACTGCAAGCAGGAATACAGTCATCAATTGCAAGAAAAACAGGGTCTCTTCTCTAACAGCTGAGCATTAACTAATTGCTGAGATACAGATCACATTTTCCATACCTTGCAGCACAACCCTGATTGATACTCAATAAGCACACAAGTTGTTCCTGAAAGCAAAAGTCAAAAGGAAAAGAGCAAGGTATGAAAACTTATGACCTCTGTTTCTACTGATAATATTTAAAATAAACAACTGGGAAATCAAATTTTCCATGTTACTGGGAAAAAATGCATTAAGGCTAGGATTTACAAAGGAGCGGGAGAAAGCTGGTTTCCACAATCAAATTAGGTAGAATTTAGGTACCTAAAGATGCTTTTGAAAAGCTCAGAGTAAATGTTCTTGGCTGACTGGTTGAAGTCTAACATTTTTGGTCTCATCTGACCATTCCAGGAATTCTAGTGCAGCGGCTTTCAGCCTGTAGACTCTTGGGAGGAGGGATGGGGATCACAGACTATGTCTAAGAGGTCTGCAAAAACAAGTGAGGATGGAAGTAAAGTTTCAGATCCCAGAAAAGGCGTTCTGTTTTTCTGATCAGAGATGTGTGACTGCCCCCCACCTACAGGTCAAAGCACGGAAGTGGCATTACCCCAGAAGACCACACTTTAGCGCTCTTTCTCAACCTGTGTCAAAGGCTCTGCCAGCTTGAGGCAGCATGTGCTGTTGAATTTGGTTGTTAGTTTTCAGTCTTCGCCTTCTCCAGTGTTGGGGGGAGGGCGTGTCTGCCGGCCACGGGATTAATTCCCCAAAGGGGCGGGGGAGGTGGACACTTCCCGCTGATATTTTGTAGGGTCTGCAAATGATAAAGGGCTGAAAAACCACTTCTCGAGCGCACTGGACCAGTCACGGGTTGCGGGTTCCCACCCAGCGCCTGGGACTCCCGCGAAGCACCTCAGCTGGACCCCGGTGCCTGGAGCTGGTGCGCAGGGTGTGACCCGGGGCCAGCGCTAGGCCCGGCCCCGCTGCGCCCCTCCTGAGAGGGGGCATGTTTGTCACGCGCTTGGGCAGCGCTGAGCCAGCCCCAACTTCCGCGGCTGTGGCGCCGGCTCGCCGGCCGCAGGTGTCCGAGCAGCCGAACCGAGCCCAGCCCCGTCCGCCCCTCCCCGCTGCTCCGCGAGCCCAGCGGGCGCGTGCGGGGGGAACACGCCTTCGAGGGCGGGAGGGAAAAAGCCCCGAGTTCCGCTTCCTGAAAGCGCCTTGGCCGGGGCTGCGCCCGAGCGCCGCGGGGGGACTCGAGCCGGCGCGCCGGGCACATGGCAGGGGAGCGGAGCCGCCGCTTCACCCGCAGCCGCCTGAGACCCGGCTTGGCGGCCGAGCTCCGCCAGAGCGCCGCCTCGGCAGCCGCCGCCCGCCACCAGCTGCGCGTGAGTTGGAGCCCGCGCCCCCTGCGAGCGGCGCGTGTGAGGGGAGGGGGAGGCGCGAGCTGCGGCCCCGCGGGCACAGCGCCCCGGGTCGGGAGCGTCCGCTAGGGCTCAGCTGGCAGAGCGCGCGCTCCGCGAGGCGAGGGAGAGACCAGATCCCTCTGTGCTCTAGAGCGCTCCGCGGGGAATGTGAGAGTCTAGATCCCTCTGTGCTCTAGAGCGCTCCGCGAGGCGCGGGAGAGACCAGATCCCTCTGTGCTCTAGAGCGCTCCGCGGGGCGAGGGAGAGACCAGATCCCTCTGTGCTCTAGAGCGCTCCGCGGGGCATGGGAGAGTCTAGATCCCTCTGTGCTCTAGAGCGCTCCGCGGGGAATGTGAGAGTCTAGATCCCTCTGTGCTCTGGAGCGCTCCCCGGGGCGCGGCAGAGTCTCGATCCCTCTGTGCTCTGGAGCGCTCCCCGGGGCGCGGCAGAGTCTCGATCCCTCTGTGCTCTGGAGCGCTCCCTGGGGCGCGGCAGAGTCTCCATCCCTCTGTGCTCTGGAGCGCTCCCCGGGGCGTGGGAGAGTCTCCATCCCTCTGTGCTCTGGAGCGCTCCCCGGGGCGCGGGAGAGTCTAGATCCCTCTGTGCTCTAGAGCGCTCCGCGGGGCGCGGGAGAGTCTAGAGCCCTCTGTGCTCTAGAGCGCTCTGCGGGGCGCGGGAGAGTCTAGATCCCTCTGTGCTCTAGAGCGCTCTGCGGGGCGCGGGAGAGTCTAGATCCCTCTGTGCTCTAGAGCACTCTGCGGGGCGCGGGAGAGTCTAGATCCCTCTGTGCTCTAGAGAGCTCCATGGGTGTGTGAGGGTCTAGGTACCTCTGTGCCCCAGAGTGCTCCGCTGCATGCAGGAGAGTCTAGAGCCCTCTACAACCTAGAGCATGTGGGAGAGACCAGATCCCTCTCCACCCTAAACAACTCCATGAGGTGTAGGAGAGTCTAGATCCCTATGTGCCCTAGAGCATTCCACAGGATGTGTGAGAATCCAGATCTCTCTGCCCTAGAGCACTCTGGGATACAGGAGGGTCTAGAGCCTTCTGTGCCCTAGGGTCTAGGTCCCTCTGCTCCCTAGAATGCTTCGCTGTGTGTGGGCTGGTTTAGGTCCCTCTGCGTCCTGGAGCACTCTGAGGGGTGTGGAAGAGTCTAGCCCCTCTGTGCTCTAAAGCACTCCAGCAGGCTGTGGAAGGCTACGTCTACACTGGCCCCTTTTCCGAAAGGGGCATGCTAATTTCACAGGTCGTAATAGGGAAATCCGCAGGGGATTTAAATATCCCCCGCGGCATTTAAATAAAAATGTCCGCCGCTTTTTTCCGGCTTTTAGAAAAGCTGGAAAAGAGCATCTACACTGGCCCCGATCCTCCAGAAAAAAGCCCTTTTCCGGAGGATCTCTTATTCCTACCTTATTCCTCCAGAAAAGGGCTTTTTTCCAACTTTGAAGTAGGAATAAGAGATCCTCTGGAAAAGGGCTTTTTTCCGGAGGATCGGGGCCAGTGTAGATGCTCTTTTCCGGCTTTTCTAAAAGCCGGAAAAAAGCGGCGGACATTTTTATTTAAATGCCGCGGGGGATATTTAAATCCCCCGCGGATTTCCCGATTACGACCTGTGAAATTAGCATGCCCCTTTCGGAAAAGGGGCCAGTGTAGATGAGCCCGAAGGGTCTAAAGCTCTCTGTGCCCTAGAGCGCTCCATCCTGTGAGAGAGGGTCTGGGTACCTCTGTGCCCTAGAGCATTCTGTGGGACATGGGAGAGTCTAGTAGATTCCTCTATGCTCTAGAGCACTCTGTTGTCCCTCTGCACCCTAGAGCACTCCACATTGTGTGAGCAGATCTAGGATCCTTTGCACCCTAGAGTGTCCAATCACTTCTGGGGTCTAGATCCCTCTGCATCCTAAAGTGCTCTGCTATGTGCAGGAGGGTCTCCATGCCCTAGAGTGCTCCACCATGTGCAGGTGGATCTAGGTCCTTCTGTGCCCTAGAGTGCTCTACCACAGTGGGCAGATCTAGGACCCTCTGTGACCTAGAGCGCTCCACCACATGCGGGTTGGTCTAGATCCCTCTGTGCCCTAGAGTACTCTGCAGTGTGTGGAAGTGCACAGATTACAGGGAACACTAGATCCTTCTGTGCCATAAAGTGCTCTGTTGGCTATAGAAAGTTCTAGAGTATATAGAGAGGTGACTAGAGTACGATTTGACATGGAGATGTTCAAGAATATAACAAGTTCTGTAATGTACAGTTCTCCATCATAAGAAGTTGGCATGTTACATTGGCATGTTACTCTAGGATATAGAGTGGAATTTATCAGTGAATATGTACTAGTGAATACTGTATAGCAGGGGTGGCCAACCCATTAAATGAAGAGAGTCAAAACAACATCGTAAAAAATGCAGAGCCACACCAGAATTGTTGAGATGCCCCTTTAAAAACCACTGGCAGGCTTTTTGGCCACTTTGGGCTCCCATCAGCCACCGTCATCTTGAGGACACCATTTTGCCGTGCCAGATGGCTCCCCTGCACCCTGAGATTTTAACAGTTTCAGTGAACATTACAAAATTATACTGCATGTGCACCTTTTCACAAAAACTGTAAAAACTGCTTGGAGGGATCCAAATGAGTCACACGAGGGCAGGTTTGTGGACAGTATCAGTGATTTAGGTGGACAAGAAAGTTTTTCAAACATTTTTTATGTATGTTTGATTTTACAGTACAGTAAACCAGGGCCCCAATCATGTAAAGACTTAAGCACATGCTTAATGTAATTCGCTGTGAGTAGTTCCGTTCATGTGGGTTGTTCAGAGACTGTAAAATTAAAGAAGTATGCCTAAATCTTGGCAGGATTAGATGAAAGAACGGACAAATTGCAAGGGAAAATGCCTTTTGGCATGTATAACACCTCTACATATGACTCGCTGCATAACACAAAAAGATATCTCTAATGAAGATGGCTTTAAAGTGGGGCTGTAACCAGTTAACTGGGTGATGCATACTAGTAACTGGTTAATCAGTGCTTTGGCCTGGACCACTTCAGCCTCCCTCCCACAAGATCCTTGGTAAGCAGTTAACTGGGATTTTACATCCCTACTTTAAAATGTTAGCTTTCAGCTTTTTAGCACCTAGATACAGTAAATACAGTAGGACGTTTTTAGCTACAACTTTTAATTTGTCCTTTTGAAGGTCAAGCTGTTTATTGTAACTTGAACCAAGACCGATTTTTGTTTACTACACAAGGGCACAAAGGTTAAGTATGAAAACCTCTTAGTATACCTATAAGATATTCGGACTATGGATTGTTAAAAAATTCTGAGTAAGCTGTTCTCATTCCCATGTGATTTTTAGGTACTTCACATGATGTTTTAAATATTGTCTTCATGGTTATTATTTTATTGAAATGCTTGTCAGTTTTTGGTCATTTCCTCAGGAAATCCCCTGGGTGAAAAACCAGATGCAACTCTGACACAGTCTTTTGCCCTCATGTTAATATGTGCCTGAAAATAACAGCTATAAGGCCTCCTTCATCATTTGCCTATATGTTTATATAATTATTATACTGGAGGAAAGGGAGTATAATATGCTTTTTATTGAATTGGTATCATTTATCATCTTTTTCAATGGGTGTAAAATGCAGGACATTAGACAATATGATCCATTCTATATAAACAGAAAAGTACATAGTTCTCTGTGAACTTCAGCAATTCAGCGGGAAAGTTTCTGTGTGGAGGAGAGGGGGAGTTCCCCGGCCCTGGGCTACTTACAGGTTCATCGGCTTCTGAATAAACAGCCAAAATAAAACCTTAAAAAAATAACAGCTATGTATAATGCGCACCCTGACTTTGACCCCCAAAAAATCGGAAAAAAGTGTGCATTATACTCTAGATTTTATGGTATGTGATTGGGCAAATTCATACAGGTAAGTATTTCACTTTCCATGTTCCAGGAGAAGATATCTTACTCCAGCAGTGTAAAGAGTTTGAGAACAAGGAAAATCCCCTGCAATTGCCACTAAAAAGCTAGCAATTGTCAGCGGTTATGTCACACTGGTATTTAAGTCATTGTAGTTTCCCCCTATACTTAGAACAGTAAATAACTGAAGTATCTATGTCTTCATGCGCTGGTGGGCCATTTCTTTGGTCTAATGGGTCCTGCACTCCCTTCCAGATAGAAAGCCCTGGAATGGAGCTGTCTACTAAGAAAACAGCCAGGTCATTCTTCCTAGCTATCTGAAAGCCAAATACCTCCTCCCCCCCCCCCCCCCCCCCATTGCTTTCTGAATTTGCTTTGCTTTCCCTAGTCATCCTTCAGGGGCTAGGGGAAATGATTCATTACCTCTGACACTTAGTCATGAGTGAGTTGAGTTGCATAAGACAGCAGCATTCTAAAGAGAGTTCCAATCATCAAACTATCAATTCAAGAACTAAAGGAGTTTCTATAGCCTTGGCAGGCTGTTTTCCTTCAGCCAAATCTGCAATGCCGAGAGCTGGGGACTAGAATTTGGACCATTTGGAAGTGCCAAATCTCCATGTTTGCTGTTTTCATGTGATTTAGACCTAAAAACTTTTAAGAGTTGAAGAACTTTCTAGGTAGCACACAGCAAACTAAGGCTATGTCTACCCTACAATCTTAAGTTGATCCATGTTAAGTCAACTTACAGCCACCACTGAGGTGGTGGATGTCTACATTTCTTTTCTATTGGTGGAATGTGTCCTTACCAGGAGGAAGGGCAACATGGGGGCCTGAGAGTCATGGCTCTCAGTCCCATGCAACTCCCGCTGGGAGCTCAACTATCTCCTGGGGGCTTCTCACCTTCTCATTTCCAGTTGGCAATGGGAAGCTGCCTGGGACTTCTCACCTCTTTACTCCCAGCCAGGAGCAAGCATGGGGCAGCATCCTGGGGCTTCTTGTCTCTCTGGTGGGAAGTTTTTCACTAGGGGTCTCGTTGGCTGCCATGCTCCCAGCGGGCAGCAGGGAGTTGAGATCCCACACTCTGGAGAGGGGGCAGCTGGGCTCCTGGGAGGAGCACTGGCAGCAACCCATGCCAGAAGCTTGTGTGGCAGCATGACTTGTATTCCAGATCCAGCAGTAGCCAAGCAGGGGAGCTGGCTTTCTTGTCAATTGCATGGCTCCAGCATAGCCCTGAAATTGACAAGAATGACGGCCAACAGCCAGTGTTGCCGTAACTACACCAACATAAGACCTCCACCTCTTGGTGAGGTGGTATTATGTCAGCATTACAGAAGAAATCAGTGGGAGGAGCATTTCCATGTGTACACCTCCACTGTTTTATCAATGAAAACTGACTTTCGTGGACAACACTGTATAGTGTAGAAAGGGCTAATTTATAACATTTGCTAGTTACACCTGACAATTTTATACTTTTTAACCTAAACAAAACACTACTGTGTTAATACATGAGAACCAGAATATGAAAATGAAGAAACAAAAATGAAACTGAGGAGTCAAGTTTAATTGAAGAATGTGAATAAAATACAAAATAGTAAACTGATGCATAAATACTGGCAAGGAAATTTAGATTTAAAAAATTTTCAGCTTTATCAACACAATCTAAGTAAACAATAAAATAAAATCCCATGTTAAAGTTGATAATATTCCTTGAAAAGGTTATACTTGAACAGCAGTGAGAAATTTTTGTCCATCATTTCTGATAGCCTTATTCTGTTGTCTGGTGGAATGAAATCGTGCAGGATTACATCAGAATTTATAGTTTGGTTTGTAAGTCAAAATGCGAACAGTTTGAAGATAATAGTTCTAATTGAGTTTTCATTTAGACTTGTTAGTTGGGGTGCTTAAGGATGTCCAATTGTTGAGCATCAATCACCATCAGCAGGAATAATGGTACTAAAGAATGTGTGTTTTGAAGGTAAAGGTGAAGTACCCACCTTTATACAGTGATTCTGTTGTTGGGCAGATTGTATATTCACTAACTTTGCCTCTGATGCCAAATTACATATTTCTGTGGTTTGTGCTTAGAAACCCAAGCCAAGGTACAAAATTATTCTGTTAAGGGAGAAATTCACTGTACACAAATAAAATCTGAGTGTCTTGGCTTTGTATGGGTCTATCATGGGATTAGGGAAGAAGAAGTGTAATCCATCCTGATCAACTGAATTCAGAGCCAAGGTCCAGGGCTACAAAATTATTTACTGGAATAGTGATCACAGCCTCTCTGCACCTGTTGGGCAGTGTTGAAAGCCACTGTATCTGTGTATAGACAGATTCCATGGAACCTTCCCTAGCATAGTCTTCTGTGCAGGACTGGAGACTGTTTCCACAGTGTTCAAGGAATGCATAGGCATTGCTGCATCCCAACATCAGCCACAACACAGTACCCAACCATTGTGGAAGACCTTGCTGTGATCTTCTGCACTAGGGGTGAATATTAGTTTAGAAAAGAAAAAAGAAAATGTGATGTGTATTAGGCAAGAAATTATGGGAGCTTATTAAGTTTCTTTTATCTCAGCCTCTTCAGCTGAAGTAACAGGCTTATCCATCAACAAAGTTACGTTAGTTTATTTAGTGTGCTGTGTTAATCTTGGCTTCTATTCTTGTTTACTGCACTAATTTGCACAGGTTGTTTATCCCATGATGATGAAACTCCATTATTGTAAATCTTTCTTATTAGAAGTTACCATGGGGCACATGCAGCTTGTTCACACTGAAGCACCATCTTTAGTTATTGCAGTCATGTTCCACGTGATCTTTCTGTACTATGACTGCCTAAGATGTGACAACCTGGGATAAAATCCCTATGTGTTGTCATCCCTTTATGACACTCTGATAGTCCCAAGGAGCTGTAAATCTGGGAGCCCTGCCCACTGTGGAACAACATGACATTTTACCATAGCATGGGGTGTGTGCCAGGGAAAAAGTGTACGGACAAAATCTAGTGGCTTTTTTGCCTTGTGGGCTTCCTCATGAGGGCTGGGGGAACAACTCTAAAGCTGCTATAACTGACATGAGGGATTAGGTAAGCCTCTGGCTGGCTCAGCATATGTGGAGGTGTGGTAAACCAAATGTAAGTTAAAGTAGTATGTAGCTTTTCTGGCTTTGCAGTGGCTCCTCTCTTCCCACTGTCTGCTGTGCTGTTGTAGCACAGCTTATGACATAAGGCATGTGACAGTTTTGCAGAACCCCGGTCTTATCAACAAGCGGTGAGCCCTTTGAGCAGATCTTCAGCTGGTGTAGATTGTCATAGCTCTGTTGAAATCAATGAAGTTTATGCCAGCTGAGGACTGAACCACTGTCCTCACATTTATCTGTTTTTTCAAAGAGAATCTGCTTTGCCTTTACTCAGAGGCTGCTGTTCCTCTTTCCATTGTAAAAAAATGAAAAAGTAAAATTAAGAAAAAATCTTTCTCTTTTCATACACTCTCTTTTGTTTGTCATTGAAAATAAAATGTCAATAGCCATTTAAAACGCAGCACAATATTCTGTTCATATACTGAAGGCACAGCAAAGTGCTTCTGAATAATCAGGGAAGAAATGTGGATTTGTATTTGTTATTTGGAGTTCTATTATGTAAGTCAGAAGTTTCTCCAGTGCCCAAAAGGGATGAATGAGGAAGCAGAGATTGATGGACAAATGTATTTGCAACACTTCTTGGCACATTTTAGAGAACATAATATTTCAACATTAACGTATCCTGAGGTAGTTGCACAAGTATTTTTTTCCAGAAATCTACAATGTTGTTTGAAAGCTGTGTAATATTACTCATGCTATTCAAGTAATTGTGAAATGGTTAGTTATTTTGGTTTATTTTAATTCTTTATAAATAAAAACACAATTTTAAGTCTGTTCAATAAAATGGTCAAGTTAAACAATTTGCTTAAAATATTCCACACATTTCTTCTAAAACAAAATCCCCCAAAAAGTTGGAAACTTTGTATTACTTCGATTTAAATGTGTAGGACTAGTTTTGAAATCTCCAAGCTCAAGTTAACTGTAATTGTCCGTGCCAGTTGGGTGATTGTTTACACAAATAGCAAGTTAATTTGTCTGTCATTCAATTTTTATGTACAGTAGTAGCAATACATAGATGGGACCTCCTAATAGGTGAGCCAATATTAGACATGGCACATAACTACAGAAGGTGTTTCTGGAAATCAGATTGCTAAGATGCTAGCCAAATACTTGTATCTTCACAGTGCTCCTCTATTTTCAGAACAAAATCAATGGCTGACAGTTTATCCAGGCAGTTTGGAATGGCTGCAATAGTCCTTATCTACATGATTTCCATAAGTGTGGTAACATATTACCCTTAATTTTAATTAGCCCTAAGAGATTTCACCTTTCCTCTCTCTTGCATTAACTTGGTTAACTAGCAGTGTGGAATCAAGATCTTGTGCCACATGAAATTCCTTTCCATTGTACTGTGTACAGCCCAGAGTAGAGGGTTGTAGTATTTAGTGACCTCTCTGGCCTTTTGGTTCTGTTTCTTATAACAGAATGTTAGGTTTCTCTCTCACGTTGTGTTTACCCTGTGCCTGAATTCAACTTTAATAGTTGTTTTGAATACTCATACTTCAAATGTATATTCTGAATAGTGTCTTTGAAACAGGGATGTGTAAACATTACCCTTACTGGGTGATGCTTACCAGTAACTGGTTAACTGCCAGGACTTGGCAGCACCACGGGTTGGCTGGAGCTGCCCTCCATCCATGGGATCATGCTTAATCAGACAAGTGGTTAAATATAACATTTTACAGGTTAACTGATTAAATGAGAATTTACCTTCCTACTTTGTACTCACCAATATGGTGAGTTCACAGGTTTCTGGGGATTTTTAGGTTTAACTTTTAATTCTGAAGATAGTTATCTCTTCAAATATGGTGGTTTCCTCAAAACACTAAAGCTACATCCTCCTTTCATTCTCTTGCAATATATGAAAACAAAGCTGTGCACACTATCATTTGGAGAAAAAGCAATCAGTTTTCAGATTATAGTGTTAACAAGAACACATAACCCGTTAGTATTCAAAATACTAATCAAGACACTGAGCTTGGGTAGTACAAATAACCCTGTTCCAAATTCTGTGGTAGTACTCAGTATTTACTCAGTCCATACTCTTAGTAAAGTGCATTGACTTCAGATGCATGACAAATACAGTAAAACTCTGATGGTCCGGCACCATCAGGAACCCGGAAGTGCTCCGGGCAGCTGGACCATTGGAGCTGCTCTGCCCCAGCTTCCCCGTTTCAGCCGCTGCTAAAACTGACCTGCGGCTGAATCGGGAACGCCTAGGGAAGAGCAGCTGGAGTGCCGCTGGGTAGGTCCCATAGCGCTGCCCCTCGTGGCTGTGGGACCAACCTGGCAGCACCCCAGCTGTCCCTGATTCAGCCGCTGCTGATACTGACCAGCGGCTGACTCCAGGAAGCCCGAGGCAGAGCTGCTCTGCCCCAGCTTCCTGGAATCAGCCCCTGATCAGTTTCAGCAGCAGCTGACTTGGGTACACCTGGGACAGAGCAGCTGGGGTGCTGCTGGGTTGGTCTCGCAGCGCCAAGGGTTGACGCTACTGGACCAACTCAGCAGCACTCCAGCTGCTCTGCTGTAGACGTCCCCAATTCAGCCGCTGCTGAAACTGACCAGCAGCGGCTGAATCAGGGACGCCTGGGGCAGAGCCGGACTATAGGAAGGGGGAGCTATGAAAGGTCTGGGGTCGCATCCCCCCACCCCACCCCAGACCCCTCATAACCCCCCCTTCCGATAGTCTGGCATATCTGATAATCCAGCACTCCCTGGGTCCTAAAGGTGCCGGATTATCGGAAGTTTACTGTACCATAAATATATGAATTGAATTTATATTGTGAATTTTTGACATTTGGAGGGTACACTGATGATCTGAATGAACACTTTGGGGTAATGGTTTATTCTGGATATGAGCTGTGAATGGGTTCTTCATTTCTGAGAATGTTCTAATATCCTCTTTATGTTAATTGTGTATTGAAATCAGTAAGACATAAGTTGAGATAGTGTTGGTTCTATGCTTCCAGTGTATGCAATGTAGGGTATACATTGCTCTATGTGTATATAGAATTCACTATGTAGATACTACATGTTTGCCTGTAGACCATTTTTAAAATTTAATCAGTTATTTTAAAGGCAATTCATATGTAAAGATGTTATCTTTGTGATACAAACTCAAAAACAAGCAAAGTAAAAGCTAAACACACAGGCTACGTCTACACTGGCATGATTTTCTGGAAATGCTTTTAACGGAAAAGTTTTCTGTTAAAAGCATTTTCGGAAAAGCACGTCTAGATTGGCAGGACGCTTTTCCGCAAAAGCACTTTTTGTGGAAAAGCGTCCGTGGCCAATCTAGACGCGCTTTTCCGCAAAAAATCCCCACTCGCCATTTTCGCGAGCGGGGCTTTTTTGCGGAAAACAGTACTGTGCAGTTTACACTGGCCCTCTTGCGCAAATGATTTGCGCAAGAGGGCTTTTGTCGGAACGGGAGCAGCACAGTATTTCTGCAAGAACACTGACGATCTTACATGATATCGTCAGTGTTCTTGCGGAAATTCAAGTGGCCAATGTAGACAGCTAGCAAGTTTTTCTGCAAAAGCAAATGATTTTGCGGAAAAACTTGCCAGTCTAGATACAGCCACATTGAGTAAAGTATTACTGCTGTTGTAATCAATAGGTATGTTGTCAATGGAGGCAGGATTTCACCATTGTGGTTTCTGTTACTAAGCCTACCTGAAGCCTAAATCCTAAGAAGTGAATTGCCATCTGAATATTTATGCCTTTGCCACTGAGGTCAGTGGTGTTCCATACAGATGTAGGCATCACTCCTCAGCCTGCCCAGAGTAGCGCACTGAAATTGCAATCACTGGGTCCTCTGGCTCTGAAGTCAGGTTCCCCAAAGCCAGCTCAGTCACATCTGCTGCTGTCGGGTCCCATTCAATGAAGTTTTTTCAATTAGATCAACTGTTGCTGGGACTTGTTCCAAAAAGCAGCTGTGTTCCATTTGGTCTGTTGCTAGGTTCAGCTCCACAAAGGTTCCAGTAACCTGTGGCCCATCAAAGTAATCTGATTGTGGGCTGCGAGTTATTTTGCTGACATTGACCATCTGTAGACACTACTCTCTGCCCCTCCCACCATCCAGCCAATGGGAGCTGTGGGATGGCACCTACAAGTGAAAGGGCCACAAGGGCATTCTGGCCACCACTTCCACTGGAAACTGCATGAGGTGGTGCCTGCAGTCAGTCACGGTCAGCAAAATGTCCCAAGTCCCACAATCAGATTACTCTGATGGGCCGCAAGTTGCCCACCTCTGCTCTGGAATCTCTGAATGGAAATTCAAAGCAAAGAAATATCCCCAAAAAATATCCCCAAAGTTTTCCCTAACAGTCCCTGGTTGATTTTGGGTCTCACTACATAATCTGAGTCTCATTACCTGGCTGCTCAGTGTGTTCCACTTTTCCCAGGCTAGACCTTTCTGAGTCTTACCACCTTTTCTAAATACACCTATGAGAAACATGTAATATCTCTTCCAAAACAGAACACAAACTCCAATCAGTACCATGTACAATACCACTCAGAAGTGTACTGGGTGAAATAGTGGTCAATATGAATGAAACCTGCCAGAGCTTGCTTTCCCTCTTTCTTCTGTAGTGGGATCAGAGCGTTTCCTTTCCCTTTAAAATTTCCAAGTCTACCATTCCATTCATTTTTCTCCATATGTCATTGATACATATTTACTAACTTAGTAGTTTCAATACATTTTGACCTGTTAATTGGTATCTTTGATATATTATCTTTTCTAAGTGATAGATGCTTGAAAGGACTCATACTGATATTAAACATTTACATATCACCATACATGATTCTTTACAAGTATAGAGTAGGGATGTAAAAGAGTAGTCGATTAGTCAACTACCTGATAAACCTAGGTATCTCCCTCCTTGCTGCATCTGATATAGAAGCAGCAAGGGGAGGGGGGCAGGAAGCAGGAGCTAGGTCCAGGGGGTGCCAGTTCTTACTACACTTAAAAGGCAGAGGCATAGAGAGGGATCCTGTGTGAAGCAGTCCCGGCTCGCACTGGGTCCCGGACCTACCCCCCACTTGACTCTGCAGTTGAAATGTAGTAGGAGCCGGGCTGCCTTCATGCCTGGCTCCTACAACATTTCAACTGAAGAGCCGCAGCAGCCCCTTATTGACTAATTGTGTACTCCAAGTATAAATTGTACCAAGTATACGATTAGTCATTTACGTGCTACTTAACACCCTTAGTATAGAATATGACTGTTCCCTTGTACTGCAGTAGGCAATGCTAAGTAGCCTCCCCTTCCGCACTTGTACTCCCCAGGACTTGCGTGGGTACATGGGGGGAGGGGAAAATGGTTTCCGGTGCTGTGTAAGATCAACCAAAATCTGGCCCTCACTGCTTTGCCTGTTTTGGAACAAAATGTTAATGTCCTAAAATACCATCATGCGAGTTTGTTTTTAAAGTGTTAGCAAATGCATATAGCAAACATATGCTCATTTCACACACACTCACACACGCAAACATATGTTCATTTCACATACACACATGTGCGCACGCAACATGTACTGGCAGCATTCAGCCTCTTAGCCAATATTACTGGGGTTTTCAGAGGAGCCTAATTCAATCAGAGTTGGGTTCCAGATTCCTTTAGAATTCTTTCAGTTTCTTAAACAGCACAATTCGTTCATGCAGGCTAATAACAAAAGAGTTAAACATCTAATTTAAGGAAATTACATATGCTATCTTTTAAACAGCAAAACCAACTAATTTATTATATTGTCTACATATTATTGCTTTTATATCTCTACATTTTAGTGATGTGTGTGTATAAACGCCAAAATGTGACAAGATATATCTGCATAGAGTCATTTATTTGCTGTATGCATGGAATACATGCAATTCCTTCTGAAGTCTGAATTCTATATTCTGTATAAGAAGTAAAAGGCTTTTCTATCACTGAGTCTGAAATTGGCTTATTTGCCTTTCCCATCTTTGAGGGTAATATCAGCTGACTTAAAGCAAACATGATTTTAGGTTGCTTTGACATGTTGACCTAAATTAAATGATGTAGACATAATGAAATTTAATGAATGCAATTGAGTTAGATACAATGGGGGGAAAGCTTCCTTTCTAAATGTAATCATTTATCAACAAGAATAAAATAGAAATGTCTATATCTGAAACAGGAATGACTATATATGTTTAGCAGAGAAACTTTTTTTTCTTGCTCTATTGTACTTGGTTTCAGTTAATGTAGTAGATGTTGATTCTTTGAATCTCTCATTGTTTGAACATGTCACTGCCCGCTATGTGGAAATTGTTTTCTGGTAAGGTGCCTTGATCTTGTTCCCACTTACTCTTGTTATAAACTGGTGTACCTCTGACTTTGATATATTAACTCCTAAATTACATTGGATTAACTAAGAATACGAATGGGCTCACCAGTGTTTTATAAAAATGCATATGCATTTCCTAAACCTATGTGAAAAAAACTGTCAAAATGATGTGGTTAAACAAGTGGATAGTTAGAGGTAAGACTGAACTGATGGTCTTCTCTGAAACTAACAGGTACATTTAAGGTTAACTGTATGTTAAATGTGTCAGTATTTATTATAAGTTCACCAGTGACCTTTTGGTCTGAATTTTATTTTATTTTTACAGACTGTTTGAATTGGGTATCCCCTTTTAAGAACTAGGTTTTGTCAACTTCTGGAACATTTTGAAGGTTCACAATTAGGGCTGTTGATCAATTGCAATTAACTCATGCAGTTGACTAAAAGAATTCATTGTGATGAAAAATGACCACAATTAATAGCACGGTTAAACAATGAAATACCAATTAGGGATGTTAAAAGGTGCTTATTTTTGTAAACATGTAACCATTGACATTTTCAGTAGGGGTAAGTGGGGGCAGGCAGGAGCTGGCCAGAGCACTGATGGAGAGAGGGGACTACATGTAACTATGAGAATTAACCAATGAGCCCAGTCATCAGTTAACCGCATACGTGGGTACACGTTCACATCCCTAATACAGATAGTCCCTGACTTACGAATGTGTTACGTACTGAACACTTGGTCGTAACTCGATCCATTTGTAAGTCGGACTCCATTCATTTAAATGTGACTGCACTGTTCATAAGTTTGGATCGCACGTTTGTAACTTGGGGACCGGCTGTAATGCACTTAATGGGAGGTTGATCGTACATATGAATGGTCATAAGTCGATGCGTTCGTAACTTGGGCACCACCTGTACAGATAATAAAACCTCTAATAATAAAACCTCTCCAACGCATCATCAGTGATCTACAACCCATCCTGGACAATGATCCCTCACTCTCACAGACCTTGGGAGGCAGGCTAGTTCTTGCCTACAGACAGCCCGCCAACCTAAAGCAAATTCTCACCAGCAACTATACACCACACCACAGTAACTCTAACTCAGGAACCAATCTCTGCAACAAACTTCGGTGTCACATATTTACACCAGCGACACCATTACAGGACCTAACCACATCAGCCACACCATCCCGGGCTCATTCACCTGCACATCTACCAATGTAATATATGCCATCAGGTGCCAGCAATGCCCCTCTGCCATGTACATTGGCCAAACTATGTAAAAGAGTAAACAGACACAAATCAGATCTCAGGAATGGTAACATACAAAAACCTGTAGAAGAACACTTCTGTCTCTCTGGACACACAGTAGCAGATTTAAAAGTAGCTATCCTGCAACAACCAAAATTTAAAAACAGACTTCAAAGAGAAACTGCAGAGCTATAATTCATTTGCAAATTTGACACCATCAATCTAGGATTAAACAAAGACAGTGAATGGCTAGCCAACTACAAAAGCAGTTTCTCTTCTCTTGGTGTTCACACCTCCACATCAGCTACTAGAAGTAGGCCACATCCTCCCTGACTGAATTGACCTTGTTATCTCTGGCCTTCCTCTTGATTGGTACTCCCTTCTTTTCATGTGCCTGTATATTTATACCTGCCTCTGGAATTTCCACTAAATGCATCTGATGAGGTGGGTCTTTGCCCATGAAATCTTATGCTCCAATAAATCTGTTAGTCTATAAATTGCCACAGGACTTCTAGTTGTTTTTGCAGATTAAGACTAACATGGCTATCCCTCTGATACTATTACAAATTGAAATATATTAAATATTTTGGATGTTTTTCTACATTTTCAAATATATTAATTTCAGTTACTACACAGAATACAAATTATACAGTGCTTTATGTTTTTATTACAAATATTTGCATGGTAAAAATGATAAAAAATAATATTTTTCAATTTACCTCAATTAGGTACTTCAATGCAAACCCTTTATTGTGAAAGTGAAACTGACAAATGTGGGTTTTTTTTATTACATAACTGCACTCAAAACCAAAACAATGCAAAATTTTAGAGTTTGTAAGTCCACTTAATCCTACTTCTTATTCAGTCAATCACTAAAACAAACAAGTTTGTTTACATTTCTGGTAGATAGTGCTCCTGGCTTCTTATTTGCAATATTGCACGAAAGTGAGATCAGGCAATTGCATGGAGCTTTTGTAGCTGGCGTTGCAAGGTATTTACATACCAGTTATGCTAAACATGTATATGTCCCTGTCTGCTTTGACCACCATTCCAGAGGACATGCTTCCATAACGATGATGCTCTTTGAAAATATATGTTAATTAAATTTTCACTGAACTCCTTGGGGGAAAATAAGTCTTCTGCTTTGTTTTACCTGTATTCTGCCACACATTTCATGTTACAGTAGTCTTGGATGATGACCCATTTTAAGAATGCCTTCACTGCAGATTTGACAAAACACAAAGAAAGTACCAATGTGAGATTTCTAAAGATAACTACAGCACTCAACCAAATTTTTTAAATAATCTGAAGGGATGAGGTATGGAACATTCTTTTAGAAGTCTTAAAAGAGCATTACTCAGATGCAGAAACTACAGAACTCAAACCTCCAAAAATCAATCTTCTGATGATGGCATGTGGCTCAGATGGCATGTGGCTCAGAGGTGTACCGGTAGTTCAGAATAGGAAGCCTAGTTCGAACTACCTAGTTTGAGCCCCGTGTAGCCGCGCTGCACGGGGTTCGAACCAGCGGGGTTTTAAAAATGGCGGCTCCCCACTTATGCAAATGAAGCCCGGGAAATTCAAATCCCGGGCTTCATTTGCAAGTGTGGTATGCCTACATTACCCTCCTAGTTCGAACTAGGAGGGTAGTGTAGACATACCCTTAGTTAGTAGGTTTTAAAATCATTTATTGAGTTTGCATCTGTCATTCTCTTGAGGTTTGACAATTCTATTCATTTTTGTGCACCAGATTTTGACTCCTTTGAGGTCAATGAAAGTTTTCTCATTGGCTTTTTTGGGGGGGCTAGGATTTTTCGCTATTTCATTGGAAGACTCTGTATCCCAGAATCATATGAGAGAATATAAGGCCACCAACAGTAGAGAATGCAGAAACAGGACTTCTAGGGCTGCAAATTTTAGTAAAACCAGAAGCAATAAAATGAGCAGTAGCATAGATGGTAGATTATCTCTATCCTGAAGTCTTTAAATCATGATTTGAGGACTTCAGTAACTCAGTCTGAGGTTAGGGATCTATTCCAGGAGGAGGTGGGTGAGGTTCTGGGGCCTGGAATGTGCAAGAAGTCAGACTAGATGATCATCATGGTCCCTTCTGACTGTAAAGTCTGTGAGTCTATGAGCACACTATTCTAGGGCAGTTTTCCTGCCCTATATTGGCAAATCAAAGAGTTTTTGGTTTGTCTTTTTAGCAATAGCTAGATGACATTTTGTACCTGCAATGTGTTCAGTTCTGAGCACCACTTTTACAGACAAATTGGAGAGAATTTGGAGGACAGCAACCAAAATGTTCAGCGAGAATTGGAAGGACTGACTCATGAAGAGGGATTAAAAAGAGCTGATGTGGATAGTGCGGCTCATGTGTATGTAGTGGCTAAAATGGAAGGCAAACTGCTTAGTGGAAGTCCTTGTGTGAGTAAGGCGATCATAATTTTGTCCTGTGAGACATAACAGTATACAAATATTTGAAGGCTGTATAAACCCCCAGGAGAGGAGGGGAATACTGAGTATAATGTGCAAGGGCACAATTGACACTAGTGGGATGACAGTGAGAGAGGGAAAATTTAGGCAGAATCTTCTTGATGATAAATACGGTAGGTGGTGGAACTGACTCAAGGAAGCCTCATGATTTGGGATTTTTATAACTTTACTGAATAAAATATGGCAAAATGTACTGCACGGTACATTTGTGCATGGGTAGGGAGGTAATTTGGATGAGTTAATTATTTGTTTTCAGTTCTGACTTCCCTGATTCTGCATACAAGTTTATTGATCTAATATAATAATGAATAAACTTCAACATTTCTTTCAGAATAGCATGTGATCAATGTTGGTGTTTTCCTATTCCTATATTTGCAATGTGTATTAAAATATGTTTGGAGTTATCAGATGGCCCCATTCACAGTATATAAACATGTTTCCTTTTCTTCTGTTGAGGAATCCCAGACAGACAATCCATCATCCCATTGGCATGTGGAGAGCAAATGTAGAACAGAGAAAATATGGAAATAAATACTAAATTGAAATTCAGTCTGTAAGAAGCATCTGTGTATTCCAAAGCTCACTCATTTAAAACTCATTTTAAAGCATTGACTGGACTTTGCCCCACATGTTAATCATTTGACCCTGGAAACTGCTTTATTGCATTGTCTTTCTGTACTTACAGGCACCATTTAATCAAATAATTTCATCTGGAAATTTGGTCTGAGGTCACATCTTGGAATATGAGTTTGATTTGTGTATCCTATTTGGATAATACAAATCCCTACATGTTTAAAACAATGTTATGGGGATTTAGTCTCATAACACCCACTCACCTTAATGAGAATCACATAGCTAAAGCATTGCCTATCTCTAAGAATTTAGGGGGAACTTATCAAGCTGAAACTCAAGAAATGCATGATGAGAGATTTTGCTTATCCTTGTTCCTAATTAAATAATAGTCTGTAGTTGGCAGCAGCTTCAGGAAACCTAGAATCATAGGGCTGGAAGAGACCTCAGGAGATCATCGAGACCAACCCCCTGCCCAAAGCAGTACCAAACCTAACTAAATCTTAGTCATGGTGTTTTTAAAGCTCAAGAAGTATTATAACCGGTCCCTCAAAGGTCTCCTGCCATTTCATTCCCAGAGTCAAATAAGTCACAAAGATTCTGATTACTTCATAATGTTTGTAAAGAGTTAGACTTCATATCATGTATGGATTGTATCTCCCTTAACCAGGACTTTTTAGTCTGGCAACATCCATGGTCTGGCAGGACCACAGACATTCCTGGACCACAGAGTCTAGATATAGGGAGGTCTGGCAGGAGCATGGTAGCTGGGGAACAGTGACTCAACTGGGAGCCCCATGTGTATAGGGGGGAGGGGTACCGCAGCAGAGAGATGTGGCCCCCGCAGCTGGGCAGTAGCAGGGGGCCAGCAGTGGCTTTGCAGTTCTGGCCCCAGCTGCGCAGCTCTGGCTCAGTCTATAGAATGCTGACCCTGGCCACAAGCTCTGGCCCTGGCAGCAGGAATTGGAGAACTCTGGCCCAGGGAGCAAGGGCTGGCCAGCCAGCTGCGGGGTGGGCTGGAGTCCTAACATGGGGGGCAGTGGCTTAGCATGGGGCCAGGAGGGGAGAAACCTCTCTTGGTCTGGCAAATCCCCTCATTCAGGACCGGTCAGTCCCGAGGGTGCTGGACCAGGGTTGTCGAACCTGTAGTAGATGGAAATGCAGTGAGGTGCTGTGGTTATTCAGAGAATGGAAAATTATGGATGAACATGTAGATATTGCACTTTAGAAAATGTGGACGTGAGACAAACACCTTTTACTTATTTGAAAGTGTGTGAATAAGGCTAATGGTGGGAGCAGCAGTCGGCGATGGAATGTCTCCCTTCAGTCACTATGTACCCCTCCAGCCAGAATATAGTCCAGTGTGTGTTGTAATGGAGTGCGCTGTTGGAATGGAGCACAATGCAGTACATAGTGCTTCTTATGAAAAGTAAATCTGCCATATATTTTAGTTGATCTTGCAATGACATCCCTCTATATTTGTCTTGAATTGCCTGTACATTACGTTTACATCACCTGCACACATGAGTATCAAACGCCCCCTTACTGGCTTTCCTCTGCATTGGTTTCACAGACTACTGCCCTTTCTCTTCCTGATGACATCTCCTTTTTCTCTGTCTCCCATAGTGCTCTGAGTCTTCATTCATGCTTCTCTAGATGTGTGGCACATTCTCCTACTTATCTTCTATGCACCCTGTCTCTGCCAGACAAGCACCCTATCTCTTCATAGCCCCTCTTAAAACTCATTTCCAGGAATTCTTCCTTCCTTCATTGTTCCCTCAGCTACCTATCTCTTCACTCTCTCTTTTAACCGAACCTTAACAAAGTGTTACGCTGTGTAGTGTATCTTTTTGTGTTGCCAAATGTAAACTTTTTGGGTCTGAGAATGTGTCTGTCTCTAAGCATAAAGCTCCATATGATATTGTTCTATGTAAATTATTGGTAATATAAACAGTATGATATACATAGATAAGATGTTGAAATGTAATTCAAATAATAGCTGGTGCATCTTTTTGAAAGGTGAAAATTATACTCACCCTTTTTTGTATTAATTTTTATTTAAGGTGTTTCAAAAGTTCCATATTTATTAAATGGTAGTGGAATGCCTTGGTATATAAAGTTTTCTTGTTTTAATGAAAACTTGGACAAGTATATAAATATTCTGGCAAAATAAATGGCTTCCCAGTTTCAATTTATATTCCCTTGGATAATGTAACACGGAGAACCTCTTTTGGAACAGACACACTTTCTTATTTCAACCTCATGCGAATGTTCCTGTACTAAACCAAACTCTTAAAGTTCATTCTTGCTGTTAAGCCCTTGATACTTGTGAATATGTTTCTCCTGTTATTTCCTGGTGCATTTTTCAGTTGCATTAAGTTGAGGAAGTCCCAAGACCCAAAGCCAAGGTGTCAAGCAGGAGATTCCTGTTTCTGAAGCTGAAATCTTTTTTTTTTTGGTTTCTTTGCCAGTCTGTGGGTGAGTGCCGAATCTCAGTGCAATGGTTGGAAGCGGCAGAATTTTGTAGACTAAAGTTTACCAGTAAGATTAAACCCTTCATAGCACAGACATTATAGAGCTGCTTTTCAAAGGTGTTGAGCACCCTTTGTGTTACCTGAAGTCAACAGGCATTGGTAGTGCTCAACCCTTCTGGAAATCTGTCCCTCTGTCTTTACTAGCATGTTTATCATGAGCGTTCAAATAACATTGACACTAAGGCCAGGTCTACACTAGTCCCAGAAGGTCGGGTTAAGGTAAGCTGACTACATAAAATACGTAGCTGGAGTCAGCTTATCTTAAAATGAGCTTGGCTCTGTCTTCACAGGAAGATAGTGAAGACATGGCCTAAGAAACATGGATTCAAACACATACACCAGTGACATTTATGCTCAAATGCCTATTTCCAGCATTTGATTTTAGCATGAATATTTGCTAATACAATTTTTCTGTCCCAATAGCATATCTCCCCCCCCCCCCCCCCCCCCCCACTTTCATGAAAAATGTTCTGCTTAGTTTTAGATTTTGGTTAAAAATCCTCTTTATCCAAACGCTCACTGGAATCAGTGGGAATTCTGTACGAGGTCAGTAGGATTGATCCCTTTATTGCTTGAAAAGGCTTCCCTATGTTGTGCTCCCACTGCAGTTCATGGGAGTTCTAACACTGCTTTCAGTGAGAATAGGATTGGCCTGTACATCTTGAATGTGGAGGTTGAAATTTTTAACCTCATGTCATTTACAATGGGAACTGGTAAGAAATTTTTGCTGAAGAAAATCTTCCCCACCAGTGATAGTGGAATGTTTGTAGAAAAAATGCTTCCATTTTTCTGACCCGATAAACATTTAGGCCTTTATTTTACAAAGAGCTCTGTGTACAGCTATAGCTCTGTGCCTTGTGAAGAACTGGTTGTTACAATATGTTCATTCAGCTAAATGTGTAATGGCTGAAGTTTTCAGCACTAACATGTTTACATGCAAAGGGGGTGGGAGGCAGGTGCACATGGGGAACTAGCTTACAAGCCGGCTCTCCACATTCACTGGCTCCCCCAGAGCTGCCTACCCCCTCTCCCGCCTGCTGCTGTCTCCGACACTGCATATAACCATAAATGTTAACTGATGAGCCGTGTACATGTTTACATTTTCACATCCCTAATCCTGTCCTTATGTGAGTCCTGTAACTGTGACAATCTAGTAGTTAGACCCCCTGCATTACCTATCCCCTACAGTTTCATTGGAGAATTGTTTTTAAAGAAGACATTCAGGAATGATTGTCTGTTCATATAATCCCATATGTTGTACTGTTAATAATAAGGCCAAATGATGCAGCCCTGACACTTGCTCTTATGAGGACTACAGTATCATTCCCATAGCTCAGAATACAATATTAGTTCTGCTAGTGTTCATTTACAAGGAAGGCAAGGGGGCAAAGCTGGAAGCTATGACCAAGCAATGACACTTTCTCACTGGCACTGTTGGACGCTCCATTCAGCATAAATTAACAGTTAATTTTGCTCTGAGAGAGAGAGATAATGAAAAGTAGTGAAGCATAATTGCAGACTATACAACTGATTTTAGACATCTTGGCAGGAAACAGGTTTACTGTTTCCTGTTTCATTTGATATGTTGTCAGCTTGCTCATAAATATTTTCCCCATGTGACATTTCAACATTTTGCATCTGGTGTGACTCATCTGCTGAACTAAATGGACAATACTGGTAACAGCTGGATGTATATATTGTTCTAATTAAGATGTCAGGCAGATTCTGCTCTCAGTTACACCAATATAATTCCCCAGTAACTCCACTGGCATCTGTGAAGTTACTCAGGATTCGTACCAGTGAGAGGGTATGTCTACACTGCAGCGTTTTTCCAGAGAAATGGTCATTTTTCTGGAAAAACAATACTTGCATCCTCACTGCTTTTGCTTTCTTTTGACAAGAAGTTGAAAGAATGGAGGGTTTTTTCCAATGGCGGTAAACCTCTTTCTACGAGGAAGAAGCCTTTTTCTGAGAGAGTTTTTTTGGAAAAAGGCATGTGTGGACGCAGAAGAGGGAGTTCTGCTGAAAAAAGAAGCCTCCAGGAAATAACACAGGTGCCTCTGTCCAAACTAATCAGAACTCTAAAGTTCTGTCTCCTGCCAGCTCTTAAAGCTGCAGGCATCTGGAACAAGCCTTGAAGCAGGAAGCCGGCCCAGACAGCTACACCTGACTGTGCAGCTCTCCCTGCCACCCACATTTGGACTCATAGCTTGGCAACAACCCCTCCTCCCCCCGAAACCCTCCCTGGCCCTCACAAGGGAGCACCACGAGGACTCCCAGGACCCACCCAGGGCTCCAAAAGGCTGTCGTGATCCGGGGTGGAGATCCTGGCCCTCCTGGAGGTGTGGGGTGAGGAGACCCTGCAGGATCTCCGCTCCTGGAGGCGCAACGCAGACATCTACGGCTGGATGGCTGAGGCTCTGGCTGCGAGAGGCCACTACCCCCAGACACTAGAACAAGTCAGGAGCAAGGTCAAGGAGCTCTATGAGAGCTACGCCAAGGCAAGGGAGCACAGCTCTCACTCTGGGGCAGGACCGCACCCCTGCCCCTACTACCAGGAGCTCCACCAAATCCTGTGGGGTGGTGCAGCCCCTTCCCCACCCATGATGGTAGACTCTGGGCTAGAGACACCCGTCGTCACCCGCCCAGGCTCTCTGTTGAGGAGGAGGAGGAGGAGGACGAGCTGCAGGATGAGAAGGAGATGGCCAGCAGGGTCACCCTCACCCTGGAGTCAGTACCCCAGGCTCTGGATATCTCCCAGGAATCCTCTGAGGGTGGGGAGGGATCATCAGGTGAGTGCTCTGAGCCTTTCACATACATGGGGCAGGGGAGGTGAGCGCAGAGGGGATGGGATGTGATCGTTGCTCAGCCTGCTCGGCCTGGACATTGTGCAAGCATGTGCAGCACCAGTCTGTGCCATGCAGCCTCAGGAGGAAGCTCCGGAGCACCCCCGGGCTCCTGCTCACAGGCTCTGGGGAGGCCACAAACATGTCTGACCCCTGGGGGGATGCCTGCCCACCCACAGCTGGAAGCAGGCTGGGCACAAGGGCACATGCACAGCCACACACAGACCAAGGAGTGCCGCACACAGCACACGGGCATGCCTGCATGCGCAAGGAACCACCCGCTCCTGCAGACAGCGCTATGAGACACAGGAGTGTGTACAGGCCCCATGAAAGGCCAGGCTGCTACAGGCTCCTCTCCCACCCATGGGATCCCAGTGTGGCCAGACACTTCCCTTGCCTGCTTGACCCGGGGAGGGAGAGAGGGAGAGCGGAAGCATGGTCCCCTGGGCACCTCGGGGCCCCTATGAGGCAGGGCCACACATGGGCTTGCTCCCAGGACATCCCTGTCCTCTGGCCCAAGGACTGTTGCTCACAAAGGAAGGCACAGCTTCAGGGACAGTGTCTGCATGGACGACTGACTGCATCTCCCTCTTTATTCTCCACAGCTGGATCAGCCATTGCTGAGGGGCGTTCACTGCCAGTTGAGGCAGATGCCCGATGCTGGGGGAGCCACAAGTGTAGGAGGGTCCAGGAGGACCTCATGAGACAGCACCTGGCCGTCCTCCGGGATATGCAGCAAACTTTGGCACAGAAAGTCCAGGATGATGCCCAGTGGTGGACCCAAATGTGGGTGCAGCTTTTATGGCAGGGCACACCCGGGTCCTATCCCTGCTCCAGCCCCCTCTGCTCCTGCTCCCCCTGTGCTCCCTGCCCCCTTCCCCTGCCTCTCCGCCATGCCTATGCCCCCTACCCCTCTGTCATGCCTGACTCCACTCCAGGACCCCCTCTGGCCCACCCTCCTGGGGTACGTCTAGACTACAGGGTTTTGTCGACAGAAGTTTTGTCAACAGATACTGTCGACAAAGCTTCTGTCGACAAAGAGCGTCTAGACTACATTCAGTTCTGTCGACAAAGCAAGCTGCTTTGTTGACATAACAGTGTGGATGCAAAGGACAGTTTAGATGCAATAATGCCTTATGTTGACAGAACGCTGTCGACAAAAGGCGTTATTCCTCGTAAAATTAGGTTTACCAGCGTCGACAAAACTGCTGAGTTCTGTCGACGTTATGTCGACAGAACTCAGCGGTAGTGTAGACGCAGGTTTAGTTTTGTCGACAAAAGTCCACTTTTGTCGACAAAACCCTGTAGTCTAGACACACCCCTGTTGTCCCAGGCTCCACTCACCCTCGAGGTGACCAAGGTCCCCGGACCCAAGGCGGCAGTTCTAGCCATACCACACATCATTCCCAGCCCTGAGCCCCCCCCTCCACTCTGCCCCATCCAGGTTCTGAGCCCCTCTTCCCCAGTTACTTTTATTTTGAAAAAAATACAAAGTTCTTGGTTTTCAACTCAAAACTGGTGTCTTTATTGACTATACAGAGAAGGGGGGAAGGGAGGGGTTGTTGTGAGAGGCATAGGGGGAAAGACACAGGCAAAGACACAGGCCCCTAGAGGGGAGGCCCTGGGGAAAGTTACTGGGGTCATTGAGAGAAACTCTCCCTTAGGGCTTTCCAGATGCGCATGCCCACCTGATGGGTCTGGCGGATTGCACCTCGAAGGCCTTTCCCTCCCAGCCGGCCTTTGCCCCCTGCTCTGGTAGGAAGGCCTCCCCCTTCCTCTCCACAATATTGTGGAGAACATAACAGGCTGAGACCACCTTGGGGATGTTGTGTTACCCAACATCCAGGTGAGTCAGGAGGCACCTGAACCATGCTTTCAGGGGCCCAAAGGCACATTCCACCTGCATTTGGGCCCGGCTGAGTTGGGCATTGAATTAGTGCCTGCTGGTCCAAGTGGCTGGTGTACGGCTTGATGAGCCATGGCATGAGGAGGTAGGCTGTCTCCCCCATGATGCCCAGTGGCATCTGCATGTCCCCAACCCAAAAGTTACGCTGGGGGAAGAATGTGCCAGCCTCCAGCTTCTGGTAGAGGCTGGAATTTCTGAAAATGCGGGCATTGTGCGCCCTGCCCAGCCACCCGATGAATATGTGCATGAACTGTCCACGGTGTTGGACCGGGGCCTACAGCATCATTGAGAAATAGCCCGAGTGGCTCGATGATGTGGTGCGCGGATGGAAATGTAGGTTCCATCGATGGCCCCTCTGTAATTGAGGAACACCAGGGCAGCAAATCCAGCTTCAATAGGGTCCAGGTCTCCCAGATGACTCTGCACAGCAGGATGGAGTTAATGGCCCTCACCACCTGAAGAATGAGACAAAGAAACACACAAAACAGAGAATCAGAGAATCCCACCCCCCCTTTCCCTAGGGTCCCCCTTTCCAGAACTCTCCTCCCTGCAGGGACTGCAGCCCGAGAGTGCCTTACAGTAGCTGTCTGGGGTGGCAAGCTTCCAGATGGCGATGGTGATCCTCTTCTCCAGGGGGATGGCAGGTCGCATGTGGGTGTCACATCAACGGAGGGCAGGGGTGAGCCAGGCACACAGCTCCATAAAGCTGGCCTTCCTCATGCGAAGTTGTTGAGCCACTACTGGTTGTCCCACAGCTCCCACCAGTCGGAACTGGTGTCCAGCCTCCAGAAACGTCTCTGTACCATCGGGTGTAGTTGCAAGGGCCTTGCTCCTGCATCCAGGCAGAGAGTCTTGCTGATGAGCTCAGAGTCGAGATCTTGCAGGACCATGAAAACAATTTACACAAAGTGCCGCAGAAGCTGCAGCACGTTAGTGTGGGGCTATCACATGCCCAGAGGCAGCTCCAGCTCCATGTCAAGCAGTATGCTGTGGCATCCAAAAGCTGGGCAGCCAGAGCACACACTACTAAAGCTTTGCTGTCTCTCGGAGGTAGGCAAGCATACAGCAGAAGCTGAGAAACGGCTGTCCAGAGGAGTCCCTTTAAGCTCATGTCTCAGATATGCTTAGGCAACAGCACCCGGAAGCAACTGCTGAGCTAATGTCCTGCCTGAACTGGTTCCATAAATACGAGATAGTGTCTAATCAGTGTGGACGCTATCTTTTGAAAAAGCACATCGCTTTTTCATTGTGCTTTTGCTGTGCAGTCGCTCTCTTTCAAAATAAGCTTTTCCGGAAGATCTCTTCCAGAAAAGCTTATTCTGAATGAAGCTTGCAGTCTACATGTAGCCTAACTGAGATTAGAACACTGGTGATCAGAGTTTGTCATTAAAGCCCAGGCTTACACTGGCTTGTAAATCTATTCTAATCCAGGTCAAAGTTCCTGGATTTAAGTAGACACGATCCTTTGTGGAGATTCTAAGTTGGGTAACCAGTGGATTGCATCTTTGGAGGGTCCACTGAGTCCTTCCCTTTATAGATATAGCCAGACAGGACACCTCCCCCCCCCCCCCCCCCCGTAACATCCATTTTTGCTTGCCTGGAGCACACAGGACACACAGAGCAGTAAAATCATTATAGTCTTTGAAGCCTTGACAGAAGGCCCGGATATGCTGGCTGCTGTGACCCTGGATGGCTGTATACAGAGATATGCCAATTGCTGACCAAGAGGCTGCCGAGGAGTGCCCTTGACTGAAACCTATATTGATACGAACACACAGTCATCCACGGGGGAGGAATCTCCCGCCCAGTAAAGAATGTCCAGTACTCACAATTTAGTTATCTCTCTTGCAAGTGTAAATTAAGTTGAAACTCCCTTGTAAGAACTGGCGTCACAAAGACGGACCAACACAATTTGGCATCTTAGATAAGAAAGAGGATACGGGCCCCTATGGGTATAAAGATGGGTCCAGCAGCACACTCACTCTGAGTGTCAATCTACCATCTTTCTGCTGGTTGGGTTAGGTGATTGGCCTCCCGAGGTTCCACGGGGATGCCCACCTCGTATTCATCTTTCGTATTCGCCCTGGACTGATACGCTGGAGTCGAGAAACACAGAAGGGAGTAAAAATTGTACCTGGGTGTGTCCTTTGTCTTAAGTGTACACATAGACTTAGAGCTCTTTAAAGATTAAGCTGTCACTTGGTACCATTATTTCTATTTTCTATATTTTCTTTGTAACCATTTTTAAGATCTATATTTGCTAGCAATTAAGAAATAGAGCAATAGCCATTGTAACCATATGTTTTATAAGCTTCTTTAATAAACCTGTAACTGTTTAAGCTTTAACCTGACTCCTTCAGTTGCTGTAACAGAACCAACCACAATTTAAAAGAACTTCAGCCGGTCATAAGGGACAGATACAGGAAGAGCTGGGCATTTGGATTGTGTTGCTTCCAGAGGACAGTTCAGTAGGGGTATCTCTCAGCCTTTCCTCGGCTGCCCGCTGCAAAGGGATCATGTATCTTAGCAGTCAAAATCTGAGGTGTAATAAGCTCTCCCTGTAAACTCTGGGGCGTCTGTCAGCCTGTTGGCTGCCCACCGCGAAGGGACCTGGTCCTAGCGGTCAAAGACACAGACGTTAAACTTCTCGGGGTGCCTGTTGGTCTTCCCTAAGGCCGCCCGCTGCGACGGGACCTTGTGTACCAGCAGTTGAAGACTCAGGTGTAACACACACACACACACACACACACACACACACACACACACACACACACACACACACACACCGCCCTGAACATCGACTGACAATAGACTGCCTAATCAACTAACTGTGCAGCATATGGAGTGACTGTGTCTGTCTGTGTCTGTCTTTTCCCTGTCCCTTTTGGAATGGCTTTTATCTTTTCCCTTGAGTATCCAAGCAAGTGCAGCCAAAGTCTGGCTTTTAGTGTAACTTAGCTAACATAATGACTTTCCTGTTTCATTTTTGTACATCTTAGAATGACCATAATATTCTGCAAAATTTGCTATAATTTGCAGCTTCTCTGACAGGAATGGAATAGCAGCAGTATCCAATATTGAGCTGCGTTTTTCTAAAGCTACTATGCCACAATACTTGCCTTTGCTACTCTTGACTCAAGCCAAGGATAATAACGCCACATTTTCATAATCAGTATGGGCCAGACTGTGATACCAAATAATATTGTATAGCATGAGAAACCCTACTGATGTCAGTGCTACTACTTAAGGAGTAAGAATAAAGGTATCCATATATTCCCTGTGTCTGCATTCATTCATTTAAAGCTATCCAAGCTGCTCCTAATTTACTATACAGCTTGACAAAAGATTAAATGCCAGTATATACAGTATGTGAGCTGTATTGTTTAGCTGCTTCTCTTTGAGATATTATGAAGTCATCCTAACATTCTAAGTCAAGTGATAAGGATCATTAACATGTGACAGATTTCTTCTAATTAATGAGAGCACCAAGTCTGCTTCAGTGAATAACCTGGCACCCAACATCAATCACTGTCCTTGCATTGTACATATTATCTGATCTTAACACATGTAGAAATAAAATATATTCCTGTCTTAGAGAAAAAAATTGTGTTCAAGAGAAAGGAAGGGTCAAAAAATTTCTGGTAAAAAAATCCAAGAGTACAGATGATGAGGGCTTATTTCCTAACCAAAACTATGGGCTGAAGTCTCTGCGCTGGGTCTGAGTTGAAGGAGTGACAACCTGCAATAATTAAACAAGTTAGTCAAGGAGATGTACTTTTCCACTTTCAGCAAGTGGCACTAAAGAACTTAAGTCTACTGAAAGCCTAAATGACTGCAGAAAAACAACTGGGGTGGTCTAAGCGCCTTGGTCATCTGTTTAAAAAAAGTAATTGCATGGTCAGCACAATTAAAGAACTAATTGCTTGCCTTAAATTAGTTAGTACATTCACATGTGTAAGTAATTAGGATTTCTTGAAAAGAACTTTTTGATTGTTTTGTTCCCCATTTTCCTTCTCTTGTGGAAAGACCTGCAGAACTAAAGGGAGATGAAAATGATATCTGGGTATTTTTAAAGTTTTAGAGTTCTATATAATTTCCTCTGAAACTCTTCAGAACATAATAGAAAATATTATTTCTATAATGTTTAGATCAAGTTGTAGGATTCTATGGAGAAGAGTTTTTAAATCCTATAGGATTGTTCTGAAATGTTAAAAAAAGTTGGCAACTCTCCACTATATTTTATAGAACTTTTCCATAAGGCTATGATTTTTAAATCCAGTCAAATAAAAGAAAATAGCACAGTGATGATTAAAGGAGGTTAAAAATTAAAAAGAAGTGTGCCAACTAGACATTTCATTGAAAATGGAACTTGTATTTAATGTATTTAGCTGATGTAGTTACTACCCACATTTGCATCTAATTTAAGGAACAGCATTAATCTTTCAAGTAATAAAACACACGTGATACTCGAAGTACCAATCAGAAGACCTGTGTTTTTAGAAACACTGTTCCAACTTGACGAATGCCGACCAAACAATTTATACCCACTTTGAGTTGTTTTTCGTTAACTGCATTCATTTGAAGAGAGCCTTCTGGATGTGAATGTTATTTGCCATCACCAAGGCAGGTTCATTAGTTTTCCTTTTTAGAAACTTCCCCTCCTCCTCATAGAGACCAAGTAGAAGAAATCATGAGTGAAATCCAGAAGGGGCGACATGTAAATTGAAAACACATTCTGAACGAAAAAGAGAAAAAGCTGTCCAGAGTGCAGAACACCACAAGATGGCTCATTAGAATTTAAACAGTTGATTCTGCAAGAACATTCTGGGCTGCCAAAAGAGCCTACCAAGATCACATCTAAAAAGTCCAAGATATTTTCTTGACATATGTGTTTTAGGGCAAAATTGTGGTTTTAAAGAACTTTTTTTAGTTAGGCTGAGACATAGCAGAAGAACTGAATACTAGTAGCGGCTTCCAGATGTATTATTCTTAAAAGAGGCACAATATTGCATTGGGGAAGTGTGGGCCTTTTTGTCATTCTGTGTTAGGGCACAATCTGGATGTTCCTCTGTACAATCCAGCTCCACTGCCTAATGCAGAAGGCACAGGGCTGGCTTATTTAGGGTACATCTACACAGCAGCCTAATTTCGGAATAACTGACATTATTCTGAAATAACATAGTGTACATCTACACTACAAGCTTTTATTTCGAAATAATGTCGAGCTGAGAACCGGACTCCTGTTACCCTCATTGCTCAAGGCATAAGAGAAATTGAAGGAAGAGAGCTCTTCCTTTGACTTCCTGCTGTGTAGACAGTGCCTAAAGCCCAGTTAAGTCATTTTGACATAAACTAGGCAATTGACGTAGCTGAAGTTGTGTAACTTAATTTGACTTTAGTCCTTCTGTTTAGACGTACCCTTAGACACACTAGACCACTCTGGTCTGATCCAAAGTGCATTGAAGTTAATGGACAGCCTTGTGCTTCCACGCAGGTTGCTTTGCTACCTGCAATAGATTCTCAGGAATCCAGTTCTGGAAAAGAGCTGTCTTGGGCAAATTACATTTATTTTATTGGGATTCCAGGTGAGTGCAAGAGACAGATTCCTTTGCACGGTTAGTGCCTTGATCCTTATGAAATAAACATGTCAGCCTTGGGGGAAGGTTTGTTTCTGCCTATTCCCCCTGCGCACTCTGACTGGGATAGACACAATTTAACCCTGTGTTTTTTAATGTATTTTCAGGTAATTTATTAATAATTAAGTCTTTACAATAATTAAGAACTGATCCTGATTCCCTTTGGAGTCCTTGGGCATTGTCCTTTAGTAAGAGTTACATAGTCTTGCTCCTAGTTTTAAAAGGATACCAAAAAAAAGAAAGAAAGAAAGAAATACATAGTACTGCATTGATCATATGAGTAAACTGCAGCTCCCTTGTGGGATCCTTAGATAATGGCACAGAATGTCTCCTGTATCTGAGTTCCACTCAACATGGGGTTGAGTGTGGTGCAGGAGCATCAATACTTAGTATAATTTCCTGATACTGTGGCCAGTCTGGTTTAAGTTAAGCCTAAGGAGCAATAAACCAGCTGAGGATCAGCAGAGCAGAGAACTCCTCTGAGGGTGCATCTACCCTAAACTTGAAATAAGATACTCAATTTGCACTATGCAAATTGAGTATCTTATTTTGAAACTATTTTGAAATTTGGAATTTGGTGTATCTACACAGTGCCAAATTTCAAAATAAAATCCCATTTCGAGCTCTCCATTATCTCTTGTGCAACAAGGTTTACTGGGATGGTGAAATAGCATGCCCATTATTTTGAAAAATATTTCGAAATAACAGGCAGCTTGTTTAGATGCGGGGTAGCTATTTCGGGATATATCTGGTATCCTGAAATAGCTGTGAAGTGTAGACGTACCCTAAATTAAAAAGCCAGGCCACAAATGAAATCTTGTCTCATAGTGTCACCTCTGTTGCATCATGAAAATGGTGCCATATTTGTGTCATGGTGCCAACTAACTCATGACATTGCTATGTTTTCCACCAGCTTTACTTTAGTTTTTCCCTCATTTTTGAGCCTCCTTTTCCTGTTTTCATACTGTGAAAGCTTACACTGAACATTTGGCTGAGATTGTTCATTTTGCTTCTAGGTGAAGCTTTTTTCATATGGAACCTAACACAAAGTCTGAGGAAGATTAGTCAGTTCCCCATTTTAATCATTTTCTGCCTTCCACTGAAACAAACTAGAAACCTATTTCATTTCTCTTTGTATGTTCTTATGCAGAGAGCCCACTGCAAAAGGGGAAGAGTGTTAGTTTCTCTTTTTATCCACTCAGTAGTACAGCCTCCTTGGGGGTTTTCTCTCCCTGTAAATTTAAGACTTTCAGGTTGAGACATAAACTTCTGATCGCATGATACAGGAAGGATCATAAATTCATCAGATAAATAGATCTTTGACCTCTCTAGTTATCTTTTTTGAACCATGAAGACTTGTATTTAATGCCCCACATAGTCTACAATCTTAATAGGCACACAATGATACAGCCAGAAGAAAATGGTGCCAGCAGAACGGATTGTTTAAAAAAATAGACATTAAGTGGGGAATAGCCATAGGTCAGTGTAGTTAAATAATTAATTGAAAAGCCATTGTAATCCATGTTTGATTATGGAAAATTGTCACAACTCTGAGAGCCTAATGAAAAAGGAACAGGACAGAACAAAACCTTCTGTGGAGGAACTTAGACCCATCTCCTCTGCTTTCACCTGTTTTTGGTGCTATTCTCCCATTCCTCTGGAATTTCTACCATGCAGTGTCCTTGTTTCACGCAGTCTTTGCTGTTGAGTTTACTGGCTGCACAATCAAGCGCTTCATTTCCAAATGTCTTTAGCTAAACAAACGTAATTGTGAATGAAGCCTGCCACAATGACTTATTAGCTCTATGCTGTTCCCTTCTGTGCAGTACAGCTTTTGTTGTCTTCTGCTAGCTTGTATGGGAATGCATTTGACCTAAAGCACCTTTTTAAATTCCCTATAAGATTCCAAGGAATGTATATTTCCCTGAACCAGTTCATTGTTTTATAAATAAGGAAGGTGCCCAGGAAAATATGGTGTTTAGATGGAAGGCAACTTCAGAGCTGTATTTCCCCTGGGCTGAGTGTGGAGAGCTACTGTGTTTGTACATTCCAAAGCAATATAACTCTCAAACTGTGTTTCAGAAATTAACATGTGCATTGTTTCCTTATATGACATTAGCAGATGTACCTGGCATTGCATTGGTCCAAAACTCATTATTTTAGGGGGGAAATGCTGGCACAAAATGCAAAGTAGCGTGGTACTGTTGCACAAGTGCATCAGGGTATAAGAACTTTGGTGATAGAAATGTAGCCGTGTTAGTCTGGGGTAGCTGAAGCAAAATGCAGGACAATGTAGCACTTTAAAGACTAACAAGATGGTTTATTAGATGATGAGCTTTTGTGGGCCAGACCCACTTCCTCAGATCAAATAGTGGAAGAAAATAGTCACAACCATATATACCAAAGGATACAATTAAAAAAAATGAACACATATGAAAAGGACAAATCACATTTCAGAACAGGAGGAGGATGCGGGGGGGGGGGGGGGGAGGAAGGAAGGTAAGTGTCTGTGAATTGATGATATTAGAGGTGGGGAGAGTGGGACGTCTGTGAGCTAATGGTATTAGAGGTGATAATTGGGGAAGCTATCTTGGTAATGGGTAAGATAGTTTGCATATTTGTTCATTCCTTCCCGGAGAGTGTCGAATTTTAACATGAATGACAGTTCAGAGAATTCCCTTTCAAGTGCAGATGTAAAAGGTCTTTGTAGCAGAATGCAGGTGATTAAGTCATTGAGAGAGTGTCCTTTCTGGTTAAAATGGCAAGAAACTGGTTTTTCTTTGTGATCTTGTCTGATATCTGCTTTGTGGGCATTAATCCTTTGGCGAAGTGTCTGAGATGTTTGTCTAATGTACATAGCAGACGGACACTTTCGGCACATGATAGCATAAATTATATTTCTGGCTGCGCAGGAATATGTGTTCTTGATCTTATAACTCACTTGGTTAGGTCCAATAATGGTATCAGCAGAATGAATATGTGGACAAAGCTGGCAACGGGGTTTGTTGCAAGGGAAGGTACCAGGGTTGGTATTAGTGTGGTATGTCCTGTGGTGGTTGGTAAGAATCATCTTGAGGTTAGGTGGTTGTCTATAGGAGACTATGGGTCTGTCTCCCAGAGCCTCTTGGAGTATGGTATCCTGTTCCAGTATAGGCTGTAATTTATTGATAATGTGTTGGACAGGTTTAAGTTGGGGGTTGAAGGTGATGACAAGTGGTGTTCTATTGTTGGTTTTCTTGGGTCTGTCTTGAAGTAGATGGTTTCTAGGTATTCGTCTGGGTCTTTCAATTTGCTTTTTTATTTCTCTGGATGGGTAGTTGAGGTTTATAAATGCTTGGTAGAGATCCTGAAGCTTCTGGTCTCTGTCAGTGGGATTAGAGCAGATGCGGTTGTATCGAAGGGCTTGGCTATAGACGATGGATCGTGTGGTGTGTTCTGGATGGGAGCTGGAAGCATGTAGGTAACTGTATGAGTCGGTGGGTTTTCTGTAGAGAGTGGTGTCTAATTTTCCATTGTTGATTTGTACTGTGGTGTCCAGGAAGTGGATCTCTCGTGTAGAATGGTCCAGGCTGAGGTTGATGGTGGGGTGTAGGTTGTTGAAATCTCTGTGGAATATCTCCAGTGTTTCTTGGACATGCGTCCAGATCATAAAGATGTCATCGATGTACCGTAGGTAGAGAAGGGGTGAAAGGGGACTGGAGTTGAGGAAACGTTGTTCTAGGTCAGCCATAAAGATGTTAGCGTACTGTGGGGCCATGCGTGTACCCATGGCTGTGCCGCTGATCTGGAGGTATAAGTTGTTCTCAAACTGGAAATAATTGTGGGTGAGAACAAAGTTACATAGGTCTGCTATCAGGTTGGCAGTTGTGTCCTCTGGGATAGTGTTTCTAATTGCTTGTAATCCGTCTTCATGTGGGATGTTGGTATATAGAGCTTCTACATCCATGGTGGCAAGGATGGTGTTATTGGGGAGGTTATCGATGTTTTGTAGTTTCCTTAGGAAGTCAGTAGTGTCTCGGAGATAGCTGGGGGTGTTGGTTGCGAAGGGTTTGAGAAGAGAGTCTACATAGCTGGATAGACCAGTAGTGAGCGTGCCAATACCAGAGATGATGGGTTTATGGATCTTGGGAACTTTGGGGCTTTTGTTTTCTATTTGTCTTCCTTCCTGAATCCCCTCAGGGTGCAAGAAATACTTATCTTTTTTGATTATACAAGTGATGTGTTTAATATACAATGTTCTGTCATATTTTGTGCAGGCAGATAAAAAAATGTAGTGTGCACAAAGTAGTCAGTATAGAAATATAAACCAGATACATTCTTTGGGACTGGTGCAGTTAGGTATGGCTAGATGAATACTGCAGATGTATGTTCAAGTGGTGTATGTGTGCCTTTGTTCTCCATTAGTGGGGAATCTGCCGGAGAGTATTACTCCATGGATATTTTGGGCTCTGTGTTCTACAAGCATTGTCATGGAACTGCTCACGAGCCTTTACAAATAAAGGGTGCCGGTCTTTTGCTGGAGTGTATTGGTTTTGGTTGGCATGTCCTTCATGTGATTGTTGGCTTTAAAGAATGTCCTGAGAGGATGTCGTTGCCTCCTCTAAGTGGTGGCCATAGTGTAACCCAGACACATAGTGTGGTTCACTGACCAATGAAGTGGCACTTAGACCAATTACAGCAACAGATAAGAGCAAGAGACCTATACAGCCTCGGCTGAGAGCCAGCTGGCTTTTAGCTCAAAAACAGTAGAGGCTCCTACACTAAGCTCCAGAGGTCCCAGGTTCAAATCCACATGGTGGTGGTTACAGTAGTGACTCGCATCTTTGAATTGTTCACCTCCGGTCTTATCCTGTGTACAATCTGTGGTGGGTTTCTCTTCTCACCGCTGGGGTCTTATCTTGTGTACAATCTGTGGTGGGTTTTTTCTTCTCACCGCTGGACAGTATTGCCCCCTGGATGTTCTAGGTCTAGGGATTAGCTCAGTCAGGCTGACGTTCCTTCTAAAGGCCACACCCCCTCAGTTTCTCCTCTGCAGCCCATTTTGATATTGCCCTTGCCCCACACTAAAAGCAGGTCCTGTTCTGACATGATCACTTACGTGGTGAGGCTCTCTGGGCCCTCGCCTCACTTCTTTGCCTCCTGGTAAGATGCCTTGCTTACTTTCAAATAGGGGCACTCCCTCTTCGAGTGTCCACTGCTCCCACAGCTAGAGCACCTGCAAGGTTGGGCTTCTAGGTCCGCAGCACGGCCCTTACTGGCCCTTCCTGGCCCTTACAATGACTCCTGCTTCTTTCCTGCAGAATTCTGTGCAGCTGCTGCTTTTGCTTTGGGACCTGCACTATGCAGTCTTGTAAATATACTTGGACTTCCCACAATCTCTTCTGCTTCTCTAATATGTGTCCCCACATAGCATGGACCAGCCCCTGTTGCTTCTCGGCTCCCCATCTGTGGAAGCAGCAGCTTTAGTTTTAAGGGACAACTTTCCTCAGCAAAGGAAGTCTGTACCACGGGCATTTGCATTCCTGCCCTCTTTACGGGGATCTTTATGATGGCCCATTGCAGCAGAGTTCACCTACGTTACAGTGTCTCTGTCCCTCGTTTTGCAAGTCCTGTCAAGCACAGTCTTTTGCTACTCATCACTTTTATCAGAGGTAACTATTCTGCCTGAGTTCTCCATTGAGTGTGAGAGTTTGCCCTGCTTACTGCTGGACAGTGCCACCTCCTGGCAGTTCTGGTGATTAACTTGATGAGACCAATGTTCCTTCCAGAGGTTACATCCTATTGGTATAGATCTGCATGGATACAAATCTGTGGATGTGGATATAAATCGGTATCTGCAAAAGGAACTGCAGCGATGAAAGCAGCAGCATGTTGGTCTGCACCTCCCAGGAGCTAGCACCCAGCCCACACAGCTCCAGAGGTGTGGCTCAACGTGCTGCTGCTTTCACTGTGCAGTTCCCAGTAGAGCCCTGCAAACCTGAAGATAATGACTATAATTGTGGATTTTAAATTTTGTATCTGTGCAGAGCTTTACCCAGCATTTTCTTCTCTGCAGTCCCTCTCCTGCTCCAGGAACCTCAGCATCCTCTCTGTGACTTCAGCTTCGTGGCCAGGTCACTATTGTGGCTTCCCCTTTGGTGGGAGTGGAGTATCAAGGTTCTTGCAGTTCAGTGGTTTCAGGCAGTCTTCTGTTTCACTGCTTTACAATATTACTCCTGCAGTGGCTGCTGAGAGAATCCGGGCCAACCTTCTACTCCAAAGTCTGGCTGAGGGATACACAGCATCCAAGATTTGTTTCCTGCACCTTGCTTTCTTTCCCTGCACTGCTTCTACTTCTCCTGGTCTTTCCACTCTTCTGAGTTTGCTGGTCTTTTCATTCTCTCTCCCAAAGAGTAGCTTGAGGCAACTCCTCTCTGCAGCCCTCAAACACTTCTTCCAGGAAGTGACTATAGACTTCTTCCAGTTTCCTGCCTCTTGCACAAGCCACACCTGTCCCACATAGGTGAGATTCTCATTATTTATTATTTATTTATTTAACATATTTTTACCCCACTTCTCTATTTAAAATATTCAAGGAGGCTTACAAAAATTTTAAAACACAATATAATTATTATATATACAAATTAAAATGCAAGACTCCAAGGCGGGGCATTAAACCAGCTAAGACACCTTGAGAGGTGGGACACACACACACATACACAAACTCCAACACCAATAAAAGCACAAGTAAAAAGTGTGGCTTTAGCCTGGCCCTAAAACAGTGCCAGGGTTGGCACCAGGCGAATATCCTGGGGGAGAGAAGTCCATAGCCTAGGGGCAAAGGCTAAGAAGGCCCTGCTTCGTGTAGATGTCAACCATATCTCCATAAGTTCAGGAACACGGAGCAGAGTGCCCCCAGCTAACCTCAGTCCCCAGGCAGGTTCATATGGGAGAAGATGGTCCTTCAAATACCCCTGCCTCAACCCATTTAGGGCTTTATACATTATAACCAGGACCTTGAACTGTGCCTGGAAACATACCAGAAGCCAGTGCAGCTGCCGGAGCACCGGCAAATTGTGCTCCGTTTAATGAGCGTTAGTTAAAACTCAAGCGGCTGCATTCTGGGCCAGTTGAAGTTTCTGAAGCCGTTTCAAAGGCAGCTCCACATAGAACACATTGCTGTAGTACAGTATGATTGTGATAAAAGCATGAATCACCATTGCCAGGTCATTCTTATTCAGGAAGGGTTGCAGCTGGCAGATCAGCCAAAGCCCAAAAGCACTCCTGGCTACCAAGGAAATCTGGTTCTCAAATGTTAAAAAAGGGCCAGGAGGACTGCCAAGCTGCTTACCTGTTCTTTCAGGGGAGTGTTACCCCCATTCAGAACAGGTAACACATCACATTCCCAGACAGATGGCTTCCTGATCCATAGGACCTCGGTCTTATCTGGATTCAGCTTATTTGACCTCATCCAGTCCATCATTGCCTCCAGATACTGGTTCAGATCAGTCGCCACCACACTTCCAATATCTTCTTACAACCTCTCCCAGCAGTTTCACGTAGATGTTAAACAGCATAGGGGACAAGATGAAACCTTGCAGAACCCTTTAGCACAGTCGCTATGGGGCTGAGCAGCAGCCCCTTAGCTCCACCTTCTGAAAGTGTCCTGACAGGTAAGACTGGAACTACCACAAAGCAGTGTCTCCAATACCCAACTGTGCCAGGCACTCCAGAAGGATACCATGGTTGATGGTATCGAAAGCTGCCGAGAGGTCCAAGAGAATCAACATGGATGCACTCCCTCTGTCTACCTCCCAGAGTAGGTCATATACCAGGGTGACCAAGGCAGTTTGTGTTTCAAAACCAGGCCTGAAGCCAGACTGAAATCATTCTTTTCTTCCAAGAAAGTTTGGAGTTGCAATGCCACTGCCCACTCGAGTACCTTGCCCAAGAAGGAAATATTAGCAACTGTGCGATAGTTAATTCAAATTGCATGGGTCCAGGAAAAACTTCTTAAGGAATGGTTTTATCACTGCCTCTTTCAAGGAGGCAGGAACCATACCAGATCTAAAAGAAGCATTAATAATCCCCTGGACCCAACCAGTCATCCATTCCCAGCTTGATTTAATAACGCACAAAGGGTAGGGGTTGAGCAAGCATGTGGTCAGTCACATTCCTCCAAGCACCTTGTCCGCATCCTCAGTCTGCAGAAACTGAAACTGATCTAAAGAAAAACAACTAGACGGTGCACTCAACATATCGTCATTAGTTGCCACCAGCCAAAAATTCCTTTCTCTGCAGCCTAATCAGCTGATTGGACCCATCTAGCCTAACTCAGCTCTTGCAGGGCCAGAGTTAGTAACACTCCCCATCATATAGCCCTTTCCACTTTTTACTCAAACATGCTCAACTTCCACTATTACTGCCCTGGATTATACCTACACTTCGCCAAAGAAGTGGTGACACTTCGCCAAAGAATCAATGCACACAAAACAGACATAAGACTCTCTCACAGAGAGAAAGCTGTTGCTTGCCATTTCAGCCAGACTGACCATTCCCTCAATGACCTTAAAACAGACTTCAACAAGAAGCTTCAGAATTGTCATTCATGCTTAAATTTCACACTTTATGTATGGGTTTAAACAAAGACTCTAATTAACTCACCCATTACAAAGATAGCTTCCCCTATCATCACCCCTATGTCATTACCTCACAGACACTAACCTTCCCCTCCTCACCCCCACTCTGTTCTAAAATTTGGTTTGTCAATTTCACATGTGTTCATTTATTTGATTGTATCACTTTGGTATATATGGTTGTGCCGTTTTTCCTCCACATATTGATCTGAGGAAGTGGGTCTGGCCCACGAAAGCTCATCACTTACTAAACCATCTTGTTAGTCTTTAAAGTGCTCCATAGTTCTGTCTTTTGTTTCAGCTAGCCCAGACTAACATTGCTGCATCTCTATCACAAAGAGTCAGGAAACACTTAAAGACTGATGAAACATCTAGATGGTATCATGAGATTCTTCAAAGTAGATAGTGCAAATAGTTACAAGAGGCTGTTAAGAACCATTAGCATCTCCATTGTTTGGTTGGTTGTTTAAGTCATTAAAAGATGGAAGATAGTGTGCCAGCCATCCTCTATCCTGGTTCACATCATTAGCATAAGAATTGAACTTGTGAATGAAGTTAAGTTCCCATCCTTCTCTGTGTATTTGGCTTGTGTTATTTAACATTATCTACAGTTTTATGGAAATTAATACTTAAAAGAAAATCACAAAGAAGTGAAAAAAGAAAAAATATATATCGGGCACTCAAGTTTAGGGTTGCCAGGTGTCCGATTTCTACTAGACAGTCTGGTATTTGCTCCTTCTGTCCGGTAGAAAATTCAGAAAATACAGGACACGTGCAATGTCCGGTATTTTCTGAATTCCTGGCTGAGCACCGGGCAGAAGCCTGGTGGGGGCAGGGGAGCAACTGTGAGACTGGGGCCGCGATTGGTGCTGGGAGCCCTGTGGTCGCATGCAAAAGCCAGGCGGGGCGGGGCAGGGACCGGGACTCCCAGCCACTCCCCCCGCCTGACTTCTGCACACGACCAGAGGCTCCCAGCACCAATCACGGCCCCGCCTCCCAGCTGGGAGCCTCTGGCTGTGTGCAGAAGCTGGGCGGGGGGAGTGGCTCCCAGCCCCGCCCCCGCCCAGCTTCTGCTCGCAACTAAAGGGAGTGCCTGCCGGGGCGCGGCCCGAAGGACTCCAGCTGCAGCCAGTGGCTGCACTCCTCCCCGCCAGGTCTGCTTCGCTCCCCAATTCCTCCAGGCCCCCCCTTCTCCCATCCAGCCCCACGCCCATCCACCAGCTCTGCTTCCCAGCTCCCCCCTTCCTCCCGGCCAGCCCCACGGCCCCCGGACACTTCCCCCCACCCAGCTCTTCTTCCCGCCCCCCCCCCCACCCACCCCCCCCCCGCCCACGATCACGTGTGTCTGTTTTTTTGGCAGGGTCTACCTGGCAACCCTAGGCAGGAAAAGAGTTAAAACCAATGCACATACTGCTTATTTGACCCATATCAGTGCCTCTTTGCATTTCTCAACTCCCTGTGCATCTAGGTTGGTTCTGTTCTGGCCCCAGCACAGGCAGGCCAGTGCAAAGCCTGAGTCAGGGTGTTTCTGGAAAAGATACTAGCTGACATTGCGAAGACTGTGTGGTAGCTCTGCACTATGTTCAGTGACAAACTGTTTATGCAGCCTTCAGATTATCACTTCCTCATTTCTAGCTGTACTTGCCACTGCATAGATAGATAGATAGATTTGAGCTGTTTCAGCCTCTGTTCTTTCACTGATTCACTTCAGACTTTATAGACCTATTCCTGTATTCCTTACTCAGGCTGTACTTCCATTCAATTCAATAGTAGTTATGGGGGGGGGGGGAAACAGACTTAGGGCTTCAGGTTTTGAATCTTACACTCCTGTTTCTTTCTTAAAAAAAACTCAGAAGCATTATGGATGACATAAACTATGTTGCTACGATATCCAGTCATCATGGCTAAGGGTTTGATGACATATCTGTCTTTCAAGTAGTACTCTCTAGAGGGTGCCATATGTTAACTTTCTTCAGTCCCTCATTTAACTGTTTACTGGATGATATGTCATCTTAGGATATGCAATGTCCTAGGTATACAGCATCCTAAATATTTCTTAGGGTAAGTAGGTTGGAAATTACATGATTTCATGTTATTCAGCATCTTATTAATTGTCTAGTTAATAAATTCTTAGATGATTGTAATTTGATTATAGGGTAATAAATATTAATTGGAAGAAAACTTAATGCAGCATAAACACAATATAAATTTCAATAAAGTGAATTATGTTTTGCACAGAGACCATCTCAGCAACTTAATGAAGTAAACAGATGTTATCTGGATTTTGCCAAGGAATATATAGTGAAGATCAGTGTATTTAGAGTAGAGCTAGTTAACATATAAGCTTGACTAGTGATGCATTATTAGGGGCAAATTAAATTGCTAGCAAAAGTAACATAATAAAATCAGAAGGAGTGCACGATTCTCACAGTGTTGTGTGCAATCAGCATGCACCTCATACGCATGAGCCCAGAACCCCAGTCTCCCTAAATCACTGCTGGAGCCATGGGCAGCACGCTCCAGAGGACTTTAAGGGCAGGAGAGGGTAGTATTCCACTATTCTTTGTTTGACGTGTCCAAGAATGAAGAGAGATTTTTTCACTTTGAGGAGATTGTCCTGTTTTTGTTTGTTTGTTTTGTTTTTTGGTAATTGGGTACCTCAAAACTCTTAAAATGCCATCCTGGAGACAAGGGCCTTTGACAAATGTGAGGAAAATTGCTTTTGCCAGGAGGAACAAACTGTCCAAGAATAAAGGATGAAGAGACCTGTCCGTACCTTTGTTTTCACAGGGGTGCACGGATGGTAGTGATATATCTAGGATACTGGGCAAAGAGCATTGTAATTCTAAAAGCATTACTGGAAGATGCTCAGAGATTACAGTGATGAGAATGATGTAAAAACATTAGAATAGGAAGAACTAAACACTTGTTTTTGTCATGACAGAAGAATACATACTTTTTAACAATGAGGGTTCTTATAATATAATTACATATCAATTTGGATTCCAGATTTGTTGAACAAGACAATTTCCTGTGCATACATCTGCATAGTAGCCAAAGAATTGAGATATTCACATCTAGTATTTTTTATTAAAGCTGTCTCAGACTACCGTTGACCCGTTTCTTCATAGTGAATTGGAGTGGGGTTTTTTGTCTGAGATTTATGTGAAATGGACTTTGATTTTTTTTTACAGATTTGCTCAATATTCAACACACATTCTATGATTCAGTCTTTTGACTGTCTGAAACCCATTATTTGTGATTTTTACTTTGAATACATGTCCTTTATACCAGATTGTTTCATTTTTACTCATGTGGTAGTATTCTATTCTCCTCCACAAGCCCCATTGAAAACAAACAGCAAAATCCAGACACTTGTGCAACCCAATACTCACAATTTTTCAGCATTCCTTAGCTACTCCAATCAGAGGTTTTAGAAATTAAAGATCAGTGTTTTATTTTCAGAAACATTTTCTTAATTGGATAATTTCCTATCAAGGTGAATTCATCCTGTTTTCTCCTGCCTCGCCCAAATACACCCTCAGTCTAGGATTTGGAGGTGCTGCAGGTAGGTTAGTACACTTGTTAGGGTATTAGTTTAAGACTTGAAAGATTTGGGTTTGATTCCTGGTTTCCCCCCGATGTGCTCTGTGCTTTAGTCCCTTATTTGTACAATGGTAATCATAGTATGGTACTTCCTTAATGCATAGGGTTGTAGTGCGGATAAATGAATTAAAGATTGTGAGGCGCTCAAATACTGTGGCAATGGGAATCATATCAGTACCTAGATAATGCCTTCATCCCCCAATGGCTTCTGTTGCAGCTAGAGATGGAATAGCATTTGCTGCCTCTCCACACCGCCTGGGGTGAGAGAGCCATTAGATTGTCATAAACCTTGGTATAGGCATAGGCATAGGAACTAGGGGTATGGAGGATGCAGCAGCAAGCCCAGGCTCTTAGTCTAGTCCCTGGGGGTCTATGCTGCTGGCCCCACACTCTGGGTTCTTGGCTGCCACCCTGCATGCTGGAAGCTCTACTGCCAATCCCATGTACTGTGGTCCTGGTTAGAGCCCCTGACGTGTGGGGCAGTAGCTCAGAGTCCCAGATGCTGGCCCCGCATGCTGGGGCTTTGCTCTGGGTCTCAGCAACGGGTGGGGATGGACAGGTACTAGGGAATGTTCTCACGCCACTGGATTTATTGCTTTATCAAAAATACGTTAATAACTTTAATTGTATTGTTTGGATGATGACTGATCATTTTAGTTATCGGGATGATATTTAGTTACCTAACATGTGCTGGGGTGATTAAGTAGTCAATGTTAGTGAAGTGCTTTATAGATGAGATGTTCCATGTAATTGGCTGAATATTATTTATTTTTAACTCAGAAGTACTAGTGGGTATTTTGGACAATTACTAGAATTACCATTATTACTATCCTGTATGACAGTGCAAACAGAGGGTTTGTCTGAAGTATTTCAGCTTCTCTTTTTATAGTCCTACCTCACTTTCCTGGTTGTCTTGCTGCATGGGAGTGGCTGATTGCAACAAGCATATGTAAAGTTTAAAACTTTGTTCTTCTTCACTCCTGCCCTTAGGTGTGAAGCAGTTTGTAATGCTGCCTTTTGGGAAGGACACATATGGCAATACTATCAACTTTGCTTTCTGTTCTGTGAGACTGTGTTGTGAACTTAAGAACTCTGATTGGTGTTCTGACAGCATCTTACAGCTAGTCTCTTCTTATACCCTGTTGAAGGAGATTAATGAACTTCAGTTCGAAGCAGCCAACACAAATGCTTCACCGTCTATTGTATACAAAGCAAGTAGCTAAGTGTATAAATCCACATCCTGTGGATCTTAACTGCATGTATTCTTATCAACGATCTTTTGGTATTAGCTTACTATTTCATGCCTCACCCTACTGTAAACCTCACTTCATTGTCATTTCCTTCCTCAAGGCGCATGATCTTTTTACTGTGAAGGTATTGTCTGAATTTAGGCATTGACTATACTTACTGGAGATGGGTCAAATACTGCCGTCTTGATTTGGACAGAAGTCAACACGAGTTTGGCTAGAGCCTATGCAACTGAATGGGAAGCGTGGTCTCTAAGAAGTTCATCATATGGGCTGTGTCTAGACTGGCAAATTTTCTGCAAAAGCAGACGCTTTTGCAGAAAAACTTGCCAGCTGTCTACACTGGCCGCTTGAATTTCCTCAAGAACACGGACTTCCTACTGTCTGAAATCAGTGCTTCTTGCGGAAATACTATGCTGCTCCCATTTGCGCAAAAGGGCCAGTATAGACAGCTCAGATTTGTTTTGCGCAAAAAAGCCCCGATCGTGAAAATGGCGATCAAGGCTTTTTTGTGCAAAAGCGCGTCTAGATTGGCACGGACGCTTTTCCGCAAAAAGTGCTTTTGCGGAAAAGCGTCCGTGCCAATCTAGACGCTCTTTTCCGCAAATGCTTTTAACGGAAAACTTTTCCGTTAAAAGCATTTGCAGAAAATCATGCCAGTCTAGAAGTAGCCATTGTGTGTAAATTTGCCCAGTTGTCAAATTACTGAGAACCGGATACATATTGTATCCGAATCATGAATAAACAAAGTAAGAGGAATAGATATATACGTCACTGAAGACTTAAAGTTGATTGCACTTCATATTGTCTGATATTGTGGAGAAGACATACATCTATATTTAGAAGTGAGCAAATCATTGTCAGTTAAATTCTGTATTATCATCTTAAAATTCTTGTAGTTTGAGCCTGAAAAAATATGAACCCAGGATGCCCTCTGGAGCATCTGCTATTGGCTACTGTCAGCAGACAGAATACTGGGCTAGATGGATCTTTGGTATGACCCAGTATGGCCGTTCTTATGTACTTAACTTCGGGGCCATCCTTTATTTCTGCTATTAAGAGTGCTTGTCTAGGACATGAAATAATTTCAAAGTGAGCAATATTTCCACAAAGGCCAATGCAAACATGAATGATGAGGGGTGTGCACACAGAGAAGACAGGGAGTTCCCATATGAAAACTATTCCACAAGTGTAGTTCTCAGAAATGACAATGTTGACAGTAAGAAGGTGGATGATAAAGACATTCTGAGTAAGTTGTATAAGCTGACCTAGTGAAGTGTCACAGTAAAGAATCTGAAAAAATCTTGGTTTGGTCAGAGAAAGACAAAAGAGGTCACCCATTTATGGTAAAAACACACCCGAAGTCTCAAATGGTACAATTTTAATCCAAATAGCCTTTATTTTATTAAAACTATTAAAAACAATGCAATAAAGTATGTAATTAGTCATTGAGAACTGCTTACAGCCACTTTCCAGGACCATGGTAGCCTGGAGGTACTGTGACCCCTTCTCTCCAGTTGGTTTTGGTGGCCTGATCATGACGTTGGCAGGATTTGACAGTGCTCTGTGTTTGTCAGTATCAGGTCTTTGATACAATGCAGGAATACAGGTGTCTTTTAACTCTGCTTGCCTATCTCAGACTCAGTAAGAGCAGCAGTTCTGAACAATTGCCTCTTAAATGAGCAATGATACCTTCACACTGAGCAGAAACTTAATCATCAGATGTCCCCATTGATTTCAGCTTATGTAGCAAAGCAGTAGTCACCATAGGATAATGCCATATGCTGCACCACTGATCATGATAGAAGTTTTGCTATTGCCTTTAACAAGATGAGATAACTCTGTTAATAGATGTAATATACATTTAAAAGATACTTAAAGGATTGTCTTATTTTGATGGCTGTGGTGTATTTGTGTGCACAGTAATTGTGGTACTGGATTTGAGGATTCCTTTCCTTGGGTCAGTCATGCTTTAGCAAAATTTCCTTGAAACAAAGTCATTTTGCTTGAATCCAGTTTCAAGGCATTCGGCTTAGTGAGTTCTGTCTTTTGAGATGACATTGTTATTTTTTCATTGCTTAAAAGTGGAGAACAAAAGGTTGAGTTTCTACACTCATACCGCATATGGAATAATACTGTCCTTCACAAGTAAGCCTACTGAAGTCATGGGACCTCTTGTAGAAGATGGGCCTGATGCAAAGTTGAAATAAATGGAGGTCTTTGATTTCATTGGGCTCTATATGAAGCTCTGAGGTACTAGTCAGTGTGAGTATGGGTCTCAGAATTGAACTCTGCGTTATCATGGAAACTAAACTTCATAAAAATCCCTTTCAGCCCTCACAACTGAATAGTGAATGAGCAAAAGAAATTACCATCCAAGAGCACAAGAGAGCTATTAGCAGCCCCAAAGGAGTACTACAAACACCATAACAGCCAGTACAAAAGCCGTGCAGGAAATAAACCAGACCCAGATTGGTGCTGTTGCAATTAGAGTTAGTCTCACACTTGCCAAGTGTCATGTCCAAGATTGGAGCAAAACGGGGATTGGTAAAAAGATAAACAATACCACCGAAAACAGATGAGATTACTGCTTTAGTACAGAAATTACACAGCTGTGCCACTGGGCTGTTGTAATCACATTAGAAAAGTTAAACTAATAAACCTATAGAATAGTGATAGAAATGTAGCGTAATAAACCTATGGATGACATGGTGTCCCCTCTTTAGTGTGGACATTTACATATGAAGATACTGTTTTCTATGTAAGACTGAGCATCTGTGCCCAATGAGAGAGCTGGAAGTAAAAGAGCTGGGATTGTTTTATGTTAGGACTGAGGTGCATTGACAAAGCAGCGAGTTGTGGAGAGCCTGCCAGTGTTATTAGCTTTTTTCCATAAGCACTCAAAATGCTTTATTCCAAAGAGGTAGAGACAAGAAATACTGGCAACGAGTTCAATGCTTTTAAAGAACACATTTCACTTCTCTGGAAAATGCTTTAATTAAAACTATGCTGTCTTTTGACAGATTACTGGGCAATGAAAGAGCCTAATCAAACCCAGCCCAAAATGGTCCCATGGAACAGTGTGGATGCTATTCCCATTTTATGTTTAAAGAAACAGTGTTTCCAAAGATCATATGAACAGAAAACTATGGGCCTGCTCCTGGCCCCATGCAAATCACTGGCAAAACTCTCATTGCCTTCAATAGGCCCAGCTCCCCTTTTATGTAATATGATTGTATTTTTGATACATATTAGTTTAAGGGAAAGCTGCTGCATTGGAAATCCTATTTGGAAATTCCTAGTTCTCATTTTAAGAGAAATCCATTTTCTGCTAGATATTTTTAGTACTAACTTCCTCTGAAGTACTATTACCTTACACTATATACCATTAGACATTGATATGTTTCCAAATTGATCATATGATTTCTAAGCATGGCTTTTACTGCTTTCTGAAAGGCTTGTCTGGCAGGAATCAGAAGGCAAGTTGTTAACTGCTGACAGCCTACAGCTTCTTTTCTTTGCCAGACTTCTTATTGATAAAATATTGAAACGTTTTACAGCTGACCTCCTAACAAAGGTAACTGCTTTCACTTCATCGTAAGACTTCATTAGCAAAGATCCTTCTTCACACAAGCCGCCTATGTAAATGTAAAAATGTATTAGTCTGCAGAACAACTGCATGTGTGGGAACACACAACAACTATATTATTGAGAGGCATTTCAGGGCTGAACACTGACGTTTCTCATTGAGACACTGATATTTTAACATGAACTGAGTGAAACAGTCCATATTTTTGCATGTATTATTTCTTCTTATGTTTTCCAACTCAAGGAAGCTCACTATGTTCAGAAAATGACTAAATGTAAAAATTGCAGCTCAGCTCTTTTAGAGAGCCACAACCAGTTTATTTTCTCGGGAAAAACACCCTAAATGTAATATTTCAGAAATCTGTCTGTCTGACTGTCAGTGCTAAGTTTACTGATTTGTTGCCATTACTTATTTTCCTCCATGTTACTGTTGCCAGGCATTTAAACTGACCCTGTCAATTTTTAAGAAACAGCTGGTTTATTTGAACTGGGAATTTTAATGCTTTCAGTTCCATTAAATTGGAATCAGAGGAGGATTATTGTAAAAGACAGGAAGCAAATGTTCTGACATGAATTCAGAATCACACAGAGAGAAAAATATCTTAATGCTACATGCATGTGTTTAGTTTCAGTGGATCAGATCAAATCTTTCCTATATCTGCATCCAAGCTATTTGGCTGTGATCAGATGATCAGAATTCAAGGAAGCGATTGGAGAGCTAGCTGGCTGCAGCTGCATTGTAGGCTGTTTTCAGGGACAAGGAGCCACTGTTTTTCAAACATAGCATAAACATAGAAGTTATTTTGTAGGCTTCAGGATGCAGATATGGGTTGTGCTGCCAGCATTGTTTTGCTTCAAGCCTTTCGTTCTGTGGTACAGAGGAACTGTCCACATATTTGTAGACGACGACAAGAGGAATTATCACATGAAATTCTGCCACTGGATAGTGATGAGGAAATGAGCAGACCCAGAACCCTCACCATAATGGTACAGTATACTTTTAGCAAACAAACACTACTGACAGGATTATTATTACAGATGTTATGTGATTTATTGACTTTAACTATGCAGATGGAGGGAAAGAGCATTTGATACAGGGTTTTCAACTGTGTACTAGCTTTCTGGTAGATTTGCTGTCTTTGTTATTAAACATCTAAAAATTGACTCTCCTGTGTAGCTGGAACTGTGAAGTCCACATACACTGTGCATAAAGCAACACTGTTATTTAACTTGCCTCTGTGTTTTGTGTTAATAGATATATTGTGAGCATTAGGACCATAATGTTGTTTAACACATCTTATTTCACACGCTGAATTCCAAAGAACCAGCTCAGAAATTGTGCACTAAGTGTGTTCACCATAGGAAACTTTTGCCTCAATCAAGATGCAGAAAGAATGTATAGCAAGGTGTATGCAAATTACTTTCCCATAGGTCCTTGCAACAACCTGTTTGTATGATGAAAATTCTTTACTAATTTATTAGTTCCAAACTCTGAGCTATGCTTCAATGAAAAAGTAATATTTCTTAACTGGCTAATGAGTTTCTGAGTTCTGTCTCTCCTTATTTTGAAAGATTACCAGCCTTTAAATGAGTGCTGTTTGCTTTCTGAATTAAACATACTTATTTTTAACTCATGTTGTGATTGAAATAAAACAAACACTCCAGGTCATTTATTAGGATACTGTTTGATCAACCAAAGTGTGACAGAGCATTTCCTTGTTTAAAGCATTGTTTGAGATAAAGAATGATATGAACTATTTCATTGCTACAGTGCCCCACTGGATATAGACAGTTAACTGTTTCAGAATTTTGAAGGGGTTGGATCTAAGGGATGAGTTATAAACACTTTTCATTCTTTGTATTACAATTATTTGATACCATATTACTATTATTTAGTAATTTATGCTACAAAACCACTGCAGTCATTATTATAGACTGTGTAAATTAGAGACATGATGTACATTATTTGAATGATACAAAGAGATTTCTCATGCATATTATAAAGAAGTCCAGACTATGTACACTGACACTTTATTCTTATCATTATGCACGTTGATTTGTATATAAGTGGACATTGGGAGCAATAGGTAATTTATACTTCTTGTGAGCTGAACAGAGCATGAGAAATACTGTGGTGCAGTCATGGTAACTATGGTAAGACACATCGGGTCAGACCCTAGTAATGCCAGTTTACACCAGCTGAATATCTGGCTCAGTATTTGTGGTGCTGATAACTAATTATGTGAAGAAAGGGATTCATTTCATTATTGTAACTCTGATAGCTTAAATCTATTGTTTTAAACTCTAGTGTCCACATAATGCAGTTTATTTCTTCAATTAAATGTTAACCTCCCACAGAGAAATTTAAAAATAATTGTCTCTCTGACACTGATAATTACTAGGATTGCATGTGCAGTGACAAAGTACTTAATGAAAGTGCAGTGTTTGAAAGTACAGACCACCCCATGAAATCTGCTATCTTGCTTACAGTAAAAGCCTAGAGTTTTGTTTCAGTTCAGATTGGTATTAATGTTCAATGCATTTTGGTACCCTAGTCCCAGTCCCAAATTACCTATCATCTGGGCTGCATCAGCCCTCACTGGGGCTACGTCTAGACTGCATCCCTCTGTCAACAGAGGGATGCAAATCAAGCACATTGAAATTGCTAATGAAGCAGGGATTTAAATATCCCACACCTCATTAGCATAAGCATATCCGCCGCTTTTTTTCAAAACAGAGTTTTTCCGAAAAAAATGGCAGTCTAGATGCGGATCTGTCAAAAATAAAGCCTTTTTCGACAGATCCTGTAAACCTCATTTTTTGAGGAATACAGGATCTGTCAAAAAAGACGTTATTTTCAACAGATCCATGTCTAGACTGCCATTTTTTTAAAAAAAAACTCCATTTAAAAAAAAAAAGCGGTGGCCATGTTTATGCTAATGAGGCACGGGATATTTAAATCCCTGCTTTATTAGCAATTTCGATGCACCTGATCTACATCTCTCTGCTGACAGAGAGGTGTAGTCTAGACACATCCTGGGAGAGGGGGCTAAGAAAGAGGATCTCGCTGCAAAGAACTCCTTGCAGTGTTCCTCTCAGATCATATTGTTGAGGAGGGGATTTACTCCACATGGAATGACCTTTGGGGCCTACCTGAGGGATTCTGAGGAATCCATAGAAGGTCAGAGCCAATGAGGGGGCTCCCTGTAAACTTTGTGCCATTAGCAGCCTGTGTCTGTTTGTGCGTCTGTGCTTCCAGGGATCCCTTCTGGTTTCAAATAGATTTCTCCGTTCCCAAAGAGACCCTGCAAAACTGGTTATTTAGACTTAACCTCTCACAGACTAAATCACTGAGTGTGTGTTCCTTAGGCCCCACATTCTCCCGATGTGAGGCCACTGATTTTTAATCAACAACCCACTCAGTCTTCTCTCCCTCTGTGTAGATCTGTGTCTCACAGAAATCCCTCATAAGGTGAGATGGCTTATGGTTGATCCCCACTTTCCTGTAGGAGGGGGAGACTTGGCGATGCAAATCCTAACTCTCCATTTGGGCTGGTTTAGAGTTAGACTAGATTGAGAGTGTGCATAATGATAAGGTAAAGCTACTGAGCAGTAACAGGCTATGTCTGGCAATAATCTTTCCCTTGTGCACATTTTTCTTTTCCCCCAGATCTGAATGGTTATTGCATTCTACCATTAAAAGCAGTTAGTTACTATTAAAGTTAAACAGAATTGCACCTGAAATAAATTGCTCTCAAGCTTTGCAGTTAGATTCTGTAATGATATGGAGCACCAGTAACTTCAAAAGAAAGAGCTGCTTTAGAACTCTTAGAGACATGGCAGCAATAGACAGTGCTGTTTTCAGTGGATTTCAGAAGTTTGTTGAAAGGGCAGCATGAAAAACAAGGAGGACGGAAAGCTGCTTAATCCTAGCAAAATGCATGTATGAGCCTAACAAACCCTGGCTTGGTCTGTGGTAGATCAGTGAAGTTTATGTATGGATAATGTTCTACAGACTATTACCTGGCCATGCAAAAGAGCACTTGTATTGAACTAACGCTAGAGACATTACAGTGATTTCACGTTGTCACATTTGAAAGCATTAACAGATTTGGATGCCCATAAAATGCAGAACAAGGCCCTAAAAATGCACCATACACCAAAAATAATTACATTTTGTAGTCCAATCCTTAGCTGTTATAATCTAATCTTTCAGTGGAGCTGTCAGCTGAGGATCTGGCCCTGTGTTCCCAAACTCTTAGGTCACCTTTCAGGTGAGAGCGAGTCCCATTTAATCTTTGTGCTCATTGCATTGGAAATAAGCTATAGGATAAAAATGTGTTTCAGTAGTAAGACAGGCAGAAAAGATCGTATTTTTCAAGTATTTCTACATGGAATAGCTGTGCTAAGCATCCCTCTTGCTTCAGACCTTATGGAATTGTTTTCTTAATCCTATTTATTACGTGAACCAGAAGTGAAATCTGTAAGTCACATTATCTAACAAGTTATTGCTGAGCTCTGGTCTAAACTAGGGAGTTATTATGAAATAATAAGCAGAGTGTTCACACTACCATGGGCTGGTTATTTCGAAATCTGTATTCCTGCTTTCCTCGGGGAATAATGCTTTTTTTGAAATTGTTATTTCAAAATAGCGCTAGTGTGGATGATCCGATGCTGCTAATTCAAAATAATTGGCCTCCAGAGGCCTTCTCTAGTGGAGCTTCAAACTACAGGCAGCAGAAGAAGGGCTTGTGCCATGTGGCCAGCTTTGCCAGCCCCGTGCCATACAGCAGCATCCCACGGAGCCACGAACAACCCCCCAATGCTCCCTCAGAGCCTCCAATGGCTGCCAGCACTGCGGCTGCTCCCTGGGCTGTCACCGGCCAGGGATGCAGAAGAGCTTCAGCCTGGACCGGTACAGAGATCCCGGGCCTCATTGAGGTCTGGGGTGAGGAGACCTGTCTTGAGGATCACCACACCAGAAAAAGGAATGCAGACGTGTACGGCCAGGTCCACGTGAAGATGAAGGAGCTCTGGCAGGCCTACCACAGGCCCGCTTTGCTCCCTGGCCTCTCCTCAGTGCGGCACAACACATGTGCCACTACCTCGAGCTGCTGGATACCATCCTGAGAGGGGGGCTGGTCAGCTCCCCTCCCCATCTCGTCATCATGGAGTCTGTCCAGGATACACCCGGCATCAGCCTCTATGAGAGCTGTCTTATGGAGGTGGAAGAGGAGACCAGCCAGGAAACCATGCCCACTGGCCAGGACCTACTCCTCACCCTAGAGCCAATCTCCCCTTCCAGCATGCCTCCTAGGCCTTGGATGATCCTGGGGAAGGCACTTTGGGTGAGTTCTATAACTTTCCCTGTCTGCATGCGGGGGCAGGGCTGCAAGGGTCTGTGTGCTCCTCGCTTGGCCTACTCAGCCTGGGGGTGCCACACAATAGCCTGTACACATGGGTGCACATGGAGTGCCAGTCCAGAGCTCTCAGCTCCATGATGCTCTTACACAGGAACCTCTTGGTCCTTCTCATAAGATTCTTGAAGATGCCTGTCTTACTCCATTCTCCCACAACAAGCCACCACTAAGGAGTCTGGGGTCATGGAACCACACAGCAGTGCTTCACATGGCACAGGGTCATGCCCACACTCAGTTAGCATCCACTCTCAGAAAAGTGTGGTGATGCAGAGAAGATTGATCCCCTGAATGGGAACCTGCTGGGGGGAGGAAGAGGTGGGAAACCCAGTAGCACTGTCTCCAGCAAGTAGCATCTGCCGCTCACACACTCCTCCCCCTACACCTGCTCCCTCATCCAGAGGGCAGGGATAGGAGTTCCCTCTCTGCAGGACACTGCCAGTCGCAGACCTGGCAGGTGTAGGACACGGTAGGAAGCCAAACCGCTCCATCCCGCAGGCTCCTGGCCTGGCCAGCAACTTCCCATGCCTGCTTGTCTCTGGGCCGTGGGTGTTGTGATGCTCCCCTGGGATGTCCGTGCCCCTCCAGGAAAGTGCCTGCTGTCTAGGCAACGTATGGTGTGTTCGAAGCACATCATCATAGTCTGAACCGAGACCTTCGATGTCGGCTCAGAGATTAGGGCTAGGCTTTATACAGTCTCCTGGGATGACTGCCTTTGTCACTTTTCTTCACAGCTGGGCCAGCTGCGAGCTTGGTACATCCCTCACCATGTGCATGACTCCACGGGATCTGCAAGTGAAAGAGAACCCGTGAGGACCTGATATAGGAGCAGATGGCCTGCCTGCAGTTTTTTGTCCAGGGGACTTGAGGAGGAGCTCCAGGAGTGAACCACTGATCAGGAGCAGAGGAAGGCCGCCTGGAACCAGCTGTCAAGCCAGCATGAGGCCATGTGCTCCTCCCTCACCTTGGGGATAGAGTGCAGGGACTTGTACATGGAGCGGGCCACCAGCCACCTCCCTGCCCCATGGCTTCCCCTCCTAGCCCCTCAGGCTTCTGGGACCCCAGAACATGTGGCAGTGAGACCTCTTGGACTGCTGAAGCCTCTTGAACAATCAGAGGCAGACACCAGTCCCAGCCCCATCCCTGATCCCCCTTCTCTCCCTTCCCCCATTCCAGGTTCTTGCCCTAGTCCTTCCATCCCCCAATAAACAGTCCTGGTTTTTTTTCAAAAACATGTGTTTAGTATTTAATCTGCAGGGTAGTGAGGAAGGTGGGTTGGGAAGACAGGGGAAGGGAGGGGTGGGGGAAGAAAGGCACACAGAGGGAATGCAGGGACCCCTTGTGGAGAGGAATGGGGGAGAGTCTCACAGCTGGCCTTGGATGAAACTCTCCCTCAAGGCCCCCCTGATGAGCACAGCCCCTTGATGTGCTCTCCTGATGGCACTGGAGTCCAGCTGCTCGTAAGCCCTCGCCAGCCATTTAGCCTCTGACCCCCACCCTGGCAGAAAAGCCTCCTCCTTGCTCTCACACAGGTGGTGGAGCACACAGCAGGCTGCTACCATAAAGGGAATGTTGCATTTGCTGAGGTCTGGAACCTTCCTTTTAAATGGACAACCACACATTCCAACACCATGCAGCACCTGCTTAGCCTTGCTTTGAAGTGCTCCTAGGTGGGGTCCAGGTTGTCTGTCACAGGCCGGAGGAGGAAGAGATAGGCTGCATCGCCTAGGATGCAGATGGGTATGTCCAGCTCCCCGACTCTGATGGTGTGGTTGGAGAAAAAAGTGCTGGCGTGCATCTTTTGGAACAGGCAGGAGTTCTGGAAGATGTGGTCATCGTCCACCTTCCCCAACCATCTGGCGTGGATGTTGGTGAGGTGTCCCTTGTGATCCACAAGCGCCTGCAGCAGTTTATACCTCTTTCTGTTCATATTGCCTTTGGCATGGTGGTCGGGGGCCAGGATGGCAATGAGGGCGCCGTCTATGGCCCCTCGGCATTTGGGGAAGCCCATGGCGGCAAAACCACCCACAGTGGTGTCCAGGTTATCCAGTGTGCCAACCCTTTGTAGCAGCACATGGTTGATGGCTTTGGCTACCTCCAGGAGCGCAGCCCCGACTGTGGATTTCTCCACACCGAACAGCTCACACCGGTGTGGCGAGCTTCCACAGGACGATGGTGACGCACTTCTGCCTGGGGATGGTGGCTCTCAGTCAGGTGTCCTGTCACCTGAGGGCAGGGGCGAGCCACTCGTAGAGCTCCAAGAAGGTATCCTTCCATATGCAGAACTTCTGCACCAGTGCTGGTCGTCCCACAGTTGCCGGACAATGCGGACCTACCACTCCGAACTAGACTCCCACTGCCAGAAGCAGTGTTCCATGGTGTCCAAGGGATTGTGGAGCATCTGCAGGAGCAGGAGCACCAGGACTTGTGTGATGAAGGCCTACTGTCCATGCTGGTCCTTGTCCTTCTGGAGCAGCATGTGGGTAGTTTGGAAGTACTGTTCCATGAGGCACAGCACGAAGCCCTTGAGCTGAGCACTGCTTTGCAGCAGCTCTGGCTTTATGCTTTGAGTGCTGTAGCATCTGCAAGGGCAACCAAAGCACACTCTGTCTCTTTTGTGTCCCGTGAGGGGGGATGCAGTGGAGGAGTGGCGGGTGAGACACGACTGTAGAGAGAGTCCCTGAAAGCACGCGTTGCAACTTGCCTGACCAAGCAGCCACAGGTGTCCACTCTCCTGGCACCCTACCCAGAGTGCTTCTGGGGGTCCTAAATCCGAGGCAGACTCCAATCAATGTGGATGCGCTTTTTCAGAATAATTCTGACTGATTTTGATGCTCTTCCATAGTCGGGATACTCCATTTCGATTTTGTTATTTCGATTTTACTTATTTTGAAATAATTTGCTAGTGTAGACTTGCCCTGAAGTATTGCTTAGAGCAACTTACCCCAAATACTTCTAACAACTGGGAACCTGTAGTTTATGTTCTGCAGTTTTATAAATTAGGTTACACTTGCGTCCCTCTCTATTCATCAACATAAACTTTGTAATGTAGTTGAGGTTATCTCAGGAATTGTGCTTTACCGCTTCACATTTAGTAGGAAATGCAAGAGAATGTGGTTCCCCATATTAATATGGTTGCAACCATTTGATAAATGTAGGTGAAAGGAAAAACGGAGTGGAAGAAAAAAAGACAGCAGAAAAATGAAAGAGAGCCTCTGTTTGTTAAGTTCATTCATTGCACATCAATTGACACGTGACCCAGGGCTCCTCAGCTCATAATGACTTCCATTTGAACACATGATTCTTAATGTTTATTTCTCTCATAGTAAAACCCAGAGCCCAGCCCCAACTGTGCCAGGCCCTTCACATACATAAAAACATGGTCTGTGCCCCAAAAAGCGAACCTTTTCAGCATAAGATGAGAAACAGCAGGTGAATACAGCAAACAGACAAGGGAAACACAAGGTAACAGTGAGATGAATGTAGTGTTGTCTGGCTACTCTTTACCCACTGCCTAGTTATTGAGGTGAGTGTTGTAGGCATCACATCCACAGCAGAAGATCTGTGCATTCTAGTCATTACAGAAGACCAGTCTGATGTCTTTGTTGGCTGATTTTTTTTCAATTTATATTGGTCTGAATTGCTGATTTCTTAGCCTTTGGTGAGATGCATTATTAATCGTTGTCTTAGATATCTCCCAGAAGGTACTTAGATCTGGGAAATGGTATAAAAAAGATAAGAAAACCAAAGAGAAGTGCCTGATGGCTGAGGATGTGACCTTGTCTTTGAACCTGCACAGAATCCTGGAGCCACAGGAAATGAACATCCAGTGGCCACTCAGGAGTTGTGAGAATTGATTCAGCACTTAGCAGGCCATCATATTATTTCATATATCTTAGGAGGGCATCCCATTGATTACCTCACTCCAGTTCACTGTGAAATCAACCTGTGTTAGTGTGGGTGGGAGCTTAAAACAATCAGCACGGAATATAAACTATCATAAATAGTATGTGTGTGTTGGGTGACTGGGGTGAATGGGAATGAAAAAGGAAGAGATTGAAAGAAAAAGGACTAAAAGGGAATAAAGTCTCAGAGGGGTGACCTCGTTTGTAACTTTTAAAACAACGGATAGTCCTGTGACACCTTATAGGCTAACAAATTTATATAGCATCATGAGCTTTTGTAGGTAAAACCCTCTTCTTTAGATGAGTTTGAGTAAACACATCTCTGTTCACAGATGTTACTCATAACTGTGTAAATCAATTGGTAGGTAAAGTGTTTAGAAAGGAAGAAGTAATGACTGGGAAGAAATTTTGCTTCTAAAGCACATAATTTAAAAGACGTTGGATTTTGCCTCCGGGGTTACTCTTTGTCTTTTCTGATAAGTGCTGTTGTATTTATTTGTGACAGCTTTCAGATAGGTAGCCATGTTAGTCTGTTTAGCAAAAAACAACAAGGAGTCTGTATAAAAACTTTAAAGACTAACAATTTTATTGGAGCATAAGCTTTTCTGAATTGCAGCTTACTTGTATTATAGGGATACAGTATCTGTACTCTTGTAATAATTACCATCAATAGACAGTCACCCCAATGCCCATCCATACACATCATTTCAAGAACTCCTTGGCATTCTTCGATGTTAAGTAAATGCTTAGCAAAACAGAGGAGATAAGTACATTATACTGAGGGTCAGTAGTCCAGGTGCTATTAGACCAGTAATTGGACCAGATGCCACCTCCAGGTGATGCCTGAGGAGAAAAGTAGCCACATTCTCTAGGGCTTGAGAGATCAAAATCATCTCTGAAAATAAAATGTTCTTATATATTTCATTTAGGGGTAAACTTCCAGCTTTATCTTGGTTTGTGAACTTACTTAGCATTTGCCTTTATGCTTTAGATATAGACATGGCTTAAATTTAGCAGGAGCTCTCTGGAATAGGGCTTTGATATATATTTTCAAACCTTTGGGAGCCCTGGCATGCCTCCTGGGGCAAAAGCCCCAAAGCCTGGGGCTCCAGGATATATTCTGAGACAATTTAATACAATGAGAATTTAGCCAAGAAGAGTTTTGGGGTAGGAGAAGTCCACTGTATTTCTTCTCTGGAAAGTTACTTTTCAACAGTACTGTTTTGGGGGTTCCTTGATTATTGTCTTTCAGAGACTTTTTTTGTGTTACAATGGTCTATATGGTCAGTGATGAATTCTCAGCCTGTTGAGTTCAAGAGGTTTGCACAGTAGTAATTGGTTGGCACTTAACAAACAGTTCTGTCGATGCTGCGTGAGAAGGAATAGAATCCATTTCTCATTCTGAGCTGGGTTGGTTCTGCTGCAGCTGTTGGCAACCTAGGCTAGTGAGTGGGCCGTATGAGTCACCGTCCTTCATCTTAGTAGGCTGAAAGATTGTTGCAAACTAGATTGATGGTTTCACTAACTATGCTTCCACACCTAGAATTTGTGGGATGTGCTTTCTGAACTATAGCAGTGCTTTGATTAGTTGCAGAGGGAGCGCATGGCTGTCACAGTCAATGTTGTGTGAAATCAGCATACATCACAGTTCACATGCGTGTTGCTTTAGCAATACCAGTAGAAAACAAAATGTCCTGCAGGCCTGATGGGCTGCCTATCACTGATATGACTTCTTTTGCCAATGTAGTCAGTAAGAATTGCTGCATTAGTGCAGGCAGGAGGTTGGCTTGGTAAGAATCAGCCATTTTTACAGTCACTTTTCAAAGTAGGGATGCATTTTCATTCTCCAAAGCACTGTTATTTTGATTAAAGGGTGCCTCTGAAACATGACCTCAGTGACACATTTTTTATTATTATTATTTTCTCCTCCTGTTAGCCCTGCAGAGACAGTTCTAATATGACAGAATGAACTGGATTTTAGTCTGGCTTGCACATCTATGAAATTGTCAACCGAATTCTAGTGGCAGTGTAAAATGTGTGCTCAGAAAGCTAGCATGACATAAACAAGGCATCTTCCCCCAGGACAAAGAAGAGCCTGCTTCTTGTTTCTGAGAAGTAACTTATCTATTATTAAGCATTATGAAGTTGTACAATGGAGGCAAAGATTAAAGGAACCAAGAACAGTTTGTGGCAGCAGCAGCAGCCTGTAGAAACAACAACATTTAGTGGTATGGCCGTAGGCTTATGCAATTTACAATACTTACAACATACACAGTACTTCACAGGTCTGAAATGCTTTTCAGGCAAATTTACTCTTCATAGTGTCCCTGTGAGATAAGGATTGTACTATTACCCCAATTTTATAGATGAGGAAATTGAGACTGGTAAAGTGACCTGTGCCAGGTCACACAGAAAAAGGGTTGTAGAGATCGGAACAAAACTCAGGATTTCCTGACTTGATCGTTTGTAACTACCTATTTCTCTGTTCTTCCCAGAGCATCACATTGGAAACACATTTACACACAAATACATTCACACGCCCGTTTGAACGACTAGACTGGAGCATCATTTCTGATTCCTTGAATTCCCTAGGTGCACTCAACCATTTGCTCTTCAGAGTCATCTCTTGACTTGCCAGTCCACGAAGTCATGACTTCTGATGCTGCAAAGCTCTACAAGTGTGTGAAGAGGGGATAGCAGCAAAGAAGGAGTTTCTCACGGAGGATATCCTGTACCCTGGGGGTATGTCTACACTACCACCCTAGTTCGAACTAGGGTGGTTAATGTAGTCATTCAATGTTGCAAATGAAGTCCGGGATTTAAATATCCCGGGCTTCATTTGCATCTTGCCGGGCGCCGCCATTTTTAAATCCCCGTTAGTGCGGACTCCGTGCCCGCGGCTACACGCGGCACGGAGTAGGTAGTTCGAATTAGGCTTTCTAATTTGAACTACCGTTACTCCTCTAAATCGAGATAGCGTGTCCACATTAGGGAAGTCTGCCTCAGACTAATTTTGAGGCTTCCCTGTCATGTAGACGTGCTATTTCAAAATATGCTATTTCAGAATATTTCTTCTGAAACAGCTCATTTTGAAATGTGCATGCAGTGTAGACATACCCTAAGTATGGAATTGGGCTCAGTAGCTCTTAACAACTGAAGGATAACAAGAGCTAACTCATCTCATCTCTCCTCATTCTTTATTTCCAATGCTGCTAAGATCCCAGTTCTTTACTTGCCTTTCACCCTTTCCGCCCTTCCACATGCTTAAGGAGCTTTTATTTATCCACCCTAGAAACACCAGACACCAGCATAAAGCATTCAGTCCCCTGTTATTCTCCAGTCACTTCCCAGCTGATCTCTAAGCATACATTTATCAGAGATGGTCTAGACAGTACTGGGTCCTGCCCTGAGGGCAGAGGACTGGACTCAATGGACTCTCAAGTTTCCTTCCAGTTCTAGTGTTCTAAAATTCTATGATTTGCTCTGTAATCCTGCTCCACCAGGGGTGCTGAAGCTACTCTGGGCCTTCTATCACCAGCTGGTAAAACTGGGTAAGTGATGTGGAAGAAGCAGGCAGCTGGAGACAGGTTCAACCAGGAGTGGTACTGTCTACCTGGATCTCAGAACTTCTCACCTATTCCCAGCACAACATCTGCTACAGGCTTTCCCTTGTCTTTTAGAACTGGCCAGTAAATAAAAGTAAAGTTCCATCTAACTAGCCAATCCCCAAGGGTGTGTCTAGACTGCAGGGTTTTTTTGGAAAAATGTTAGTTTTTCCGAAAAAAGTCACTTACGTCCACGCTACTATTGCATTCTTTTGAAAGAAAATTGAAAGAACACAGGGGTTTTTCTGATATTGGTAAACCTCATTCTATAAGGAAGACCACCTTTTCCAAAACAGCTCTTTTGGAAAAAGGCATGTGTGGATGCAGAAGAGGGAGGGTTTTTATTGAAAGAAGAGGCCTCCAGGAAAAAACACAGGTGCCCTTCATCCACACTAATCACAGCTCTATAGTTCCTGTCTCCTGCCAGCTCTTAAAGATGCAGGCACCCTGGACTAGCCTTGTGGCAGGAAGCTGGACTTGCAGCAGCACCCTGACTGCACGGCTCTGACTACTAAATGCCTGCTGACCCATGACACAGCCACAAGCCCCCTGAGACCACCCTGGCCCACACAGGCAGCAGCACCAGAGCTCCGAGGACCCACCCAGGGGCGCCAAATGCTGGGCGTCCTCCTGGTCTGGAGTGGAGATCCTGTCCCTCCTGGAGCTGTGGGGGGATCAGGAAACAATGCAGGATCTCCGCTCCCAGAGGCAAAATGTCGACATCTATGGCCAAATGGCCAAGGCTCTGGCTCAGAGAGGACACCACCCCACACCTTGGACCAAGTCAGGAGGAAGGTCAAGGAGCTATGCCACGGATACACAGGAGTCAGGGAGTGCAGCTCTTGCTCCTGGGCAGAACCACACTACTGCCCATATTATACATAGCTGCACCAAAATTGTTGAGCCACTGCTGGTCGTCCCACTGCTCCATCACCAGCTGGTCCCACCAGTTGGAACTGGTGTCCAGCCTCCAGAATCATCTCTTGACCATGAAGTGCGGGGGCAAGGTCATTGTTCCTACATCCAGGCAGAGGGGCTGCATCGACACTGGCAGCCGCTTTTGTGTAAAGTCTTGCCACCTGTCTACACTGGCCATGAGTATTTGCGCCAGAATACTGACATTGTAATGTACAAAATCAGTGCTTCTTGCGCAAATACTCTGTTGCTCCCACTCAGGGATAAGCCCTCTTGCACAAGTATTCTTGCGCAAGAGGCCAGTGTAGATAGGCAACATTAATTTCTTGCGCAAGAAAGCCCGATGGCCATTGGAGCTTTCTTGCGCAAGAGAGCGTGTACGCTGGCACGGATGCTTTTGCACAAAAGCAAATCTTTTGCACAAAGGCACGTGCCAGTATAGACGCTCTCTTGCACAAATACTTATAACTGAAAAACTTTTCCGTTAAAAGTATTTGCGCAAAATCATGCCAGTTTAGATGCAGCCAGGGACTCACATATGAGCTGGGGCAGGGTCATTAAGATGGTCTGCTCAAACTGCTGCAGAACCAGCAGCATAGCTGTGTGGGGCCATTGCATGCCCAGGGGCAGCTCCAGCTCCATAGAAAAAATAAAATAAAAATGCTGTTGCATCCAACAAAGCTGAGCAACCAGAGTCTGAACTGCTGAAGTTTTTCTGTCCCTCGTACAGGTAGGCAAGCACGCAGCAGAATCTGAGAAACGGCTGTCCCGGAGGATCCCTTTAAGAATACGCCTCAGATAGCCTTAGGTAACAGCACCCGGAAGCAACTGCTGACCTAATGCCTTGGCTGAAGTGGTTCTGGGTGGCTTTTTATGCAAGAGAGCATCCAATGAATATGGACGCTTTCTTTCAAAAAAGCACATTGCTTTTTCGATGTGCTTGTGCTGTGTGGATGCTCTCTTCCGTAAGAAATTTTTTTGGAAGATCTCTTCCGAAAAAGTTTCTTTTGAAAGAAGTTTGCAGTCTAGACGTACCCTAAGAATTAAAGACAAAGAATACTACAGGAAATGTTCATTAAACAAGCTACATTTTAACAAGTGCTTTTTAAATTAAGCAGACAATAGGAAAAATATTTCCTAGCAAAGCAGTTCTGACATTGGCTTTGTTTGTTTGTGAATATCTGCAGACTTTAAAATTTGCAAATGCATTTTATATTCACAATTGTTTGGAAGAACATATTCCAGCTCATGGATTGCACGGTACATTGTTTAAATCATGGTGTTTTAAATTAGCAATTTAAATCATGATTTAAATCACCACGTGAAAAGCCTCAATTTAAATAATTGATTGTAATGATTTTTTCCATTTGTACTCCAATTATTTTCTAAAGAAGTGTGCTGGTTGTTATAACCATCACCTTATATAGATTCCTTCACTGCTTTTACCTTGCCAATAGAAGGTGTAGTAGCCTATTTGACAGAGCCAGGATCTGCAAGTCTTGTTTCCTGATTGTCAACATTGAGTTTGTACAGCTCACGGTCTATCAAAGCTGACTTCCATAGGCTACTTGTGTATTGTAGGTCATCATCATCTGTCAATCCCAGACATGTTATCCTGACATCCCAGTTTCCAAGCCAGAAAGTTCTTGATTTCTTATATTTGGCAAGTGCAAGGTTTCCGTGTGCCTTTCCACTTTTGGTTTAACCCCTCACACTCAGTGAGGTTGACAGAATATAGCAAGTCAGCACCCAAGTCAGGCTGGGTAGATGGCTTCGTGGTAGGCTGACCAAAATGCAGTGATTCCTCCAGTTGTCAAAGGTGACCCTTAGCACTGTCCTCTGTGCCAATCAATCAAAAGCTTATAACCCTTAATGGCCACTTTCTGTGTTGTGTCCATGTTGCTTGCAAGGACAAAGTGTCCTCTCCATGTGATGTGGCTGCAGTAGCCTGGGAAGTTGATGTGGAGACACTGCTTTGCCTATGTGCCAGCATCTCCCACTTCACCAGTTTGGACCAGAGAAATGCTAAGTTAATACATTTGGAACCAGCTTCACTGCAGAAATTGCCAGTGCAGAGATCTTCCATCTGCCTGCATTTACGGCTCCACTCTTAGACTGGTTATCAGTCCCAGTATACCATGTATGGATGTCATTATCAAAAACACTGATTTTGCTTGCCCACCATTTGATGCCATTTAGTCCACTAGGAATTCCACTACCCTTCTCAGACATTCACCAGCCCAAAGCCCTTAGTACTTCCTGAGGTTTTGGGACTAATTAGCTGCCACTCAGCACTGGTTTTTGACCAATACAAGTTGTACCATTTCTATAGTAGTAAGTGCTATATGTTGGGGTCTGGTGTTTCGAGGGAGTTGTGGGTACCCAAAGGGGATGAACAAAAGCATCTTAAGCACGTGAAAGGGTACAGTGAAATTGCGTGGTGTAGGTTCGCTATAAAAAAATGAGTAAATCTAGAAACATCAGAGTTATCATCTTAAATTTCAGACAACCATCAGTTCTGTGAACACCCTTAGTGCCTATGCATCAACAGTTAAATCTAGCCCTGAGGAGAAGGATACAGTTTTTTACTCTGCATGAAGTTGTCAAAAGAATGCCATCACCTGAGCAACTTTTCCTCCTTTGGTGACTTCAGTGCAAGAGTTGGTGCAGATTGCAACTCATGGCTAGATTGCCGAGCACATTTTGGTACTGGCAAGATGAATGAAAATGGCCAATGACTTCTCGAATTCTGCACCCAAACCTAAATGTGCATTATCAATTCATATTTTACAGGAAAAGATCACCACAAAGTGTTATGACAACATTCATGGTCAAGCCATGGTCACCAGTTAGACCTTGCTATCATTAGGAAGAAAGACCTTAGTACAGAACACCTTACTGATTGTAACACTGACCACTCCTTGATCGTTACCAAATTGAAAATAATAGCCAAGAAAATACATGGAGGAAATCTAGGAGTAAGCCCAAAAGCAATGCTAATATTGAAAACCAGAGGAAATTCCAGGAGTTAGTGAAGGCTTTTGAACTTAGTCTGCATGGGAAATCACTACCAGAAAAGGCAGCGGAATTTTGGGAAGATTTGAGGACAACAATCCATGAAACAGATTTAGCTATATTTTGGGAAAAGAGGCCACCAATAAAAGGTCTAGTTTTGAAAAAAAATGAATCATAGAACTGGAAGGGACTGCAAGAGATCGTCAAATCCAGTTCCCTGCCCTCACAGCAGGATCAAATGGTTTCTTCTTGTCAGCATTAAGAACACAACCTATTTGTAACACAGCAAGAAACCAATAGGGAGCACCAAAGTGAGACTTCAACATGAAAAAACTGAGGTACAGTGAGCAAGCAGATGCTGTGCAAATCATTACTGGGTCAAGTTCTGCGAAGAGATAGACAGCCTCAGACACAGGAAACCTCAAAGTCACATAGGGCATTCTGAATAAAGCTCTCTAGGTTACATTCTCAACAAATCGCATAGTGGTGAAATTATTAAAGATAAATGCAAGCAGTTGTCTCATTTAGTTAAGGATTATTCAGAGCTACATGCACAAGAAAGAAACAACTCCAATGAATTATTGGACCAAATACTAAATCTACAAGTCATGCCAGAGCTAGATGTGCAGCCCACTGCAGAAGAGCTAGATAGGTCTATCAAGTGGCAAGACTCCTGGAAAAGATGGTCAGTGGAAGTCTTCAAATGTGGGAAAGAGAGCCTATTGTCATATCATCACCAGCTGCTACTTAAATGATGGAAAGAGGGTGAGGTACCATAAGAGACGCTTCATGCAAACATCACATTGTATAAAATTAAAGACAAAAAAAGGTGACTGCAACAACTCCAGTGGTAACTTGATACTAAGTGTAGTAGAAAAAGCGGTTGCAAAAATCGTCATAGTGCTCTCTCAATAGCTGGTGAATCACATCTACCCTGAATCAAAGTGCAAATTGAGGGCTGGAAGATGAGTTATAGACATGATATTTTCTCTGCGTCAATTCCCAGAAAAGCGCAAAGATCAAAACCAACAATTTCATGTTGCCTTTGTGGGCCTAACCAAAGCATTCATACAGTCAGCAGTGCAGATCTATGTGTAATACTAGGAAAGATATGATGACCACCTACCCTGTTAAGTCTTATAAGTTCATTCCATAACAACATCAGAGCAATTGTCAAGTTTGATAGACAGCTTTGAGATGAAACAGCTTTGAGTAAAACAAGGATATATTCTTGTCCCTACACTCTTTGGAATCTTCTTGGAACCCTTCAACTATGATCATGACTAAAGGGAAATCTTGGCAAGTGATCGTACCAGGTGGCACCATCGTTTCCATCAGGGCATCAAAGTCCATGAAAGAGGCTGGTTCCTACAGCTTGAAGAGAAAAGAGGATTTCAAGTAGCTCCCTACAAGGACACATACATTTGCAATAACTGCCAAAACTCATGCAAATCTCAGATTAGATTATTCAATCTCATGAGACATTGAAAACCACTGACATTATAGGCTGCAATTCCCACCTCCTGACACAAATGAAACAATGCTTACAATGTAGTTTTATGACTAACTAGTTTACACATTTGCTACATCTTTTTGCCAACAGTTATCTGGCTTATTATCTTCAGATTCTTAATTGTACTTTTTAGTATGACAGAAAATGGTGAATGATATATTGCTTATGTATTACATAATTCGCTTTTTGGACATGATGTGTTTATCTGGCTGCATTGGCTTGGTAATTGCATCAGGATGGCTAATTAAACACACAAAACAGTAGATTGTTGATGAACTATTTGCTTTGGGTATGCCGTCAACTCTTTATAGCTAACTCTTTGTATCTGTATTGTGTGATTGGCAACCTAAGTCGCATGACATTGTTTCCACTGACTATGACAGAACCTTTATTAATAGAAGGCAAGGAGAATAGCTAATGAATATACCCATAACTATGTGTGAACAGCCTTAAACATGGCTTTTCACAAGTAGACCACTCATTCATCAAACATTAATACAGGCAGAAAACTATCTACGGGAATGTTAATGAGCAAGTGAACCAAGAAGGTGCAAACAGTAAAACTTATTTGGAAATAATACCGTTGCTTTGCAGCAAGTGCTCAGTTCCAATCCTTATGCAATAGATTATTATTCATATTAAAAGTAGTGTGGGACACTAATTCACAGTATAAAGCTGATGTCTGAGCCATGTTAGCACTCTTTGCTTTTGTGATCCTGTTCACATTTAGTGCAATTTATTTAAAAAATTATATTTTAAATGTTTGTTCATTAAACAACAACAAAAATCCCCCAATATTTGCATACAAATTTTGCACACAACAGTTTGCACCAACTCCCAAGGAGAATTTGTATACAGTATTTTCAAACTGCCAAAAACTGTTGGATGATTCAATCACTTGCCAATTTTCCTTTTTAAAAACAAAATTGAAAGCAGTTTGGAGTTATGCAAATATGAAAAAACATTCTGACTTGGTGATATTGTAAACTATTTGATGCTTATTTAAGAGACAAGGAGATTTCCTAGGAATATTTGCAAAAAGATTTGATCTTAAACTGAGACTTTATCTGCTGAGGAGAGATTGAGAATGAACTGCAGCAGGCTCTTTTTTAGAATCCATTCACATCCCTTGCTGGCACTTTGTTCCTGGGTAGATGCAGGATATATTTGTAGACAATCAAAAGCTAACTTCTTAGCTTCTGAGCAGTCGATACTCTCTTCTTTGTTGTGTTTATGGGATGCCCCATATTGCAATACTGGTTGAATGGTTTCATTGGATTTCCATGATACATAACCCAGCTAGCTTGGTAGAGCTAGATTCTTCCTGTCCCCAGTATAGGTCTGTGGGAAGATAAAGGCTCAAGAGGAAAGGATCATCTTTATGCACTCTACTGAGCAAATCACTCTCAGAAAGATATGGAGGAAGGACTACTGTGCCTCCGCTCTCTCACAGTGCCCTGCAGGCTTGGGTGGGGGGAAGTAGAGGAGCAGGTTTAGTTCCTAAGTTGTCCTTGGGGCAGCAGGGCTCTGTGGAAGTGTGTTCTATGGCTAAATTCCACTGTCTAGACCTTAATGCAGAATGCAATGTAGCTTTTGAAATAATTGCACTTTGCTGCATCCTCTTGCCTGTTCTCACCTGGATTTCATTGGCTCCACTCACATGCTGCTTACAGGATCAGGCCCATAGTTTGCAAAATATGTTTATGATCTCAGTTGTAAAGCAAAACTAAGCTGAATAGTGCATTCACTGTTAATGCCATGATAGAGGACCTCTTTGAAACAATACTACCAAATGATCTTCCTATAAGAAATAAAAACACACAGTATTAACATAACCAGCACTGAACTATGAATCTCTTACCTCTTGGAGCTGGAGTGAAATATCAGCTCAGATACAGGTGCATAGTTCCATGTGCAAACTGGAGGGAATGTGTAGCAGGAATGCTTATATAAACCCCAAAGTTGATAAAAGTACCCTCTCCTTTGCATTATAGCTGAAAACTGATAATACAAAGAAAATGAACAAGGAAGTGGATGTTCACTAGTTTTTCTTCCTATGTCTAGACACTTCCTTACATCTAAGGATGAGTGATTAGGCCCATAGGAAGTTCTCGCTGGGATGTGGCTTGATGGGGTGTGTGTATATGGAAGGGGGGGGGGGGTGATGGGAAGGAGTATTGAGAGCCTAAAGGCAGGAGATCCTGGGTCATGAGCAGTGTTCCCTCTAAGCTGGGCAGCAGCACAGCTTCACAGGTGATTAATCAGCCCCACCAAGTCAGTCAGCTCCCTGAACCTCTGATTGGGCGGGGCTGATTAATCGCCTGCGAACCTGTGCTGGGGGTGCAGCTTAGAGTGAACACTGGTCATGTGAAACCTTATGGGCACCTGCATGTTACTTCACACAAGACTCCACAAAACCAGGGCCAGTTCTGGGATGCAGGATTTTCTCTGTTCCTGTCTGTACCCTCCAGCCTCTTTTCATGTTCATAAATAAATATAACTACTTCATCAGTGAGAAAAATCATCCATTTATCACCAAAACCAATTTAAGGTTCTCAGTTGTCAGCTTCTTATCCCAAACAAACCATAAAATGCTCCCCCATCTAGATCTGCTGAGCTATTAAAAAATCCAGATGTCTGAAACTTGATTAGTAGTATTACAGTAATGCCTGCAGGCCACCATGGTAGCTAGGACATGTTGGGGTACGCATTGTTACAAGCACATAGCAAGAGAGAGTCCTTGCCTTTCAGAGCTTACAGTTTAAGCACACAAAGAAGTGGCATGTGCCGGGTCAGACAGCCAGTCAGTGGCAGCGCCAAAATAGAACACAGGTCTCTTGACTCCCAGTCTAGTGCTATATACACTAGCCCTGCCTTTAAACCTATGTAGACAATCTAAGGCTACGTCTACACTACAGGGTTTTTGCCCAAAAACCCACAGAGCGTCCATGCCTCATTGTGCATGTTTTTGCGCAAGTAAATTTACAGTAAATCAAAAGAACAGAGGGGTTTTTGCAGTGTAGGTATTCCTCTTTCTATGAGGAATAACTCCTTTTTGCACAAGACTTCTTGCACAAAAAGCTGTGTGTGGATGGGTAAGGGAGCTTTTGCGCAAATAGAGCCAATCGAAAAAAGCACAGGTGCTCTGGCGGCTATTCTGTGAATAGCAATCAGATCTTTCTTTCGAAAGTGCGTCCATGCAGTCTGGACACTCTCTAGCGCAAAAGCGCATCGCTTTTGTGATGCGCTTTTCTGGTGTGGATGCGCTCTTGCGCAAGAAGTTTTTGCGGAAGGGCTCTTCTGCAAAAACCTTCTTGTACAAGAAGCCTGCAGTGTAGACATAGCCTAAGAGAGAAGGGCTAAGGGAGCATTTTATGTTGAATCCCTTTCCCCTTGCTGCAAACTAAGCTAAACTAATGTAAATCTCAGTACTGGGACTTCACATTCATTCATTCCTCATGTGAGAGACTCACTTTTTATTTTACTACATCTGCATTTGAAATTCCTAATCCTTTTATGTTTATGCAAAAATCTCCTTATGAGTTGGGCGTTTCAGGGTATCCAAAGGATAGATTGTCACTTGTGGTCTGTTTCCACTGAGCTTCTCAGAATATATCCAGGAGCTGAGAGGATATGCACATAAATGTCTGGGGCTAACAGAATGCAATATTTAACAGCAGCTGTCAGGCACTGACAGTAACACAGATTTATATGCCTCCTACATTATAAGGAGAGAGACCAGTTTAATGGTTAAGAACAAGTAGTCAAGGGGATCTTAGGGGCTAATCCTGATGGAGCTATCAATAGATTGTATGACCTCCTTCTACTTCAATCATTCCAGCTGGGAAACTGGGTAAAAATGTGAAATTTCTCTCTAAACCAGATGTTGTGTCTGAGCTGAGCTTTTCTGAGTAACTAAATGGAGGAAAGCAATCCTTTTTGTAACTTACAATAGACATCAATGGTGCATATTAGAACTACACTCAAACTAGCATGGAGAGGAAGCCAGAAACTGCAGACAGCAGCATGTCTAGAAATAGTAAACAGAGATGATTAAATTATTTAATGGCCTCTTATGGCCCTTCATCATTATTTGTGTTTTGTTATCAAGACATGACTCCAGCCTCCTCTGTGAAAACAAGAGTAATGTTTTTTTTAAGATTTCCCAATGGAGTAAACTAAAGAAGAAATTAAAGTAATTGCTTATTTTGATTTCGTATGAATCAGCAGGATTAAATAGCTAATGGAAGGTTTGTGTTCACTGCTCTGATTCCTGATGTATGAAAGTTATGAGAGAATTCTATTCTTTTAGGGTGGAAGATGCAGCCCAGTTTTGATGCAGCCTACTCAGGTGGCCTGTGGGCCAAAGCTGATGAAATACTGTGTTTGGTCTGTGCTGCTGGACAGAATAGAACCTTGGTCACCAACCAGTAGATCGCGTTCTACTGGTAGATCTCAGAGGCGCTAAGAGTAGCTCTTGAGCCCTCTCTGAACTGCGCGCCTGCGCAGTACATTTACATTAGATTTCCTCATTTGAGGAGCAGCTACTCACCGAGCAACAGCACAGGTGAGTAGCTGCGAGGAATGGTGGGAATTTTGTTTTTTTTAAGCAGCAGTATAAGGATTGGGGATAGCCAGTGATGGAGAGGAGGAGAAGAGGGCTTCAAGGAAGAGGCGGGGCGGTAGATCTTGGCTTGGTCTGTCATTTAAAAAGTGATCTTGGGTATAAAAAGGTTGGAGACCACTGGAATAGAGACTCAATCTCCACCCCCAACTTGGAACCAAATGACAGGACTGCTGTACAGTACCTCCCCTTTCCTGCCCCCCACAGGGCTACTAGTCCAAAGAGCTGGGGAGAGAGTAATGGTGGTGGTGAAAAAAGAGACAAGAGGCCAAATTCTTTTCTCTTCTCTCACTGGTTTTATGCCAGGATAATTTAATGGTCTTCATTGGAGCGACTTCTGGTTTGTACCAGTGCAAATGAAAGGAGAATCATGGGAAAAGTATAGCAGATGAACATATTATGTACCCCTTTCCAACATGGAAATCTGCCCAGAAGTTGCAGCTGATGAGATCAGCAGTATCTTCACCTACATAGCTGCAACTTCAGTCTAAGATGCTGCTGATAGTGAGGGGGTATGTAACAGCAAGGCTGCTATAAATGACATGCTGAGAAGGGTTTCAGAGGGGTAGCCATGTTAGTCTGTAACTGGAAAAGCTTAACAAACAACAAATAGTCTTGCAGCACCTTAGGCAAGACTGAGGAGTACGGGATCTTTCGAAAAAAGGTTTTCTAGACTGCGGTTTCACTTTCAAAATGCCCTTTTTTGAAAGAACGCTGTGACATGATTATGCAAATGATGCACGGGATATGTAAGTCCCCGCTTCATTTTCACTCAAAAGAGGGATGTAGTCTAGACATGCCCTTAGAGACTTACAAAAATGTTGATGGTATCATAAGCTTCTGTGGGCATAACCCACTTCTTCAGATGAAGGTGAGAAGGGGAAATAGGAGCAGCAGGTATCTCTGACTAGCCTTCTAAGATCTGCATGTGGTGCATGCACAGGTGAGCATGCCTCCCAAATGGGAAGTTCCCATGAAAAGGCTGTGTGTGTGTGTGTGTGTGTGTGTGTGTGTGTGTGTGTGTGTGTGTGTACATATGTACACACATACCAGTGCCTCCCTCTTCTCCTCCCTTCAGAGGGGAAGGTGTGTGTGTGTGTGTGTGTGTACATACGTACACACATACCAGTGTCTCCCTCTTCTCCTCCCCTCAGAGGGGAAGATTCAACCATAAAGAAAATGGAGTCCCATGGACTCCAACTATGCACAAAAAGGCTGACAAATGCAGCCCATTAATAGCTAATGACACTGCTACTTCCCCATTGCTGATGAGAGGGTGTGTCTTTGCCTTTCACGCACTGCACAGAAATACAGGAAACGTTCACATATTTGTTCTACATGGTATGCATGAATACCTGGAGCATGAAGTGAAGGTAAAAGCACAGTGGAAAGAATAGTTGAGCTCAGTGCCCTGTCAGCCTAAAAAGAGGAGAAATGGATTGACATTGCTGGAGCTGGTGACCTCGGGAGCCACTGTCTGGAAAAACACATTAGCAGATCCCTGGCAGATGATATAATAGAGACTTGTGTTTTCCTTTCATGGCTGTTTGTTTCAAGGAAATTGTCACACTGCCTTAGAGAGCTCACCTTGGGTGTGTCTAGACTACAGGGTTTTTTTTTTTTTTAAAAAGTGGCATTTTTTTGAAAAAACTTCACCTGTGTCTAGACTGCAGCCACATTCTTTCGAAAGTAAATTGAAATAACGCAGCATTTTTTCTGATCGCAGTAAATCTCATTTAAGAGGAATAACGCCTTTTTTCGAAAGTAATCTTTTGAAAAAAGGCGCTATTAAATGCAAACTGCATTTTCGAAAGAGAGTGTTTAGACTCGCTTTTTCGAAAAATCTGCTTGTAGTCAAGACACGTTCTTTCAAAAGAGGCTTGTAGTCTAGACGTACCCAAAGTGTGCTAATGTCACAGTTACTGTGGTAAAAGTAACTCAGCCTTCCATGTGGTAAAAGTTAGTTTTACAAATTTGTGGAGCAAGTGAATTATGAGCATGTTTAACTCTTCACCTGGATTGTTCACAAGCTTAAGGGTAGGCACATGCTAACGTGGTTGGTTAGATCAGGGCCTGGGTGCTCAGCACGAACATGGCCTACTTGCCTGGCAAACCTCAGCTTTGTACACCCAACTAATTGAGTCCCAGAGCAGTTCTGAAAAAAGTTGTGTTCTTTTAATAATGAAGCAGGGTTTTTTCACTTTTCTTGTTCTCAAAAATGGTAAAACTGTTTTTTGCTTAGTAAAAACACACTTTCAGTCCAACATCTGAATTTGGAATATTTCATCCCAAGGGTGACGCTTTTGTGACATTTTGAGCAGCTCAAAAAAGAAAAGATTGGGATAGAAAGTACTGTGCTTCTTATATTGCAGTAGTTGCTTCTTATCCTGCTGTTATGTTTGCTTTACCTGTCTAAGAAGAGCATAGTGTTCTCATTGGTGCATTCACGAGCCACAAATGAGCTGTTAACGTGTTCAACATCCTAAGGGGGAAGATAACAGTGGTGTTTGGCAAAGACAGATTGATGTATGACTTTTAATATATCCTTCTGGAGGTTTGGCATTTAGACTTTGGAATCTGTATGTGGTCTCTGACACTGATTGTAAATAATTTCCTAGTTTGTTCTCTGACAGACCTCTGAAGGGATGACAAATTATATTTGATGTGATTCTGACAGTCTAGTCGCATGACCTACTTTTAGCAGTGTTGCACTCTTGGAACACTCCAGATCAGATGAACAATAGCAATGTGCTTATGAATTGAAAATGAACGCAAAGATGATGAATATAAACAGCATTAGCAGTGTATATTTATGTAGCTTATCTGCTAACTCAACCTATGCACTATTGGGGATAATAGAAACATCATCAAGATTATCATTCTCTGTTGCTGAGATACACTAGCACAGCCTTCAGCTCTTGTGACTCCCTTTCATCAACCAGGATAAAGTATGCAACCCTGATCATCTTGCAGAAGATTGCCAGAGGAATGACTGCGATAGCATTAAGTGTCAGCCTCACAAGTCTCCCTGTCTTCCCCACAGGTCTACATCTTTTATATGTTTTTTTAATCCTTCTTCTTACTGGTTCCTCCATTCACGCCCTCATGCTGTGTGTGATGGCAAATGAGTTTGCAGCTACTTCTATGTCCTCTACATCAATTAAACATTTGGCGTGACTCTAATCCTTTCCTATTTAGCTCTGTATTTTTTGTGGCTCAGGCTGGAATTGCAGCAGATTGGGACATCCTGCCATTTAAAAGAGACAGACAATGAGTTCATACTTCTTATGTAGGAAATAATATAAGATTTCTGGACTATTTTGACCATTTCAGTGTTGGCTTGATTTTACAGAAGCTATAGCCTGTGTCTCTTCAGTCTGGGTTCTAAATCTCAAGAATTTAAATAGTGTAGTTTTTTGTGGGGTTTTTTGTTGTTTTCTTTTCTTGTTATTTTTTAACCTGCCACTTGGCAGCCATTAACATTAGGACATATATATGCTGAGTAGATAGATTACTTGGCTTTGGCAAAATAAGCAATGGAAGAGTGAGCAGAAAACATTTTCTTTTTGATTTAGTGTTATTATTACGTTTAGGGGTAGTTATTACTACTATTCAAACAGATTTTTGATGAATAATCCTGTAAAAGGGGGGGACTTAAGTAGGCTAATTTGGTTTTTGCTATAGAAGAGAATGAACTCTTCTATCCATACAACACTGCTGCACATGTGGTGGCAGTGCAGCCTTTCACATATCTCACCCAGGTGCCTCATGCCTGATGTATGCATGAGAAGGCCTAAGAATGAGAATGGATTTTAGAATTCATGTCAGTTGGTCATCGCCTCTTTGTCAATTAGCACATTTCATTCCAATATCTATTATATTCCCTTATCATTCTTTTCTTTCCTTTCCTTTCCTTATTTTTTTTAAATTGCCCTTCCTCATTCGTTTGGCTGGGGCAGCATTTTAGAAGTGTGATGTTTTATTTTGGTTTTGGATATTGTACTAGGTGTTATTGTGCTGTGGAGACTGGCTAGATAAGGCTGTGTGTGATGAATCATATAAAACGAGGCCCACATTTTCAAAAGTCCATGTCCAGAGCATGCATGTGAAAGCTCTCCAAATGGGAGCGCAAATCAGGGAAAGTTTTTCAAATTGCTCTACGTTATGTGTGTCTGTATCCTTCTGGCACAAAACTACTGTGCAATCTACAGTGTTTTCATTCTCCTGTCAGTTGCTCTGAGTTCCTGTCATTGCATGTGACTTCCAATGAGTCTAAAGAAATTCAGGACTCTGGAGTTTATTTTTGAAAGTGCCAGCATTGTCACCCAGAGATAAGGTTACATTATGATTCCTTTTTGTAGAATAGAGACAGATTATACATTTTAGGGATAACAATATGATGTCAAGTTTAGTATATCAACTGTATGTTTAATAATTTGAGCCAATAGCCTTAAAAAGTATTTTTGTATTTGAGAATTGTTAAGAGAAGATGTGGATCTTTAACACTTAATATTCACATTTTTAAAGGGCCACCATCAAAATGCTAATGAAACAACGGCCAGCAAACTACATGATGGCTTATTTCTGCATACAGATACACCTGCATACATTAGTGCACATCATGAATTCACGCTGAAGTCAATGATAACATGAAGTAGCTCATAGATTTTGGAGGGGAAAACAAACAACATCAGATGAAGATGTGAAGAGAAACAAAGAATGTTTTTTTAACTGGAGTTTCATTGAAGAGAAAGCCTATCAAATGACAACTAGCCACAGAGCTAAGAGAATACATAATCATTTCTAGAAAAGATCAAGATAAACGATCACATTGATATCCAAATATTCCATAGTATTAGATTCAAAACATTGATGTTGGCTGAAAGTGTTCAGCTAAGACATCAGAGCAGATGCTAGTCAACCCCTGAAGTAACTAACTACCAGATATATTCAATGTTCTCTGATACCCAAATGTGGCAGGCAGATGCAACAGCCCTCAGTTATCAGGCACGACTTCTGGAGGTGGTAGAAACACTTGGCGGTGAGTGTTGATCCAGTATGTTTAAAAACCAACCAACCAACCAACCACTGTGGCTTAGTAACACCACTTTGCTACTCTGAGATGATCATAATACAAATAATAATATTTACATTCCACTTTATGGTTGTGATGTTTAAAGCAGTTCAGGGGATTTATCCATATTTCATTTTTTTTTACAGCCACCAGCGTAGCAGTCCTAATTATATATACTTGTTAACACAACTGCATGTTTGTTGTACCACCTCCTCCTACATGTTTTCTGTTGATTTCTCATTATTCAGACTGTCGGCTTCTCAGTACAGAGATGGTGTCTTTTGCTAGGCATGTAGTACTCAAAGCCTGAAGTTATAATAAATAATATTGGGAGTCACATCACTTGTTTTCAGTGAAGATAGAAAAGTTGGTGTAAGTAGAATAAGAAGGAACTTGAACCTAAAATCACCTTTTATTTATGTTGAGGTTCATAGAAAATCATTTAACTTTAGGATGCAGAAGTGACAATATCCCTTGAGAAATGCCACTCTAGCAGGATCTCCAGCCTGTCCACAATCCGGAAGGGCAGGAGAGATCCTCCAGTTTCTTGTTAAATCTCCAGTTTCAGTATAGAAACTTTAGATATTTGGATAAAGTTCAAATCTGCATTTTGCCTTTGGAATGTTTTTCTAAGCTAAACTGAAGACCAGACTCTGACAGGCCTTTAAAAATGTGTGCTGCGGGAGGGGTAGGGAGTGTGCGATAAATATTGTGACCCTCATCAGTATCTTTTGGAACACTAAATATATAAATGGTTTATGCGATTTAGTATGCTACTCCATGGGTTGGGATACCATAGCTCCTTTGGGAACTAAAACAGTACGAGGTGATGAAGGCAAATCACTAAAACTAAACAGCTCTTTAATGGTATCAGCCATTGTTGCAGTTACAGTTCCCTTTTTGAGAGGCAGAAGGACAACGCCATGCTCATTGCAACTTAGGACAGTGACTCGATGCCACTGAGAGATCACAGAAGACCCCTTGGGGGTGCTTCCTGGGGTACTGACAAGGCCACTGTCACTTGCCTTCCTGGTCTCTGGGGCTTCTCACCACTCTGTCCTGCTGGAGCAGCTCCCTGGTCTCCCCCCAGCCAAAGCACAAAGGTCAGATCACTGCCCGTCCCCCACCCCTGAGGAGCAGCGGACACTGAACCACTTCAGGTCCAAGGAAAATGCAGTTTTGGGCCCAGCTTCCTGGGATACCACTCCCCAAATGAGTTATTTAGGTGAGCCCTGTTTAACAATGAAAAGAGGAATGTACACCATTTAACAATGAAAGGAGGAATGCTCCCCCCCCCCGTAACAATTATTTACACTGGGCTTGATAGTAAATAAAGTGATTTTGTTAAGTTCAAGCAGTAGGATTTAAGTGGTTATAAGAGAGAACAGGCAGAGCAAAGTAGATTACAAACTTAAAATAACAGAAAACGCTTAGCTAATTCTAACACTAAAACCTCAGTACAAACTTATTACAGACTCACCCTAAAGTTGTTCTTTTTCCAGCCAACCCTTCAAAACCAGGAAAATCTCCTCTCCCTGGGGTCTCTGGTTCACTTTCTTGGGTGTGGCAGGCCAGCCAAAGTCAAAGACACTCCTAAGCTTCCCATTGTTTTATAGATTCCACTTTTATATGGGAAGTTACCTGGCCAGTCCATACCAGTTAGGGAAGTCACACGATTTCCTACAACTAATCATTGCTAAGAGTTAAAGGACAAAAGGGGTTGTTTACATATTATCGCCCAGACATTGAGGCATCCCAGCATTGGAAACACCCTCGATGACTTTCATTTGAACATTTATAAACCATAAACCGTTCCATACCCCATGATCTAACTTGGGGGTGGGTAATCATTTTTGATGGGGGGCACTCCAAGGTTTTGGAAAGTGGTTGAAGGCCACAGTCTTCCATGATATTAATGGAGGAGATTCAGGGTCTGGAGTGGAGGTTGGGTGCAGAAGGGAGCTTGGGGTAAGGGACTGGGGTGCAGGAGGGAGACTGGGGTGTGGGAGGGAGTTGGGATGAAGGAGGCGGTTGTGAGCTAGGGCAGGAGACTGGAGTGTAGGGGTTTGGGATGTGACCTAGGGTAGAAATGGATTGTGATCTGGGGCAGGAGATCGGAGTGCCAGATCTGGGAGGAGGTATGGGTGCAAGAGGAGCACAGAGGGTTTGGGTATGTTGAGTGGGGGGGGGAGGGGGAGGCAGAGAGTCGGGATAGGAAAGGGCTGCGGTGCCAGAAGCAGGCTGTGGCCAAGAGACTTACTTGTCAGCTGCCAATCTAGCCTGCCTGCCTGTAGAGCTTAAAATGTTTCCCAGCAAGCCAGCCTGCCTGGCCATGTGCTTCATGAATAACTGAACCCAGGAGAGGGGATGTGGTTCTTCTTAGCTGCCTATTACTCTAACAAGATGCTCCCATTGGCTGATTTCTGCCAGAAATCGTCTAATGGGAATGGGCTGAGGGCAGGGTGGCTTCTAAAACGTCCTCCTCTCCTCCGGTTTTAAAACAGAAATGGAGCCCTGCAGCCACATTTTTGCATGGTGTGTGGGGAAAGCTGGGAATCCTGCCTGGGGCTCCCTGCTGCCTCCGCAGTTTGGATCTGGTGGTTTAGCGGGCTGGATCTGACCCATGGGCCATATTTTGCCCAGGCCTGATCTAACTTTACACACAAGAATGATACATACACCAAAGTAAGATATACAGACCCAGCGGATTAAGAGATTAAGAATGATAGGTTACATGAGGCAATTTGGCCCAAGCATCTTTGAATTACGCATATTTGTGTCCATAAGTCCATTACATAAAACATGGTCCGATATTTTGGTCCGACAATTCTGTCGCTTTTCCAGGGCTGAGGATAGACTTTGCCAGGTCCAGGGGTGGAGGAGGTGACTCCACGTCCTTTGAAAGAGAGAGGCCTCAGGTAGAAAGGACAGGGGATAGGGACTAGTCTCCCCAGCCAGCTCTTCAGTGCCACCCAGTGCTCCAGAAATAATTTAAAAGGCCTAGGCCTCTGGCCACTGCCTCTACCAAGGTTGCCTACTGCCCCCTTTGTTCCATCCCTCCCCCCCCACACACACACATCAGCAGCCCTGCCCTTCTCAAGTTCATTCATCAGTAATGTTCATCCTATTTTCCTGCAATCAGGTAACAGTGAAAGAGGCTTGAGGCAAGGAAACCTCATGGCCCTTTCGTACAATAAAATGTTAGAGAAAATGGTCGATATTCTAAAGAGTCTCTGAGAGGAATCTATGTCTGCATTAAGTTAACTCAGCAGAGTTGCTGTTTCTAGCATTAAATTTAATATCTGGCAAGGGCGTTTTGTCTTGGCAGTTCCATTCACTGTGTCATGGGAGGTTGTCAGGAATCAACTAGAGTAGAGCGGTGGTTTGAAAAAAAATAAGGAAGAAGTCCAGCTCTGTTAATATTGTGGTTCTCTATTGATAGCCACTGGAAATGTCTGCATGTCTTGGCAAAGGACTTCTCTCTTTTCCATCTCTTACTGCCAGAGAGCAATGACTTTCACTTCTTTGCTTTATGTGAGTATGGTGAACCCTGTTTTAAGCAATCATTGGGGAGATCAGCACAATTCAGTAGCTTAATACAAATGGTCTTCTGATAAAGAAAAAAGCTCAGTATGCTTTGGAAGACATTGGGTGGGTGGTCTCTGAAGATAGGAAGGTAAGTATTAAGAGTGGTTTGTTATTCAGGTTTCATTGTGTTGTAAGTGGTAAAATGTAATAGACAAAAACAAGCTGGTTAACCCAACTGACATAACAGTTTCATAAGTACTACTGTGGCAGTGCATACTCCCCAATGGCCATCAGAAGACAAGACCTCACATAGTTAGCTTGGGAATACTGCACAAGGGTTTACTATGTAAAATATGGAATATTGGAGAAACTTTGAAAGATGCATAAAAACACTTAGAAGTTGAAAAGGGTTGGATAGAAATTGGAAGGAAAACCTGGCTCTCAAGGTACAGTTGTAGGCCTAAGACTATGTGCTGCTGATACAGTAGCCTTGGCTTGCCAAAATGTAAAAGACTCCTAACTACATCCCCTATAGTGGCAGCAGAAGCAGAGATGTCTAGTAGTTGCTATACTGGATTTACATCACTGGAGGATCCCTGTACTCTGGGATTAATACTCCTATGGTTAGCTCTGTGGGCTCGAAACCCGTTTTGTAACAGTAATGCCTATGAAGGAGACTGCAAGTTAATTGATGTAGATAGCTTCAGGGGAGATGGCTGTACAGTATAGTAGGTAGATCTAATGTGACCTGAGGAGATGATGGGACTGTATACATTAGTGATATTTCCTGTGGTCACCAATGCCTTAGATTAATAATGCTTTTATGGAAAACACAGCATGCATGTTACAGAAAGGCAATCTTTTAGACTTCTTATAAGTGAACCTCTATAATTAGAGAAATTCTGTTCATTTAGAATATCAGTGCAGAGTAAGTCAGATGTCACCAAATGGACAAACACCAGCAGTGTAGTACAGGGGAATTAACACTTTCTTTAGACTACATTCTCTAGGGATAAATATTTTTATTTAGATATGTTATACATCAATTTTTTATTTAGATATTTTATACATTAATGTGGAGGAAATAATAAAGCAGGGATTTCTTGTATGTAGTTTACATGTCAATAACATAACTTGTACAATTATATTATAAAAATGTCTGTAGATGTTCATTATCTAAGAAGTGACACTTACAGAGCTTTGCTTCCTCATATCGTTGAGAAAGGGGAACTATTATTCAGATACCGAATAAAAGCAGAGCTTATTTCACATGAGGTATCTGAAAATGATAACCAAAGTAACTGTTCTTAAAAATAGGAGTAGTGGTAGATAGCAAAAAAGATTCTTGTCTTGAGATTGCAAATGCATATGTAACAGCAGATATATCCATACCAGAAAAACTCAGTAATGGTTGGAGCATGCAGGGTCATGTTCCTCTCTACTGCTCATGTTTCTACCAGGGTTTATTTGCCCTGCCCTGAGTCCTGCAGCATACACAGAACCTTTAAATTGTGCTCTCTTCCTCCCCTGTCCATGTCTTCATTTTTAGACCAGTGAAGAGTTTTGTGGGGAGAGGCCTGGGTAAAAGATGTAAATGTTTTGTTGGAGGCAAAGACAGACATTTAGTTGTAATAATTTCTCTACAGCTTCCTATTTCAATCTGCTGTAATGACAAGGTACTAAGCTTTTATTTATGGCTTAATGAGATACTATCGTCCCAATAGCAGAATATTACTCACAGGAAGCAATGAGTTATTGCTGGTTTTCTTTTCCTTTCTGTTCTGTTACTGTGGATACAGCATGTGTTAAGTTTTAGACACACTTCCCCCTCGAACAGTCTTCTTTCGGTTGCTGAAGCAGCTAAAGCAAAAGAGGTTAAAGGAGCACAGTTTTTAAAGAGTGATTTGTTTGCTGCTTGATTCCTGTTGAAACAATGAGCTTTCGAGGGAAAGTTTTCAAAAGGGAGCCCAGTGAGCTATGGAGGAAGAGAAGGACTGTTAGGCGAATAAATCAAAGGGAAATTCACAGATTAAGTTGCGTATGTATATTTATATATTTTTTCTTTTGTCCACTGCTTTTCAAGTTGGGTTAAAAATCACAGAGTAGATCCTCATTGGTAGCCTACTCATGGGTGGGCTTTGGTCCTACTCCTCGGTGCTTCCAAATGAAAAAGAATTGAGGAATGATTGAATGAAATGAAAGCCTTGAGATCACTGTATGTATGGCAGAACCTATGAGACTACCAAAGAACATGTATAAAGCAAGTTCTGATACTCTTACTCATGTAGAATAATATTTTATAACCCACTGAAGTCAGTGAAGCTCCTTGTAAAGTGCTGCACTTTGTGAGTAAGGGTACCTCAATCTGACTCTATACAGTTTGTGCCTGTAATGTGTTTTTGAAATGGGAAAAAAACCCAATATCCTTTTACAGCGGTGTGGACTACTGCAGAAAGTGCTGGACTCTGAATGAAAAGACCTGGGTAGAAATCCTGCCCCATTGAAGTCAATGGGAGTTTTGCCGTGGACTGCAATCGGGCAAGGATTTCACCTTTGACATTTACTACTGGCCCTGCCATTAATTCTCTGTGGGACATGGGATGAGTCACTTAACCTCTTTGTGTGTAAGTTTCCCTAACTGTCAAACCTTACTGACATTTGTAAAGTGCTTTGAGTTTACAGCATTATTTTTAGAGGTAATTGGTCCTTTTACTCACTTAGCTATTATGAAAAATGTATGGAAGTCTGGGGTTATATATCATATATTTTTTCTTATATTAGCAGAGACCCCTTTTTCTGGTTATTGTAAGAAAATAAATCTAAAGTTAATACACTTAAAAGTGAATTTATTTTAACTAGCCTCCTTCAAAATTAAAACCTCCAAATCATTGATAAGTTAAAATTTGGCCACACAGAGTGACTTGAGACTTGGAGTCACAGTTCCCAGAGACAAGTGTATTGTTTTTGCTTGCAGCGATACATCTTTGTCTACCATGTAGAAGATATAACATGGACATGAATCAGCTGTTAGGATAAAAGAAAAAAATAACATTAAAATGCAGTTCATGTTGGTCTAGCTCGTTGTCAGACAATGGAAGACACCGTGGGCCAGACTTCTAAATTAACTCAAAAATATATCCAAATTTTCAGAGGATCTCAGCTCCCATTTAAATAACCAATATAACTAGCCAGGTTTTCAAAGGAGCACAACAGGAGCTTCTGACTATGTTTACACTATGGGATTTTTCTGGGATATCTCCGGTATCCCAGAAAAGCTCTGCCACATGCAGGGAACACGTCTGCTCTTCCGCTTTTTTTTTCTTCCATGAGGAAGAAGGGCTCTTCCAGAAGAGGGTTTTTTTTTCCAAAATTTGGGCCAGTGTAGATTGCATTTTGCGTACCTTTTCCCAATAGGTCACTGCAGTCTAGACATTGCCTCTGAGTGCTGTTGAGCACTTCTTTAGGCTGAGGTCCTTTGAAATTCTAGTCCTTTGAGCCTGATCCTGTTAGCGGCAAAATTTGTGTATGCGATCAGGCCGTATGTGCCTGAAAACCAGAGCATCTCAAGAGCCTTAAAAATGACAGCTCTGTCTTTGCAGCATATGCTATAAACTTGTGGGCTTTTGGAAGTATTTGTAAACTGAAGCATTTAGAATGCACTATTCCTTTTTGCCTTTGCTAACAGTAATTTTGTTTTGTTCTGACAGCATATAAAGGTAAATCTAAAACTTCATACCTTCCGTCAGCCTTTGGTAGTCAGTCTGCATTTCTTATAGCTTACAGATTAAGTTTTGTAGTACATTGTTTCCTTATAGTAAGGGCCTAATCTTGGCCCCATTGAAGCCAATAAGACTTTGATAAGTTCAGGACTTTGTTACATGATTTATCAATAAAATCCTAAGATTAGGCCATTAGACCTTATCCAGAAAATCCTAACGTGAGTAATGGCCACTTTGCAACATCAGGCCTAAAGGAAAACAGCCTGACAAGCTTGCTAGTGATAAAATGTAATACTGGTAGTGAAAGGAAAAAATGATGTAAGTACAATTATTAATACTTATTCACACTTGGAGCCAGATCCTTAGCTGGTGTAAACTGGTCTCTTTCTTTTGATTTTTAATGGTGCCACACTGGTCTACATCAACTGAAGATCTGGCCCTTGAAAGTATAAATAGTGATTTCCAAAGATGATAAAAACAGTATCCTTGGTATCGTGATTCCAGCCATTCGAAAGGGAAAGGGGCTCAGAGCACTAGAGGGTTATTCGGAAGCAGTACCTTACATCGGTTGCAATCAGACATTCTTATTGCGTTTTCCTTTAGGTGACTGGCTATTGTAATTTCTGTATTTATTTAAGATGTCCTTTTATACACACACACACACACACACACACACACACACACACACACACACACACAAAGCCTGGCATTTGCTCTGCACTCTGTTCTTTTTAACTTCAGGTTACACTAAGATAGAACCACTGTGGCATGTTATTCCTCCAGTGTGTTTCTCAATAGTTTGTTTAGCCCCTAGGCAAGTAACAAAACGTGGATTCCCTCAAATTTACTTCTGCTGTTTGCAGCCTGTCTTTCCACCCAACATTTCCCTAACTGGAGTGCACAAATGCTTGTGCCAAGGGCATATTTGTGGCCAATCAGTAGTTGCTTTTTCCAGAGTAGCTGCAGATGTCCTTAGTGTGTCAAGACGCTATGGATACAAGCTGTGGAGTATCTTTTCCTTACCCTGAGGGCAGTGAGCTCAGCATCTCACAGGAGCAGTATACCAGATCAGGCTCTGTGTTTGCTGTAAAGGGTTGTCTAATATGTACGAGAAATTATTTTGTAAATACTTTAATTATCTCTGGATGATTTAGAATGCCTGTAGATTTTGGTCTGGTAGCACTTTATAGACTAACGAAACATGTAGATGTTATCATGAGCTTCGTTAGTCTATAAAGTGCTACCAGATCATTTGTTGTTTTTTTTTGGAACGGACTAACTCTGCTATCCACTGAAGCTCCTGTAGATTTTGGATGAGTTCATTATAGTTGGCCTGGTTTTATTCTAGTTTAAAATGATGTAACTATTAATTTCACTAGAGGTGCTTCTTATGTACATCAGTATGAGGGCAGAAACAAACCCAGTATATCCGTCTCAGCTGTTGAGACATCTGTATAGGCAGTGATAACTTTTACAGATGATTCTTTGACTGAATGTAGAAAAACATATTTTTGTATTGAGCTATAACTACTTTTTATGCAGTCTAATTGACCATGTTGTAATTGACTGCAGAATAGATAGGAGGAGGGAGATCTTCCTTGTATGACCATGACATTGTTAAATATTTCATAGCAAATCAAGTGGAATATCTCTGAAAGATAATTGCTAAATGTCTACACTGCACCCCTAGCTTGAAATAAGCTATACAATTTGAGCTATGCAAATTTCATAGCTTATTTTGAGTTAATTTTGAAATTTGAAATTTAGTGCCATATTTTGAAATAGAGCGCTATTCCAAAATGTCCCTTACTCCTCGTGGAATGAGGTTTACAGGGACATCAAAATAGTGAGCCCATTATATTTCAAAATAATGGGCTTGCTCAGAAGACGTGGAATAGTTATTTGGGGATACCAGAAGCATCCTGAAATAGCTTTACAGTGTAGATTTAGCTATAGATTGGATGTAAGAATTTGTGCTATGTGTATTTTTGCTTTTGATTACAGAGATTTATAAGATGGCACAGTATTTGAAAGGGCTATTATATAGTAGTTTTATAATGTCCCAGATCAAAACTAAAGGAAAATTTCAAACCTACCCATGCTAAAAGATATTCTGTAGTCACATATTGTGATTTTATCATGAAACTCATAGTTGGTGTGTTTATTAAAGCTCCAATTTATGGACTCATTTGGTGTTGTAAGACTCTGAGCTTTCATTTAAGAAAAAATATATATACAAAAAAAAGGAAGTTTCAAGCTTTCCTGTTTCAGATGAACACAGGAAAAGAGAACCCTTATTGGACTAAAGTTCCAAAATAAAAAGAATCTGTTTACAAAATTCTCATGATTTTTAGAGACTTCATTCTTGATGTTTAAATATTTCAAGTGGCAGCGTCACACACATTCACAAACATGCCATTTCTTATTCAAAATGCTATATATTACAATTTGTAGTGCACATGCCACTTCCTGTTTTAGTGGAGGATTTGTGCTAGATTGGACTGGTTGGAGTGAGTCATGGTCTCCTACACCAGAACCCTCACTCCCTTTTCTCCCTGCTGTCCCCTCCCAAAAAAACCCAAAGTTGGAAAATATCCATGGCCAATTCTGGGGGTAAGAGGGGAGAATTAGGGAGCTATTTGGCATTCATTGCTTTTCCTGCCTTCCCCAATAGGTGGTGTAGTTGCCAGAGCAGGGTAAAATAATAAAAAAAAATAGAAAGGGACCATATATGTTAGTAAATATTTTAGCAACTTGTGGCTGGTGTCCAGGACAGGTCAAAAGTCCAGCTTCTGGTGTGAACCTGTTCACAGTCTCAGGAGGTATTGATCAACCCTGTTAGACTGTAGAGTGAAAAGAAGTCTTAAGGCTTCACATAATGAGGTATTCACTTCCACCCTCATTTCTCCAGGCAATGCAGGGAAGGGCAGGTGCAGGATGAAGCTAAATCAGAAGTTGGGATTTGGGTAAAGGGGTCTGGCCCTCATTCCTTGTTGTATTACATGCAGATATTCAACCCCATGCCTAGTGCCTGGTAGCAAACTAGGGATATAAAATCCCATGTAACTTACGTTTAACTGGTTAACCACCTCACCAGGATCCCAGGTGTGCTGGAGAGGTCCCTTACCTGAGGCGCAGTGGGTCTGGCTGGGCCTGCGGCTGTTTGGGCGGGGCCCACTGGTCACAGGCAGGAGATGCTCCGACTGGGTCCACTGTGCCATGCTGTGGGTAGGAAGCTGCTCCAGTCCATCCAAGCTGGAGCGGACCTGGATGGTCTAGAGTACCTCCAGCCCATGACACAGCACAGTGGGCCCGGCCAGACTGGAGGAGCCTCCCACTCACATCAGGGAAAGGGAGCTGTCTAGCCCAGCAAGGCCACAGGCTAACCAGTTACTGGTAATCCTTACTAGTTAACCAGTTACATCCCTATGGCAAACCTGTGCCATTAATATTAAACTAAAAAGGTGGGGCCTGCTGCTTTAAATCCATTTAGGTGGCTATGCTGTAGTTGTCTTGTGCGTCTGATTGAATGCAAATAAGAGAAATTTGCTCTTCAGCTGTAATCCCACTTATGGAACTCGGCTACTTAAAATCCTTGTAGGGGTATTAGTTGGCCATGTCTACTTATAACTCAGCAAAGTTTTTGTTCCAAGACAGCCATTCTTAAACTTTTGCACATATCATTAATGTGAATTCTCCAAGTATTACATGTGAAATTTACACTACCTCCAAAATGCCTCTTTAAACAAGCTTTGTGCAGAAACTCCTGATAGAATTTACTGCCCCAGCTTGCCAGCAGGCCCAGTGGACCATTGTCTCTTCCACACCTGTGTGTGAAACAGTAGTTCCACATAAGTTTGAATTTCACCAGCCCTTTACACAATAACATAATTAGGGATAGTGCAGAGTGCCCCTGGGAAGGCAGAGAAGTAGCTCTCTGAGGTAGATCTGCTCTAGCCCAGTGCTCTGACACAGGCCAGGGGGTTGATATCCCCCTCCTAAATCTTCCACCGGTTCCCTACATACACCCTAATTGTTCAGACTTTACTAAGGTGAAGCAAATTTCATCCTGTAATTCTGCCATCTCTTCATAATTGCTTTGAGGTCGATATAAACATGATGGCTTTAAAAGAAAACATTTTGTCAGTGTTGTTATACTCTATTCTGATTAGTGTCCTATAAAGGGAGAACAAATGGAGCAGCTGTTTGGAGCCAAGGGAAGTGTTATGTAAATATTGACAAGATTAAGATATTGACTAGATTTTTTTTCTGCCTAAATTACCTATGAAAAAGAATTTAGTCAAGGCCTGTGAAATACTTACACTCCAGAAACATGCTAGCAGTATTTTAAATTGAAGAAATAAAAAAATCTACATTTTAAAAGAATTAAATTAAAATGTCACCAATAAATTATGGGATCACAATGCTACTTGTATGGTATGGATTCCAGTAATTGGTTTGTTGTATGGGATATATTTATCCTTTCCCCCAAAGTGATTAGAGCTAAATTTCTGCCTACTGTGTAAAGTGGGGACAAACAATTAATTTTCTTGTTCTAATGAATATTCTTCCAAACCTTATCTGAAATTCTACCGAATTGTAGACATTAGGTAGAATTACAGATAGGATTCAGGCCAAGTGCTAGCCATATGGGATATACATCAAATATGTATATGTATCTCTCTGATGCAGGAATGCACTTGGGCATGCATGTAATTTTAAGGACCAAAGCAGGATTTCACTGTCTTACTATAAGTTAAACACAGGTTGAAGCTTCCATTGTGTTAACTGCTAAAGAACAGTGGTTTTATGTGTCACAGAAATCCCTGAAAGCTGCAGAAGGACGACACACACTTTTCAAAACCAAAATGGCCTGAACTTAGGGTATGCTTGTCAAGATAGTGTATTTCTACTTTCTCAAGTATCTATTTCTCTGAAGTTCATTATGTCAACTTTCATCAACACAGCAGAGTAACATTGGTTTGAATCCACAGAACTACAGTAATTACAGCAATGAGCAGTTACAATCCAGCTCCTCCAAAGCTTCATTTTCATAATGCTTTTAATTAGCTCAGACAAATTTTCCGTTGACTTTAATAGGTTTTTTGCATGTATAGAGGATGAAGGCCCAAGTCCTAAGGCAGACAGATATTTTTTCACACTCTTTACCACCCACAAGACTTTATTTATGTTTCCTGTACTCTCTCTAGAATTGAACTTATCCACTATGAACCATGCCCTGAACAAGATTCACAATATGTAATGCTAAAGGGTTTGCTAACTATAGATGTTTGCACTATATGGCTGTGCAGCAGACTGAAGGATCACAAGGATGATTATAGACCCAGTATATAAAGAATGAGAGGGAACATAATACAATTCTATATACGGACTTCCTCTTCCCTCCTCACCCCTAAATAGCCTTCATGGAGATCCAAAAGTGTTACCCAGGGCAGGGATTTCATTAACTCTTATAAGATCAGTACTTGGCTGGAGATGAAGGAAAAAGCACAGTGAGTGAGGGAGTAATGTTTCTCTAAATGGCCCTTTTTCCTGAGAGTAAGGAGTGTTTCAATATTTCAGCATGGGTGTTAGGGTGAACTATTTTTTAGACACTACATTTTGGATGGAATGTAAAATTAACGTCCTGGCTCTGTTAATCATCAAAAAAATCTCATGGTACTTTTCATGAGGAGACAGGGTCTACCTGGAATCAGAAGCATATTCCAGCTTCCTCCTGTTTGAACTGTTTACCCTCTACATCTTTGTCACATATACTTGAGGTGATTTTCTGCCTTTCCTGCATGAAGCCTCTAAAAGGCTACGTCTACACTTCAGGGTTTTTGCACAAAAATGGCCATTTTTGCACAAAAACCCGCAAAGTGTCCACACCTCACGCACATTTTTGCACAAGAAAATTTATGGTAAATCAAAAGAACAGAAGGGTTTTTGTGGTGTAGGTAATCCTCTTTCTCTGAGGAATAATTCCTTTTTGTGCCAGAGTTCTGGTGCAAAAAGGTATGTGTGGACAGGCAAGAGGGGGGTTTTGCGCAAAAAGAGCCAATCAAAAAAAAAAGCACAGGTGGCCTGGTGGCTATTCTGTGAATAGCAATCAGAGCTTTCTTTTCAGAGAGCGTCCATGCAGTCTGGACACTATCTTGCGCAAAAGTGCATCACTTTTGCGATGTGCTTTTGTAGTGTGGTTGTGCTTTTGCACAAGAAGTTTTTGTGGAAGATCTCTTCTGTAAAAAGCTTCTTGCACAAAAAGCCTGCAGTGTAGACAAAGGTCTATTGCTTTTGGATGAATTAAATAGTGTCTATCAAAATAATAATATGACAGTTAAAATGATATGATAAAATGCTAATATTTTCTAGTATATTTTGGTTAGTACTAGAAGTTGGGATTTAACTTGGCTTTTAGATAAGGATATTGCCTGCAAGGACTCTCAAGAGACTAGGAGTCTGACTGACATCATTACTCTAGCATTCCAAGAAAAGGTTCTTCAAAAAGATGGTTTATAAATCATTTTCTTCCACAATTATTAAGAATTAGGTACCAGAATCAACACGTAGTGTTCCCATAGCCTTAGCTAAGCCATAGTCAGTCATGCACCATATTTGCGTCTGTAAAATCAATTATGTAGATACTTGGGGTCATTATGTCTGAGAAGGTAATACCATTCCATCTGGAAGAGAAAATTATTGGTTTAGAGCTTATTGTGAGAGGAAGGATTTTGCTCAATGTGGATGCAGCAGTATATCAGCAGTGGAAAAGTTTTGGGATAGTTTACAGATGTGAAATTAAATGGAGATTATCTATTGCTGCTATTGGCTCAGGTGCACACTGTAGATCTCTCAACACTATTCAGAAAGTGTTTGGTAGACTCTATTGTGCTCAACAATATGCTTTCGCTGGATAGTAAAAGGTGCTGCCGTAAGTAGTTATTATAATAAGTAGGCTGCTGGTGAGTCTCTTTTATGTTCACATAATTACTCCAGCAAAGCTAATATAATTCATTTCTCATTTGAGATAGAGAATATAAAAAGCACCGTAAAAATCCAATCCCAAGTAATACAATCTTGGCGGCAAGATTGTCTAATTGGTCCATTTCCAAAAGAAACAGACAAGTTAAATTCAGGAGAGACAATCGTTTGGTGGTTAAAGCTGTAAATCAACCCTGCTGCACTAGATATCTTTCTGCCAGCAGTGGTGGGGAGTGAAACATACTAATCCTAACATCCTAACAACAAGATTCTGTCTGCCCGTGACAGGAAAACTTGAGCAGTGAGTCCCCTTACTCTAATGATATACAGTACTGCTAACTAAAGCAGCCAGGACTTCCCATCACAAATGCAAAATGCGTCAGTGCAAAGTTTTGCCAAACCTTAGCTATTGATGATACAGAGCAGTGTCTCTCAACCTTTCTAGACTCCTGTGTCCCTTTCAGGAGTCTGATTTGCCTTGCATACCCCCCAAGTTGCACTTCCCTTAAAAACTACTTAAAATACAAAAAGTGTCACAGGACTCTTACTGCAAAAATTGCTTACTTTCTCGTGTTTATCATGTAATGATAAAATAAACCAATTGGAATATAACTATTGTATTTCAATGTGCAGTATATAGAGTAGCGAAGCGTATTGTATATTGTGCCTATGCTTAGGAATGTATGTATTTTACGCAAAGGATAATTTAGCAGGTACATACGTGCAGAGAAACCTGCTGAGCTCCCCCCCTCCCCCCAGTAGTTAATCAGTTTCTAGAACATCTTCTCTTTGTTCTCGGAGAGTGTCCGAGGGGAGGGTGAGCTCGGGAGATGGAGGGTCAAGGAACATGTTTATCTATAAGGTCACAGGCTTGTGGTAAACAGGTTTATCTATGGGAATGTTAAACATGATCGTAAAGAATGAGTGTAAAGAATGAGACGAGACTGGACAAAGGTTTGTGTAGAGCAACCACTCTAGGCTATAAAATACTGAGGAGGGGACCTGCACCTCTGAGAGAGCCTGGCTGGTTTTGTACTGGGGTGCTCTCCCTTTGTGCACATCAAATAAAGCTTTAAATTGAACGGCACATTGATGACTCTTGATTCTGCCAAACACCTGACTCATATGGTTGCCATTGGGTACAACAAAATACCAACGGTAGAAAAATAAGTCACTGTACCAAATTTTAGTGTGTCCTGACTTTGCTAATGTTTTTATGTGGTTTGTTGTCAAACTATGCAAATATCTACGGGTATGTCTACACTACAGCGCTAATTCGAACTAACTTAGTTCGAATTAGTTAATTTGAACTACGCTAATTCGAACTAACGCATCCAGAGTAAAAAACTAGTTCGAATTAGCGTTTTGCTAATTCGAACTAGCATGTCCACACAGAGTGGACCCTGAACCGGGGTTAAGGATGGCCGGAAGCAGTGCCGGCAGGGCATCAGATGAGGACTTAGAGCGTGGAACTGCTGTCTCAGGCTAGCCGAGGGATGTGCTTAAAGGGACCCAACCCCCACCCCGGACAGACAGTTCTCAGGGGTGCCCCGCTTGCAAAGCAGTCCTGGCTTGGATTGCCCGGAGTAGCCACACTGGGCACATCACAGCACTCGGCCATCAGACCGGCTGCACTTGCCACAGGCTGCCATCTGGGGAGAGGGGGCAATTGGGGGGCTGCAGGAGAGCTTCCACCCCCAGAAGCCCGTAGAGCCAGCCCAGTCCTCCCCATCAGGGGCTCGTACCCCATTCCTCCCTCACCTCCTTCCACTTACCCCTCCCTAGCCCCCCTTCTTGATGTACAAAATAAAGGACAATTGTGTTCAAAAATAGAATCTCTCTTTATTGAACAAAACTGGGGGAGACTGGGAAAAGGAGGTGGGAGAGGGAGGGCAACTACAATGATGAGGGGTTTGAAACAGGTCCCATATGAAGAGAGGCTAAAGAGACTGGGACTTTCCAGCTTAGAAAAGAGGAGATGGAGGGGGGATATGATAGAGGTCTATAAAAGCACTAGTGGGGTGGAGAGGGTGCATACAGAAAAGTTCTTCATTAGTTCCCATAATAGAAGGACTAGAGGACACCAAAGGAAATGGGTAGCAGGCTTCAAACTAATAACAGAAAGTTCTTCTTCACAAAGCAAATAGTCAACTCCTTGCTGTAGGAGGCTGTGAAGGCTAGAACTAGAACAGAGCTTAAAGAGAAGTGAGATCAATTCATGGAGGTTGGGTCCATGGAGTGGTATTAGCCAGGGGGTAGGAGTGGTGTCCCTGCCCAAAGTTTGTGGAAGGCTGGAGAGGGATGGCACGAGACAAATGGCTTGGTCACTGTCTTTGGTCCATACCCTCCAGGGTCCCTAGGGTTGGCTGCTGTCGGCAGACAGGCTACTGGGCTAGATGGACCTCTGGTCTGACCCAGTACGGGCATTCTAAGCTCAGGGTTCAGGGTCGGGGGTCTCAGTGGACCACCTTGATTTTCATGCTAACCTGCTCCTGGGTGGCCAGGCTGGCAGCTCTCCTGCCCTAGACGGCCGCTTTCCTGTGCCTAGTGCGGAGGTCGTGGACGAGGTCCACGAAGTCTGCACTGGACCAGGCGGGTGCCCGCCTCTTGCGGTCCTGGGCAAGCTCCCGGGAGCCGCCAGCCTGGTCCCGGGAAGAGGGGGAGGGCTGGGGGGGCATCGGGTGGCTGGCTTGAGCCGTGCCAGGTGCAGGGTCTGCTGGCTGGGTGCTGGCAGGCTTGCACCTGGCATGGGCACCGTAACCAGCCCGTGCCCCTTTAAGGGGTCCAGGGCCGGGAGGGGGGCAGACGAGTTTCCCTGGTGTTGGCCAGAGTGGCCACCAGGGAAAGCTGGGGAGGGCTAGCCTCCCACTAGTTCGAATTAAGGGTCTACACAGCCCTTAATTCGAACTAGTAAGTTCGAACTAGGCTTAGTCCTCGTACAATGAGGTTTACCTAGTTCGAACTAAGCGCTCCGCTAGTTCGAATTAAGTTCGAACTAGCGGAGCGCTAGTGTAGCGCCTATCAAAGTTAATTCGAACTAACAGACGTTAGTTCAAATTAACTTTGTAGTGTAGACATACCCTGCATGAGCTGATGAGCCCCCGGAAGACCTCTTCGTATCTCCATGGGCACAAATACCTCTAGCTGAGAACCACTGATATAGAGGATAGAGTTGCTATTTACATTGCACAGTTTTAACATTCAAGAGAATAGAAACATCTCAATATTTCAAGGTGCAGGGATCAATACAAAAGGATTTCATGAGCTTATTACACACTGATGCTTGTCGTCAGGAACTTACAATGGACTTAATTATCTCTAAAGCAGGTAGAGTAAAAGAGAGGAATAAACCAATGTGTTGAAAAAGGATGGATTATTATGCATCATAAGAAATACTAACAGGATTTCTTATTCCTACTTTCAAGAGCTTATTTTCCGGAGGATCGCGTCCAGACTGGCGCTTTTCTCCGGCTTATCTACAAGCCGGAAAAAAGCGGCAGCCCGCGGATTTGCCTATTCCAAAGTGCTACATTTGCATCCCTATTACGGAATAGGGGCCAATGTAGACACAGCCATCGTGTAATTTCATGTTAGAGAAAGAAAGATAACATTTGTGCCTGCTCATTGCAGTGTGTATTGATGGGAAAACATCAACATAAACTTTTAAGTGTTTCACTGAATAGTTTGCTAGCAGTAATTGAAAACAGCAGTGGACGTTGTTGAGTCTAACTACATTCATCAGAGAGCTTTGGATTAAAGCCTGGAAATCAAAGAATAATTAATGTAGTTCTCTAGTTTTTGCCCATTCCTGCTAACATTATATATTCAAAAATCGTAGTAAAAAAGCCGACATGAAAATTAAAAAACAGAAATTAAGGGGAAAAAAGGTATATCAGTCTATAACATCAATCCTTTATAAAAATTGAGTGAAGGACAACAGAGTTTTCATTTTCTCTGTCCTATGAAGTGATAATACTATGAAGGAATATCATGCGATATTGTGAAGGCAACATGGTATGCTGCCTTGAGACAGTATATCATGCTGTTGTGTGGTGACTCTACATCATGAAATTGTGGGGTAGTTATACTTCATATTGGTGGTTTGAAATGTCATGTTGCTGCCCTGATACCAAAAGATGTGAATGAATTATCCCTTACGATTTCATCCGAAGAGCTCTCCTGATTTCGCTTAAAGATCCTCTGCCTATATTTCTCTCTGTTGAAGAAGAACTGTTGAAATCTCTCCCCTACTTTATTCTTTAGGATTTTCTATAACACCCATCTTTATATCATCTAAATGCCCTAATCTCTGTGGGTATGTCTACACTACAGCGTTAATTCGAGTTAACTTAATTCAAAATAGTTAATTCGAATTAAGCTAATTCAAATTAACGCATCTACACATAAAACCTATTTCGAAATAGCATTTTGCTATTTTGAAATAGCGTGTCCACACTGAGTGGACCCTGAACCGAAATTAAGGCTGGCCGGAACCAGTGCCAGCAGGGCATCAGGCTAGGACTTAGTGTGTGGGGCTGCTCCCTAAGGCTAACTGAGCTCTGTGCTTAAAGGGACCCTACCCCTACCCCGGACAGACAGTTCTCAGGTTTCCCCACTTGCTTGTTTACCTCGATGAGGGACAGCAAAGCAGTCCTGTCTTGGAGAGCCCTGAGTGCCTGTACTTGGGAAACCACAACACTCGGCCACATGGAGCCAGAGCTGCCCCATGGCACACCGGTGCATCTCATGGGGTCGTTGCTATCAGCCCGGCTGCACTTGCTGCAGGCTGCCATCCAGGGGATCCATCAGGGGGCTGTCAGGATCCAGGAGGCCGTGCAGGAGAGCGTCCACCCCAGGGAGCCCTCAGAGCCACCCCGGTCCTCCCCACTGGGGGCTCATGCCCCAGTCCTCCCTCACATCCTTCCACTTACCCCCTCCCAGCCCCCCTTCCTGATGTCAAATAAAAGACACGTAAGTTCAAAAATAGAAACTGGGTTTATTGAACAAAACTGGGGGGTGGGGATGAATCTCTTGGGAGACTGGGAAAAGGAGGTGGGAAAGGGGAAGAGAGAGGGTGGGAAAGGGGAGGGGGAAACCTGGGAGGAGGGAGCTGGAAGGGGGAAGCAAGGCTAAGAAGGGGTAGGGGAAGCTCAGGAATCAGGGTTGGGGGTCTCGCCGGATCAACTTGATTTTCATGCTAACCTGCTCCTGGGTTTGCATGTGGCCTTTGGTGGCCAGGCTGGCAGCTATCCTGCCATAGATGGCCACATTCCTCTGTCTAGTGCAGAGATCATGGATGCTGGGGGCATCCTCCCCAAACCTGAATAAGGTCCATGATCTCTACCCTGGACCAGGAAGGTGCCTGCCTTCTTCAGCCCCTGTAAGGCTCCTGGGAGCTGGCAGACTGCTTCTGGGGAGCGGTTGAGGGCTGGCTGCCAGTGGCTTGGTGGTTCATGTTTTGGGGCCACTGGGTCAGGGGCCCTGGTGGCCACTGCTGGCTCTGGGCTGGCAGGCTTGGAGCTGGCACAGGCACTGTGGCCAGGGTCTACCCCTTTAATGGCTCTGGGGCTGGGGGAGAGGAGAGTAAATTTTCCTGGTTGTGCCCAGAGTGGCCACCAGGGCTCCCTGGAAAGGGCTGGAGGCCCCCTATTTCAAATTAAGTGTCTACGCAGCACTTAATTTGAAATAGCTATTTCGAATTTGGCGTTACTCCTCATAGAATGAGGTTTAGCAAATTCGAATTAAGCTCTCCACTGTTTCGAATTAATTTTGAAATAGCTGTTTGCATGTATAGACGCTATTAAAGTTAATTTGAAATAATGGCTGTCAGAGCAAAGAGACGTGCAATTTGGAACAATGATTATGAAGGTGCTCAAGGATTCTATCATGAGAAGATCTTTTAGTCTGCACACTTTTCCATTTCTGAGGAGGAAGGAAGGACCAATATGGCATTTCCATTCCTCTCCTCAAGCTGCAGAGTAGCTCCAGTGTGTAATCTCTGTGAGTTCGAGTCTCCACTTTTAAGGGACATCATAATCCGTTTCTAAACTCACAGGGATTTCCAGATGCTCTGTAGCTTCCCAAAGTCAGAGTGCTTTCTAGCTGGATAGAGAACTGGGGATTATTGCAAAGCACAGTAAGGTTTGAAGCAAAATGCAGGACAATGTAGCACTTTAAAGACTAACAAGATGGTTTATTAGATGATGAGCTTTCGTGGGCCAGACCCACTTCCTCAGATCAAATAGTGGAAGAAAATAGTCACAACCATATATACCAAAGGATACAATTAAAAAAAATGAACACATATGAAAAGGACAAATCACATTTCAGAACAGGAGAGGGATGCAGGGGGGGGGGAAGGAAGGAAGGTAAGTGTCTGTGTATTGATGATATTAGAGGTGGGGAGAGTGGGATGTTTGTGAGTTAATGGTATTAGAGGTGATAATTGGGGAAGCTATCTTGGTAATGGGTAAGATAGCCTGAGTGTTTGTTCATTCCTTTTTGGAGAGTGTCGAATTTTAACATGAATGACAGTTCAGAGGATTCCCTTTCAAGTGCAGATGTAAAAGGTCTTTGTAACAGAATGCAGGTGGTTATGTCATTGAGAGAGTGTCCTTTCTGGTTAAAATGGCAAGAAACTGTTTTTTCTTTGTGATCTTGTCTAATATCTGTTTTGTGGGCATTAATCCTTTGGCGAAGTGTCTGAGATGTTTGTCCAATGTACATAGCAGACGGACACTTTCGGCACATGATAGCATAAAGACTGCTCAGACATCTGTGGAATTACCTTGCTCATCTCTGTGCATTGATAGCATAGAAAAGCCTGTTGGCTATTCATTTAACGATTTAGGCAAAAGCATATAGTTTAAAAATAATATGTGCTTCAGACATTTCTCCATCATAATTCAGATGGCATTTTTACTTTGGCTATCCTTTTTTAGTCATCACTATTGATTAAACCTTCTTGATATTTTGGATGTCTTAAATCAGTTTTTAAAAAAGGGGGATTGAGGTGTGTATGATAAAAATTGAAAATCTGTGCCAAAAAACCTTCAACCCAGCGCTTATGCATAATCCCCCAGCTGTATACTGGCTCTTTCGCAGTGATTTAAATATTGGAAAATTTGTCCCTATAGTTTCATGAATTATAACTTACAAAATAACTCTGTACGCTGTGGTGAAGAGCCATTGTTGCCAATTCTCATCATGAATGTCCTAAAAGAAGAACAGATTTTAAAATAACGCATAAATAAGTCCAAATTTAGGAGAGGGTGACGTGTGATTGTTGAATATGCGGGGTTGTTACTACGGATGTGGAGGTGAGCTAGCATAACCTGAAAGAGCTCTCAGATAGCTATCAGTGGTGCGATGGCAGTGGGAGCCAGGTTTGCTGCTGTGGCTGATGCCAGGATGTGATCAACAAGCCATCTGACAAAGAGATATTTTAAAATTAGTTGTTGATGTTTGGGTGTGAGAAGCTATGGCATCAGAAGAGATTTGGGGCTTGATATACAATGTGACTTGTTGATGTCAGTGGGTGAATCACAACCTTACAGAGCAGTAGTTGAAAGCATCTAAGAGAAAGTTACGTGCTTTGCTTTGTCAGGAGAGGAGAGATTAGTGACTGGACAGAGAATTAGCTGGCAGAGGTACTACAGCTGCACAGGTCATTTGCTTTTTCTCCCTGTGCATCTGTACTACCTCTGCCAGCCAATTCTCTGTCCAGCCACTTCCAAAGCCTCCATGTGCATGACTGATGTGTTCAGACAGAAACATCACACCAAGGCAGCTAATATCACTTGGATCTTGGAGTTCTTTTAACAGAGGCGGGTTTTGTGTTGCCAGGTAATACACTCCAGGGCTAAATTTCTGCCTTTGCGACAGTCCAAAGGAAAATGAACAGCTTGACACTGAAGTGCTATGCCTTGTCAAATGTCTTACCTAAAATTAACATTTCTAGTCCTTCCATGGACTCTAAATTTAGTTATAAAACTTTCCCCCTGCATTTCCCCCTGCATAGCCTAAAACCAATTTTCACTTAGACTCCATGTTTTGGGCCACATGGCTTAAAAGAGCCTTTGGCCAGGGGAGTTAAAGATAGTTTCCCTTTACTGTAAAGCAGTTCACAGACCTGTACTAGGGTTTATTCCCATGACAGTCTTCCTTTCATCTCAATCAGGAAATTTACCTACCAAGATTTTACTCCTGCCGTAGCCCATTGAAGAGAGAGTTTAGCATAATTTGGATGTGACATTGGAGCCAAAGCCAAATACTTAATAAAGCACTTATTGCATTCAGATTTCTCATGAGTGGCCTGGCAATTTTGAAAAAAGGTAAAAAAAAAATCATATCCCTTTGCCAAAGTAGATAAAGTCTTGTTTTCTTTCCTTATAAAATGCCTTAGGGTCCCAGCTGCAACAACATTCAGGGATCCTTTTTCTTGGGCTACATCAAATGCTCAGAGAGAAAAAGATTTAGCAGAAGCAGATGCTGCTCTTGCCTGGTGAACGCTGAATGCTGTTGCTACAGATAGCTCTTTCCTTCCAAAGCCAGTGGGCATTACGGTTCATAGACAACTACTTGAACAGCAACAAAAAAGTGAAAATTCAACTAACTTTGGGTTTCCACTACCAACCATTCAATAATTTAGTTCTCTGCGAGGGTACAAAGAGATCCGAGTGTTGTGGTGGCTTTGGTACAGTGTGCTATTGTTATATAGTTGAGTTTTCTGGGGATATTTCTGGAAGCAGGTGAAGAATCTAATTTAACAAATGGGGGTGGGGGAGGTGCAGCTGGGAGCTGAGGAAGAACTTCTGGGATAACCTTTTAAGACTACACTTGAAAGAGAATCCTCTGAACTGTCATTCATGCTTAAATTCGACACTTTACACCTAAGCTTAAACAAAGACATTAATTATCTTACCCATTACAAAGATAGCTTCCCCAATTATCACCTCTAATATCATTAACTCACAGACATTTACCGCCGCCGCCCCCCACTGCCCTTCTGTTCTGAAATTTGATTTGTCCTTTTCATATGTGTTCATTTTTTTTAAAATTGTATCCTTTGGTATATATGGTTGTGCCAATTTTCTTCCACTATTTGATCTGAGGAAGTGGGTCTGGCCCACGAAAGCTCATCACGTAATAAACCATCTTGTTAGTCTTTAAAGTGCTACATAGTCCTGTTTTTTGTGACTGGTACGCAGGTTCAAAGAACAGAGAGAAACCCATAGACGCAAAGTGATAAATGCAGTGTTGGAGAAACATGTTTGATGGGTCCCTTTATGAGACCTCCCTGATTACATTCTGATCTGAAAGCAAGAAAACACTGCAGTACCTCAGATAGCATAGTGTGATAACTGAGTAAATGGCAACATTTTAATGGCAACCACTTTGTTGCATGAACTTTCTTTGAGCAAACTACATGCTTCTGTGCTATCTTCTAGTAGGTCCTTTTCTCTCACTCCTCCTTACTATCCTTCCTCTCTGTGATTTTCTTTTCTCCTCTTCCCCTTAGTCTCTTGGATACATACAAAAAGATTATTAGAATAAGACAGATAGTTTCTTGCACTCTGATACGTGAATTTTTTTTTAAGGTGTGCTTTCTTGCACAGAGTGTGAACTCTTCCATCTCTATTTTTGTACTATGAATTCACCTCTTTGGCTGTTTCCACTGAGAATTTTTCTATACCAACCCCACCGTTGGGCAATAATAACGCTATTATGGTGGTTTACAAGGGAATAATCCAGTTGCTGACTGGAGAAACTATGAGGCTGAGTGCCAAATAGTTTATCCTGACAGAGGAACTAGATCACTGCCAAGTAAAACAGTGCAGTACTTTTATTGCTAGCAACTGAGCAGCATTTAAGAAGTGGCAAAGCACAGGAGAGTAAGAGAGTGAATCAGCATTCAGCTAATGGAAACAATTGAAATTAAAATAGGTCATTCATTCTGCAGCTGAAAACAGTATTGTCCATATTTAGTTCAAATGGTTTATATTAAAGACAGTTTCTGAGTATAATTAGTGGATTATCATGATTCCACGGGGTAATGTGATGAGGTCATCTTGGTTATCAGGTTAAAAATGAACATTATGAAGGGATGGCTGGGTCACTTATACTGTACGGCTGTGGGTATTCTCAGTTCAGTGGTCGTGTGCTGTATCTAAACATAATACTTTGGCGTCCAAACAGTATTGCAAAAGGAGACACAGTTCATTTTATGAATGCATGGTGAATATGAGTCAAGACATGATATTGTGCTTTCTTATTGCACAGCAGGAGAAACCCAAACTTTTGGAGCCTTTGGATTATGAAACTGTCATCACAGAGATTGAAAAAAATATTGGGGATGACCCTCTAAAAGATCTCATATTGTTCCCTGATGAAGACTTTTCAGTAAGTACAATGAAATGTGTTTTCTTTACAGTTTATAATCTTTCTAGATGTGGCAGGAAGCTCATATGTCACAGAAGGGGCTCCTAACTGGTCCATATATCTTTTATTTTAGGGTCACTTTTTACTCCCTTTTCTTTCATGGGTGCACACCCCATGCTCTCCAAGAGTAGGCACAGTGCAAAACCTAAATGCTGGTCATTTATATATATCAAGAGCCAATGAGATATATAGTGTCTTATACAGTGTCCAACATGATAGGCACCGATTCTCTAATGCTATCATTATCCAAATAATAAATCATAATTTACTTAGGAATCTGTCAGTTACTCTGTCCCAATTAATCAAAGAACACTGCTGTTAGCCTTCAAGTAGAGATCAAACATGGCAGTTTTGTGACAAAAATTTAAGCCAGGAGGTTCCTGGCATATGAGGTTCCTGCCATCTCACAGCGCTGTCACTGTCCTTCATAATCTAAGTCAGTGCTACTCAACACATGGCCCATGGGACGCATGCAGCCCACGGCCTGTTTGTTTGCAGCCTGCGGTGCAGTTTGGGTTTACGCAGGGCTCAACCCGTGGCCCGCGGGTGGGATCCGTTGAACATGGCTTCCACTGGGAACATGCTCCATAATAGTTTTCTGCTGATATGCATTTTCGTAGTTAAATTCCTGAACTGTCATTGCTCATTAAAAGTGCTGTCATATGGGTGGAAATAGGGCAACTATTGCATATTATTAATATTAGCAGAAGTGACTTAAATGGGTCCTGCGTGTTGTGTAGTCTTGCCTTAATCTTTGTATTCATGCCCATCAGTGTGAAAAATGCTATTTGCATATATATTTGCCTGTACATGCAACCACACACTAAAGTTGTGGCATGTGCTGTGAGTATGATTGTGGCCCTGGGAATCCCTAATGTTGAGTAGCCCTGATCTAAGTTATTTACTTGTTTGTTTTTTCTAAATGGACACATTTATCTTCCTCCTGTTGATGGGGTTAATATGCTGGAGTTTTTAACAGGATCAGGAAACAGCTGAACAATGCAGAATGCATATCCCATTTTATTATTACTTCCTGCATTGTTTTTATGCAGTTGTGAGCTTCTGCTGTGCAAAATGTATTATTTTTTTTAAGCTGGTCAAGACTATTCTGTTTTCACACTCCATTTTCTTCTCACTTATATCTGCAAAAAATCAGGAGTAACTCAGTTAAAGTTACAAAATTCAACCCTTTAAGTGAAATAAGCATCAGGTTCCAGGCATTCAACCATAGTCCAACCTTTCTTATATCAGATACATTACTTTGCAGATATTAGAGACTGAAAACACCATGGGCTCGTCTACATTGGCCCCTTTTCCGAAAGGGGCATGTTAATTTCAGAGATCGTAATAGGGAAATCCGCGGGGGATTTAATATCCCCCGCGGCATTTAAATAAAAATGTCCGCCGCTTCAAAGTAGGAATAAGATCCTCCGGAAAAGGGCGCTTTTTCCGGAGGATCGGGGCCAGTGTAGATGCTCTTTTCCGGCTTTTCTAAAAGCCGGAAAAAAGCGGCGGACATTTTTATTTAAATGCCGCGGGGGATATTTAAATCCCCCGCGGATTTCCCTATTACGATCTCTGAACTTAACATGCCCCTTTCGGAAAAGGGGCCAGTGTAGACGTAGCCCATATCTGTCTTGACCATCCTGCTAATAGCTCCTGTTTGGCACTAGAACAGTTGGGTTGCAGAAGAGGGAGCAGTGGTTTGAATCACTACAGCAAATCAGGGCCTTCCCTTCGTATTTTGTTTCCCCTAATTTCAGTCTAAATCAGCTGCAGGAGTGGTACCTACGTCTCCAGGACAATGGCAGGCGAGCCTCCTTAGTAGACTGAAAAGAATCCATATTTTTAACTAAAGAGTATCTGTTTTTAATTCTATTCTTCCCTGCACTGCAATAGCCCCTTATAGTGCCCCCTTGCTCTCCACAGAGGCTGCTCTGTTGTGTTGTCTCAGGAGTTTTGGCAGCAGCCTTGGGTCACCACAGTGGGGCCAAGACATCAGTAATCTAGAGTTCTAGGCCTGAGGTGGGCAAGGCCCAGTGGGAACCTTAGTTTGCAGCCCCACAGTAGGGCTGACAACAAATAACTGGCTGTGGGTGGGACTGAGCAGAGAGCAGGCTTTAACCCTGGCTTGGACGCAGGCAGCCAGCAAACACATACAGCCTAGTGGAGCAGGTAAGGGGGAGGGCCTTGCCAGTGTAGGGCAATTGGAAGCAGGTTAAGGAGAATGCTCATACAGTCTAGGGATTCAAAGAGGTTTGTGCAACCAGCAGGCAATCCAGGGAGCAGCAGTCACTCCAGGTCTTTCCTGGAGCAAAGGCCTTCTGGTGAAGGGTGGGGAGTCAGCTGCCCTGGCATGCAGTGGCACTATACTCCCTTCGGTGGGTAGAGCCATACCCGCCCCTCCTCCCTCACTAGAAGTACCACAGAGGGACCAGGAGTATAAAAGAAAGGGCCCTTAGCTCAGTTGGGCAGGTGTCCAGGGAGGAGAAGGATGGCTGTGATGTGCTGCAGCCCCAAGGAGGAAAACCTGTGCCCAGCTGTCCTCTGGCTACAGAGGCAAAGGGAGCCACATTTTTGCCCTTGTGCTACAGCGTCATTACAAATGACGACTCATATAGGTTCTGGATCTTCTGATGTCTCTTAAAATGAATCACCTGCTAGCCATTGCTATATTTCCTATAGCCTGTATTTCCCCTGTGAGCAAAGCATGTCACTTTTTCCACTTTGGGCTTTGCTCATCACCTGACCTGGGATGAAAGTTGGTAACCGCACATTGTGCTGTGCTGTGCTGTGCTGTGCATGCAGAGGAAATGCCTACAATAGCAGAGTAAACTGTGTCAGTGCCATTAGTGACATTGTAACATCTCCAAAATGGTCCATTCTGCTCCATTCCCCTGGTAAAAGTCTTCTCTAGGTCCTGGCCATCTTCCTTTGCAAACACTTTAACCCCCAGCTTCTCATCTTCCACTCTCTGATTTGCACATGTTGCTGCTTTTCAAATTATCTAAGAGGCATGCTCTTTTGACTAAAAAAGTCTCCCAACAGATCCCTCCTTCTCACCATCTTCTACATCACATCCAAGCCCCGTGTCCTCATCACAAAAGCAATGCACACTTTAGGTATTGCTTGCCTCTCTGAACTGATTTATTTTTGGCCCTCCAGCTTGATCACTTTCACTTACCAACCTTTATGCCTTTCATTTCTTTCTTCCAACCACTTCTCCGCGCTTCTTTCCACATGGTCCTTTATGTCTGGTCACCTCCACCACCACCCGTGAGCTGGTCCACCGTACCACTCCTCTCCTCTCAAGTCCTTCCTGAGCTCACTCCTCTTCCATGAAGCATATAAACCCTGAACCTCCGCTAAGTGGAGCTGCAGGATTGAGTCCTCATTGCCTTCACCTTGATTCCATGAAAGCAAAATTTAGAATCCTAGAATCATAGGGTTGGAAGAGACCTCACGAGGTCATTAAAAATCATAAAAGGTATTTGGCTAGATTTCATATGTACATTGATCTCATAAAGCGTGGCCCCAACAAGAAGTAAAAATGTATGTTCCTCTTTTTAAAAATTATTTTTGTGAATTCTGTCATTAAAATAATAATGAACTATAATAGTTCTCCCAAATGAACTACAGTCATCTTGTGTATCTAATTTGAACCTGGGTAACGGAGTCATACATAGGGCTAGCCTAAACTGCGTGGTAGGCAGCATCAATGGGGGGAGTGAATTCTCTCTCATATGCACAAACATTATATTAACTGGCCTGGGTGGACCGTGCTGCCATCCACTAAAAATGCCTTAGTGCACATTAACATAGCCTGTTCCAAATAGAGTGATGCAAGTCTAATACTTGTTGTCATTTATTGTTATATTACTGCTTAGGAGCCCTTGTCACACTGAAACTGCGTTAGCTGCTGTACACAGAGCAAAAAGACAATCCCTGCCCTAAAAAGCTTACAATCTCAGTACAAACCAAGAGACAATATACGGTAACTGATAGGGAAGCGTATGAAAACAATGAGACGGAATCGGACAGCATGATAGGCAATGGGATCAGCACATTAGCATAACAGTTCTCAAGCTTTTTGAAGGCGTCATGGGAAAGAAGAATTTTAAGGCAGTTTTTGAAGGAAAATAATGTGATAGTTTTGCAAATGTGCAGAGAACATACACGAACTTAGATTGTACTTAGAGTGTAGCAATGTGTACTCATACAGAACTGATAGTTACTGTTAAGTTACTGTTAGCTTCATAGTTATTTTAAAATGAAGTTAGTGATGTTTTGCATGGAGAGAAGAAAAGGCAACGGAAGCTAATGTACTGGAATTAGTATGAAAGCTCCTTCTTACAGAATGTCTATGAACAAAATTCACTGCTGGCATAACTCCACTGACTACGATAGAATTACACCAGTAGATTAGATTGGTATGGCAAGCGCTGTGTAAACACATACTGAATCTTCCCATTACAATGTTTTAGATTGCATCTCTCATTCTTTCCCTTTAATATGTATGCTCAGTGGAATTGGTGGAAACATACCCAAGAACAGAATTCGGTCCACATAAAAAGTCTTATTTATACCAAAGATCATGTGCTGTAATCTGTGGGTTCACTGAAGTTCCATCTTTTCCTTTTTATTAAAAAAAATTCATGGCCTAATGCTATCCTGCTTTCCCTAAAATGTATGGTAAATCTCGTTACTTAAAGGAGAACAAGGTTGAGCTGCTTTTCTGTCGTGTATTTGAGTCTGGGCTCTGATATGTGTGAACACAGTGGCTGTGTCTACATTGGCACCCTTTTCCGGAAATAAAGCCTTTTCCGGAAGATCCCTTATTCCTGATTTTAAGAGGAATAAGGGATCTTCTGGAAAAGGCTTAATTTTCCGAAAGATCCAGTCTAGACTGGCGCTTTTCTCCGGCAAAGCCCCGAGCCGGAAAAAAGCGGCAGCCATGTTCATGCAAATGCCGCGGGGGATATTTAAATCCCCCGCGGCATTTGCAATTCCGACTGGTCTCATTAGCATCCCTTTTCCGGAAAAGGGTGCCAATGTAGACACAGCCAGTCAGTGTGCTTTGTAAGGTCTTTGTTTTCTGACCAATTAGAATCAGTTCTGACAGTTTGTGGTGCATCAGCCTGAAAGCTCTATTTCTAGTTTCTTTCATTCAGAGTAAATCAAAAGTATAAATAAAGAAGACAAATATAAGGTAAAAGCACCTAAGTCATCTTTGAAAATGGAACTTAGAAACTTAAACTTCATCAAAAATTAGTGGGATTTAGACATCTAATTCATTTTTGAAACTGTGACTCCTTGTCAATTATTGTATTAATGAGCAGCAATATTGTCATTTGTTTTTTCCTATTGAAATACAGGAGGCCCCTGACTTGCGACATAATTGGTTCAGCGGGAAGCATCACAAATTGGGGCATTGTAACTTGAACCCTCATTTATGATAGGTGCTGTGCGCCATCGTAAATGTGGGCTGAGGACATAAGTTGGGGGTTTCTGGTCCCTTCTGCACTTACAAAAATGGTTGAAAGTACAGGTGGTTGGAACTCAGGCAGTCATACATTCAACCTCAATCTAGAAAGAGAGATTAATTACTCTTCTTTACTAACCACACATCTGAGTTTGACAGCTATGTATATTAATTCATCCACTCCAAATGTTTCACAAAATCATCATTAGAAGCTGGAGCATTATATTTGCATGTATACTCCAAGGATAATTTACAAGTCATTAAGTGCGCTTTTGACTTTGTGGTTAGGCCATAATTTCAGAACTCTGAATGTAATTGCATATGAAAAAATAACGTGCAGTAGTGAAGCAGGATCTGATCTAATGCCCTTTGGAGTTAATAGAAAGATTCTCATTGACTTCAATGGGTATTAGATTGGGTTCCTAATATACACACCTAAAAACTTTAATTGCATGCAGAGTCAGGTATTTGCCTTGCATTAACAAATGTATAATTCTGTAAATCCAGACCTTATAACATAATTGTTATAAATAAAGCATTTGTGCTGTGATCAAATGTAGTAACAGATCAGTCTTTTAAAACTATTGAAATATTACAGCCATCAACAAAAGAGGTTATACTCAGAACAGGAAGTGCTCTTGTGGGAAAACAGTTTGTAGCTAGTGGTCTAAACACAGCTAATTCTCAGAAGGGAAGTTCTGTAGAGCTTTAAAAAACAGAATTAAATTGTTGAACAAGAACTTCATAGCTCAGTTCTGTGATAATTCACAGGTTGCACTCTTTTGCGTTAGAGAATGTTTATCAGGAGATTGGGTCAAGCCCACTTAGAGGTGTAACTGGTAACGCTTGTAGTTGAAAGCATGCAGTTTTTTGATTTCCAATATTCCAGCCTTTTATATGCAGTCCAAGCTTCTTAGGAGGCTGCCCTGTTATGCAACCATAAAACATTGACGGGATCTTCATTGTCATAAAATAGACCCTCCCAAAACTGTAACATCCTGAGCACCACTGTTTATCCTCTTTTCATTTCTTTAATGCTCATGAAAGCGTGTGCAAGTCTTCACTGTACATAGGCTGAAAGTAAGAAGACAGTGTTCTTTGATAATAATAGTGAAAAGCTCCTAGGTGATACCAAGTTGGGGAATCTGAAGATTAATTTGTACTAAGCACAACTGGACATAATAGAGTAAAAACAATGGACAAATATATCACCACAACTGTTCACAAGGAGCTCAATCTGGATACTGATGGGAGTAGAAATGGAAAGAAATTGTTTGCCATGTCCCCTGATGAACCATCCAAATGAGACGAGAAAAAGTTTGGGGAATCCCATTAATTTTGCACCTGGCTGTATGATGCAAGTAACTGTTTCAGAATTGCTCACATGGAAAACAGAGAAGGGGAAGCTGCATACTACAAGTTAAATGCAAGCAAGAAACTCTTTTTTTTTTTTTTTTTTTTTTTTTGATTATGCATTCAGGGCTTTGTTCTGAGCCAAATTGTCATGTAAAGTTTTGTAAATGAGCTTGGCTCAGATGTTGTACGAAGGAATTCTCACCTTTAATTCTTTCTAGTGTTTTTAATTGTTTGTTGATCTGGCTAAATATTTTGTTTTTATTTCTTGTCAGACAGATACAATTGCATGGGAAATAAGAACTCTATACTCATCAGTACCTGAAGACGCAGAACAAAAAGCAGAAAATTTATTTGTTAAAGAGGTAAATATCCAGCATCTCTACTTCTTGATTATAAAGAAATCCTTTACAAAGATCACCTTTTTTGTTGTGTTTAATTAGTTTAATGTTTATTTCTCTTTTGTTTTAATCATATTTTTTAACTACAGGTTGAGCCTCTCTAGTCCGGAAACATTCATGGTCCGGCATGTTTAGTTAGCTAGATGTCCACTTATCATGGGTGTGGCCAAGTTTCTCTCCATCCCATAGTTTATTTACAGCCACCAGTCCTGGCTCTCAGTGTTCTGTTCTGTTATTTAGCTCTAGTTTACCCCTAAATGTCTTCTATAAGCCCAGGAAGCTGTGGAAGTGTTGGTAATGCTGCTAGAAAATATTGACCTCCATGGTCTGGCAAATTCTCTGGTTCAGCACTGCTCCGGTCCTGAGAGTGCCGGACTGGAGAGGTTCATCCTGTAGTATGATATTGTGGGGTGTTCTGATTTGCATCTAGAAACTTGCAATTGTATTGTGCTTAACTTTCAGATGTCATTGTTTTAGTCCTGATGATCCTTTTCTATTAGACAAATTTCTGAACATGAACACTGAACTCTAGTGCCAGCAAGACCTGGGGAGTGTTGTTCCTTTCATTAAAGTTAGATGTTTTGCAGAACATTTTGGAATTCTTAACACTAGTGACACCTTGTTAGATCTTTATTTTATTTTGAGGCTTGTATTGTGGATGAGGCCTAGATTAGGGGCGAGGAGGAAGAATTCTGTGCTATTGTCAGTGGCTGGAGGCATTGCACCTGTATGGCACACAGGCAAGCAGAATGCTTCCCAGGTACTTGAGCAATGCAAGCAGGAACAGAGTTGTTCCCAGGCTGCAGAGCAGGAGAGATGCATGGTTTCAAGAACTGCTGGTGATTTTATGACCCCCCTGCAGCTTGCCTTAGAACAGCATTTCTCAAACTTTGGGAAGGCTGCTAATGGGATGTTCCGGTTTATTTATCTAACAGCTCCATTGCCACAGAGCATCCCAGCTCCTGTTGGCTCTGATTCACTGTTTCTAGCCAATAAACAAACCAGAGTGGCCTGTTAGCCCGCAGCCCACTTTGAGAAACGTTGCCTTAGAGAGATTCTGGCTGCTATTGCACAGGAGCTCAAGGGGTGGACTGCTCCCTGCACCTTTTCGAGGGTGTGCATAAGAAGGCAGAATGTGACCTTACATTTGTATTAAAAATATACATATATGAAACCACACTTCAGCCTGCTTCCATATTACATGCAATGGTTTTTATTTGCATGCACAAATAACCATAGCCCCTAAAATGCATGTGTGTACCCTGTTTTTTCCACTCAGAGGAGTGAGACACTTCAGAAGGAAAACTTAGCTCCACACAAAAAAGTAGACAGAAGCCCAGGCTGAAATTTTGGCCTACAGATTCCTGTGCAGCATAGCACTTTACAAGCTGGCCCTGTTTCTTTCTCCATCTGTCTGGCTAGAAACTCACTGCCAGCTCAAACTCTGTCTCTTCCTACCACCTTTCCAATTCTGACAATCGGGCTGGAGAAGGAGGCAAGTCATGTCATTATTTCCCTTTTTTACTTTTCATTCGGGTGGTGTCTTTTTGTTCTGTAGTTCAGGGCTCTACAAATTGTAAACCAGCACTTTTTCCATTGCTGTGCTTGGAAAAAGGAGTCTAAAAATGGAATGGAGTGCACAATATCTGGGAATTATTACTGCTGAATGCTCCAAGGAGGTGCTAATGAAAAACTGGCAAACCCCTAAGCCTTCTCTGAGAGAGCCAAGAATAAGAGAGAGTAGTAGAACAATGGGGAAAAAACTAGCACTAGAAATTTAGGATTACAGTGGGAGTGCTGTACATGGAACAGTGGTAGGCTAAAGCCCTTAAACTAAATTTTAAAATAGAAATACATGTGTTCCACTTCACGCTTCCAAGACAAAAATATATGAAGTAAATTAGATTCCCTAGCTGGAAACAGTTTTTAATATTCAATCGTCTCCTTACTCTGCATAAACATAACACTAAGGTCCTTTGGAGCCAGGGTATTCTTGGAAATGAAGATATAGGGTATAGATATTCCCTTCTCATTCTAACAAAATGTCACCAGATGTAGTATTACAAATGAAGGGCCACAGGACTGATATGTGGGTGAGTCCCCTTTCTTTCGGAAGCTGGATCTAAGCTTAATGATAATGGAATGAGCCCACACTACTCATCTTCTCATTGCTCTTAGGAGATTTTTTTTTTCTTATGGCAAAGGGATATCAAAAGAATGGTTTATTCTTTCAAGGCTGACAGCAGGTTGAAAAATTAAATTGGATACCCAGATTTATGAAGATCCCAGAAACTTTATAAGCCAGAGAAAAATAAGGTCTTGGGTTCCATTTGTCTAAAACACCCCTAAAGGCACTGAATTGTGGTCCCAGTTTTGTTGTCTAAATATTCTTTCATATTCTTCAGTATTCAATTATCCTTCCTCGCTGCCCCAGCCATGGCTTAGTGGCCAGGGGCTAAAATATCCAAATAAAACCCTGTAATTTCATCTTTCTATATGGTACAATTAGTCATCTATATTTTCCTTTCAGTGCTGGCAGGGATCTGACTGATCCCAACACACAAAGATGAATTGGTCCCATTACTTTGTTGAATGTAAGCATCCATGTAAAAGGAAAGATTCTCAGTGTAACCTCGTACAGTCCTGACTTCTGGACTATGCAGATAGATTAGTGGTCCTCACTATTTTTGCACTGGCAATATAAAGGATTATGGGATTGTGTGTGTTACAATTAGTGATAAAATTCTGGGTACCAAAACTTCCTGTGGTATATAACTGTAATGTACCCTACCCACTGTTGCAAGCTGGTGTGTGCATCTAAAAGGGAAAGGGAACAATCAGAGAGTCACTGTCAGTTTCAGTCTTCCAGCTTCTTTTACAAACAATTATGAGAACAATACTCTCTCTAAAAATGATAGCTATCACTATATATATTTTGGGCAGGGTGTGATAAGGGCCAGGTGGTGGCTGGTTCTGAAGGATGTGCAGGGGAGGAAGGAAGATAATGCAGGTTGGTGAGGAAGTGGGTTGCAATAAGTAGCAGCACTCCCAGTCCTTGTGAATTGTGGGTCTGTTCCTTTGCCCACTGAAGCCAATGAAAAGACTCCTATGTACTTCTGAGGCCTTTGGATCAGAACCTAGTGTCCAAGAAGATCTTTGGCCAGACACGTTGAACTCCCCAATACAGGAGCTGGGCTCTGGCTGCATCCAGGTCTTACCAAAGTGGAAGGAGCACATGTTGCACCTTTTAAATGCATGTAGTGATGGCTGTTCTACTCTGTACTTCCCCAACATTTCCAGAGAAGTGTGCTGCTTTCCTTCTACTCTATGGGCCTGACCCAAATCAATAGAAAAACATCTTCTATGGGCTTTGGTTTAGCCAGAATACCTGCAGCTCCTGCTAGCATTTCACCGCATCTTTACCATTAAGAGTTGCCCGTAGCTTCTTCCCAGTGCAGTTTGTTGTCCAGTTGTTCCTTTACAGACTGTGACAAACAAGATTAATAAGGAACTGGAAACCAGGTATTAAAGGGATACAGCATCTGTTAACACCTTGCATGTGACAGCTGCAAAATCTAACCAATGTATTTGAATACAAGATTTTTGAGTAAACAAACCAAAGTTTAACAATATCACCAGAGTACAAGTGCTACTTCTTCTCCAAAAACAAACCTAAAGGGTTCAATTCTCTTTTGTTATGCACCCTGTGAGTCTTTTAGGGTATGTCCATACAGTAGCACATAGCTCGAAATGAGATATGCAATTTGAGTTAGGCAAATTGTGTAGCTTATTTCAAGATAGCCTATTTCAAAATTTGGCACTAATTTAGAAATAGAGTACTATTCCAACGAGTCCCTTAATCCTTGTGCAGCAAGGTTTACAGGATGGCAAAATAACAAACCCTTTATTTTGAATGTATTTCTTGCTTTTAAGATGGCCAGAATGCTTTTCGGGATAACGGACGTTATGCCAAAATAGCACCGCTGTGTAGACGTACCATTACACTTCAGTGAATGTGCAGAAGGCTTCCATTTCAGAATGGCAACATTTTACACTCCACACAGACGTAACTATTTCTGTGTGATACAGGGCAAACGTGTTTTGTAGAGTTGTTGGGTCAGAATAGCTTTCTTCTTCCACCTTAGAAATGGCTAAATTTTATCCTTACAATTCATAAAAATCCTCTTTAAAGTACTTGGGGATCCTTTCAGATGAAAGGCAATATATCAAAGTGAAGTAATAATAATTATTATATCTTTAATATTGATATTTAATTTAGTAGAGATATGTGGTTTGTTTCAACGTACCCACTATAGTAAGATTCTTTAATGTATATTCCTTTTTAGTTTAGGCTTCCTAAAAACACCAACAACAAGTAATACAGTAAAACACCAATAGTCCAGCATCCAATAGTCCGGCACTCCTGATAGTCCGGCATCACAATGGCAAAAGCCTAGTGAGTGAGTGAGCTTCAGCAAAAAATGAGTCACGAGTTAACAGCGGCAGCAGCTGAACTGAGCAAAAAGGGTAAAAAGGGCTTAAAAAAACTAAAATATTACAGTATACCTTGGCTGTATCTACACTGTACCCCTTTTCTGGAAAAGGGATGCAGATTAGACACTTCGGAATTGCAAATCCGTGGGGGATTTAAATATCCCCTGCGGCATTTGCATTTACATGGCAGCCGCTTTTTTCCGGCTTGGGGATAAGCCGGAGAAAAGCGCCAGTCTAGACGCGATTCTCTGGAAAATAAGCCCTTTTCCGGAGGATTTCTTATTCCTACTTTCAAAGAGAATCTTATTCCTATTTTCCGGAGAATCGCGTCTAGACTGGCGCTTTTCTCCTGCTTATCCCCAAGCCGGAAAAAAGCGGCAGCCATGTAAATGCAAATGCCGCGGGGGATATTTAAATCCCCCGCGGATTTGCAATTCCGACTCGTCACATTAGCCTCCCTTTTCCGGAAAGGGATGCCAATGTAGACGTAGCCCTGATGTATAATAAAAAGGGTTAAGAACACTTTATATACAGTATATAATGTATACAGTATATATATAAGCATCTTATAGTACCTCCTGATAGTCCAGCATATTTGATAATCCAGCACCATCTAGGTCCCATAGGTTCTGGATTATCGGAAGTCTACTGTAATCAGTTATTCTTTAGTTCCCAAGTCATTCACCCTAGAGGGGTTCTGTATTCACGCTACTGTACCATATCTCTTGAAGGGTGCGTCTACATAGCGCCCTAAACTTGAAATAAGATACTTGCACTATGCAAATTGCGTATCGTATCTCGAATCTATTTCAAAATAGCTTATTTTGAAATTTGGCATGTCTACACAGCATCAGATTTTAAAATAATGTGCTATTTTGAGCCATCCCTTGTCTCTTGTGAAACGAAGTTTACTGGGATAGCGAAATAGCACACCCATTATTTTGAAAAATATTTCAAAATAACAGGTGGCATATGTTGACAGGGGATACCTCCAGTATCCCGAAATAGCCATGCAGTGTACTCATACCCTAAGACTTGTAAATGTTGGTTATTAAACCAAAAGCTGTATTAAGCTTAACTCTAAAGAAGTTGCAGTTTACAACTACTCTCTTCCTAATTATTGAAAGGCATTCTTGGTAGGTGCAGTCAGTTACTTAAGTTTTTTTTATACACACTTCACATACTTTCATTCTTTTACATTTCAAAGTTACATTAAAATAGAAACTTAAGTTGGTCAGAGACACCATCTAAAATAAACCAAAGTCTTTATTAGCCATGCTGAAGACTTTCAAAAGCTATATGTCTTCAGTGCTTTAAAGGAGTGAGGTACAAGTGCATGCAGGCTGTCTTAGACAGAACCTGCATTTACGTTACCTGGAGAAGTAAACAGTGAATTAATTGCATATTTTAATCTTTAGGGCTGGTAAAATCTAGGATTCTCAATCACTAAATTTTATTATATGAGGTGTATGAAATTGGAACAGGTTCAAAAGTTGTAAAACAAAGGTCCTCCCAAAAGCTTGTGGCCAATAGAAGTAGTCTCATGCTTTTCATATGACTTAGGGGGATTAATTCAAGGTGCTGGCTAAATTCCAGAATTGGTAATTCTAGTAAATTTTGCCTTCCAATATCCCTGTGTGGTTTCACTTATTTATGATGTTTTTTGCTTCCTGTTTTAAAACTCTTTCTGTAGTGTTGCCCTTCACTGTTTAATAGCTGCTGCTTTTCACCTCAGAGGCACTAGATTTCAAGTGGTGGATGAAGTGACATAACCGTTTTATGCACACTTCTATATAATTCCATATTAGTAGTAGTAGTAGTAGCATAAAATGATTAGATAAGTGACTTCTTCAAGCTTGCAGAGATCTTAATGAGAATGTAAACTGTGAAGAAAGGGGAACTGGCCATTTTCAAGGGGTTTCCAGGTACTCTATTCAGTTCTGCTTCTCTTATTTCATTTTCTTTTTCTTTTTTTTTTCAAAATAGTAATTTGCATTGCAGAGCAAACCTATAACATGGCTGCCCTATGAAGTGCCCCTTTCAGTGTGGCAGCCATCACACTGTCCCCACAAAAACAAACACTGAGAAGCTGAAGGTGCTGAGTTTTTTCAGGGAAAGTTTGGCCAGTGGATGGGAAAGCAAAGGGAAAAAAATCATCAAAACCTGCAGGTATGACAATGGGTGGATAGAAGAAAAGAACTGATGCAAATGAGTGCCAAGCCTTACCTGTCCCATAACTAATCTTCTTTGCACCCTACTAGGGCTATCCATCCCTTGGTAATGACTCTCCATTGGTACATCTACACTACAGCATTAATTCGAGTTAACTTAATTTGAAATAGTTAATTCGAATTAAGCTAATTCGAATTAACACATCTACACACAAAACCTATTTCGAAATAGTGTTTTGCTATTGTGAAATAGTGTGTCCACACTGAGTGGACCCTGAACCGAAGTTAAGGCTGGCCAGAACCAATGTCATCAGGGCATCAGGTTAGGACTTAGTGTGTGGGGCTGCTGCCTGAGGCTAACTGAGCTCCGTGCTTAAAGGGGCCTACCCTCACCCCAGACAGACAGTTCTCAGGTTTCCCCACTTGCTTGTCTACCTCGATGAGGGACAGCAAAGCAGTCCTGACTTGGAGTGCCCTGAGTGCCTGCACTCGGGAAACCACAGCACTCGGCCACATGGAGCCAGAGCTGCCCCTGGGCATGCCGGTGCGTCTCATGGGGTCGCTGCTATCAGCCCGGCTGCACTTGCTGGTTCATCGGGGGGCTGTCAGGATCCAGGAGGCCCTTAGGAAGAGCGCCCACCCCAAGGAGCCCTCAGAGCCACTCCGGTCCTCCCCATCGGGGGCTCATGCCCCATTCCTCCCTCACGTCCTTCCACTTACCCCCAGGCCAGACGGAGGCATGGGCGAGCCAGGCAGCTGCTCAGGGTGCCAATCGATGAGGGGCGCCTGATAGCAGCTGTAAGAGGCGCGCAGCGTTGGATTAATTTCGAAATAGCGGTTTGCATGTATAGACGCTATTAAAGTTAATTTGAAACAACGGCTGTTATTTTGAATTAACTTTGCAGTGTAGACATACCCCATCAGAGCTAGGGGGGCAACTGAATTTTGCGCAAGCTTATCCCCTAGTAGGGCTCCGGTCTTCTGATCTAATGCGTTTTCCTCCATAGTTAATTAATTTCCCATAGAAGATGTTGATGCAATCAATACAGATGTTTCAGTTCTGTTTCAGTATTTTTTGGTGAAAAAAATGGTTGGAAAATGTTCAGCCCGCTCAAGTGTATGACAGACTGCAGTTCCTAAGCACAACTTGCTAGCTAGAGATAAGGCTATTCCTTTAAATGTATTTGCCTCTGATTTCTCTTGAATGTGCTTCTTGTTCCTTCATTTTATGATTTTGGTTACTCTCTTCTTCAAGAAGCACAAGAAACCTTTATTTTTACTAAGTTAAAACATTGTGGCCTGCTCTATATATTATTCATAGCTATTTTTAGACACATCGTAAGGAGCCTATAATGTTAACAAATAAAGTCCTGTGTTGAGTCCATTGTACATGAATTGATCGCATTTTTAAGTATTCTAATCAGTAATGAAAGTAGGACAGGAAAAATCAGCTCTTTCTTTAAAGGATTCAGTTTCTTTTTGTGTGTCAAATAGATAGTGTATGAAGTGTGAATTTAGTCTCACAGACCTATTCTGTCCTGTGTTTTTAATGTCCATGTTCTCCTCATACTGATCCAATTCACGGAATGATTTTTTTCACTGGCTCATGTAATACAGTATATATATTGTAAATATTCACTTACTATATCTCAGATAGCCACCAGACTGACTTAACTAAAACTTAAACCACAAAAGAAATACAAAGGCACGATTGTTTCTGTCCACCTATGAATCTGCAGAAAGGCCTCAATTTTGCTGTCATTGGAGTCCATTGTTAAATTCCCTATTTACATCAATGTGCCACATTAAGACGGGCAGTGATCCTGCAAGGTGCTGAGTGTCCTCCACTTCCATTTAATGTCAATAATTGCATTAGTCCATCTGTTTATCTTTTAAACCATAATTTATGATCCTATCTGCCTGTCTGATCTGGTGATATTTTTGTTCCTCATTTTCATGCAGCACCATTAAAGTCAGTGGGATATAAATCAGAATAGAATTTCACCCCATATGTTCAGAATGAACCTATTACTGTAGTGATTGGGAGGTCATATATGTTAATGTATTTCATTCAGCGTTTATGTGGGAGGGGAGAGTGTATGAATTTGTAGCTGTTTCCTTGTAATTTTGTTTTATATACTGTAACATCAAAAAGAGATTGGGAAAAAAAGTAATTTTAAATTATCCTGTTCCTGGCTTGTGTTTTTTTTTTTTTTTTAAATTTGTGGTCACATCTTCAAAGAAGTTTTATCGACTTCAGTGCGAGTAGCATTAGGCCAAGGCTGAGCCATTTTGAAAAAACCACCCACAATTTGGAAGATCATCAGACCTCACCCCAGAAGGCTGACAGCATTTTCCATATTAATGGCCAAATCCTGACTGCTCCCTTCCCACAGAGTGTGATACCACCATAGAGCAAGGGCAGGCTGTGGAGAGGCCAGGCGGGAACGTTCCTTGGAATGGGGTTTAGTCTCACAGACCTATTCTGTCCTGTCTTTTTAATGTCCATGTTCTCCTCATTTCATTTTGTCAAGCTTTTACTCCTGGCATTCTCAGTTCTCTGTTCTCTAGCCTCTGTGATCTCTCTCTTAGTCTATTCTCTCTCCTCTCATCCCTCGGTTTTCCATGAGATCCATTTTCCTCCCTTGTCCCACTCAGAAATCTCTCTCCATCTTCTACTGTTTCCTTTCCTTTTATCTCCCTGCCCTGATATGTGTCCTTTCCCCCAACTGTCAGTTGCTGCAGTTAAGAGTGTAGGCCAGTTTCCCTTTCCTCTTCTCCCCATGTTTTCTCGTGTCCCACCTAAGAGGACCACTGCTGCTGCTCCTGAAGGAGTGTGCACAGAGGACAAGGCCCAAGTCTCATTATGTCGGCTGCCAGTATTAATCCCACTGTGCCACCCCTCCACATTCACAGAGTCTTGTAATGCAAATGACAGCCCAGTGTTTGTCTTTTTAAATTCTTGGAGGGTACTTGGATACTAGGGATGTTAAAAGCGGGTAATAGAATAGTTGACTAACTGCATGAATTCTTAGCGGTTATTCAACTTTTCTGTAGTAGCCGGAAGTGGGGCTGGCAGCCAGTGCACTCTGGCCCCATACCCGGGGAGCCCTCTGCCACCCTGTGCTGCTGCCTCTTTATCAGAAACAACAGCGTGGGGTGCCAGGTGGGAGCCAGTTTAAAACTGGTTCCCGTCATGGACAGGTTGCCTGCCGCCCCGTGCTGCTGCCTCTGTATCAGAGGCAGCAGCAGCCCCTGTCTGGGGAGAGGGAGGTCAAAGCTCCCCATGGACAGAGGCTGCTGTGGGGGAGAGGTGGGGTAGGCTCTCACAAAGCAGCCTCTGCCCATGGTGGCCCTGGCTGGCATTGGACAGAGGCTGCTCCAGCCCCAGCTCCTAATTCCTACCCCCCCTTGGTGTCAAGTAGTCAAGAAGCCTAGGCTTATCGGTTAATTGTCTGCTCAACTACTCATTCACATCCATATTGGATCCTATAATTGTGGCGGTCATAACCTATCAGTATCTCCTCCATAAATAGGTCCAGTTCTCCTTACGGCTTCCAAAAGAGAGGACTATTAGAACTGGGCTTTCTGAGCCCCAAAGGTCAACTCTAGGTGCCTGGTCCTGAAAACACTACTGTTTAGCTTTATGCATGTGAGTAATCCTGTTGAGCTTGACAGACGGATCAGAATAAGGAGAGCAGGAAGATAACCAGATAAACAGACATAATTAGAAAGTTTAGTCGGTAAAGATTCTTAGCGGGATCTGGTTCTGAGTTATAGAGTGGCAGAAATCTTTTTTCTGTGATTAAAAACCATAAATGCCATGGCTATTTTATCTGCAGACACTAGTAACTGCAGAAGAGGAACTAGTTTTGTGGTCAAGGAGCCTGTAGCATGAGTCCATTAACATACCATTTAACTCTAATGAATTGACTAAAGTACTTAGCATGCTCATAATGACAGAATAGTGGAGTAATTTTTAACATACCTATACAATTACAGGTTGCACCTTCCTAGTCCGGCATCCTCAGGACTTGAGTGGCCCCTAAGGAGGGAGTTTGCCAGACCAGAGAAGGTCAAGCCTCTGGCTCTTCTGAGGTTCCCCTCCGGCCAGTCTGCTGCCCCCAGCCATTTTCGGGGCTCCACTCCTGGCTGCTGCCCCGCTCTGGTCCGTGCATCTCCCTGCCTTCAGCCAGCAGCGGCTCTGTGCTCCCAAGCTGCACGGGCTCCATGCCTCCAGCTGCAGGGTCTTCCCTGCCCCCAGGCGACAGCAGATCCATGCCCCCAGTCAGTAGGGGCTCTGTGTACCCGGATGGCGGCAGCTCCGCAACACCATCCAGCAGGGGCTATGCTCTCAGCTGGCGGGACTTCCAGCCCAGCACTGCTCCAGAGGCTGGCCGCTAGCTAGCCCTCCATGCTGCCTGCCTAGCTGAGCTCCCAGCTGCTGGCGACCTTTGTGGCTGGGGCTCTCTGGTCCAGCGACATCTATGGTCCTGCTGGACCAGAGAATCCTGGATGACAGAGGTTCAACTGGTATTAATTTCCACAGTGTGATTTATAACCACAGTTTCCAGAAATCTATGATATAATCTGCTCCATTCTCCTTGTTGCAAGGTTATAGGCTACCTGTAAACATACACATTTCTTGTTCCTCTCCACCAATATTTTTTTGCTTGGCAATTTGAATCTTTGTTAAAATGAGTAACATGATAATAGATCATACATTAAATATGCCTCAACAATGTTATATTGTTCAGCTAAGGACATCATGCCATAGTTACCACATTAATAATTTCTACAAAAATGAGCGATACCGTAATTCTATTCTACAGAATAGACCTCAAGTACAACTTGCATTCAGCTTTGGGCACCACGTTTCAAAAGAGACATGAACATATTAAAGAGAGTTCAGAAGAGAGCCACAAAACTGACAAAAGGTTTGAAAAATAAGAATTATGAGGGGAAGTTAAGAGAACTGGGGAAATTCAGTGTGAAAAAATACAACTCAAGTGAGACATAACTGTCCAGAAATACATTACAGGATGTTATAAAGATGATAAGGATCAGTCCTGGAGGGCAGAACAAAAAATAATGGGCCTAAGCTGTAGCAGAGAGAATTTAAGTTAAGTAGTAGGATAAATCTAGTTATTGTGGAAGATAGGTAATGAAGTAAGGCACAAAGGAAGATTTATAATTTATGGAAGTGCAGATAGTCAGGGTCATAAAGTACCAATCTATCAAGGTTGTATAGTAATAATTTAATAAATACTTCCAGGAAGATGAAGTCAGTTATCTACTTTAGGTTGCTTCCACACACATGAGTCAATTTTAAAAAGTCACCTTTGATTTAAATGGGAAATAGTGCTCTAATACGATAAGAAATGTGAAATTGATTTTCCTTTAAGAATAGCAATGAAACAAGAGAAAATGTGTGTCTCTAGAAAGAAAGACTGCTGGAGTTGTCCTGTAGCCTTTTCTGAATGTGAATAAGTTGAAATAATCTATTTTTTTCCTTTCTTTTTAGGCTTGTAAATATTACAATTCTCAGTGGCACGTTGTGAACTACAAATATGAAAAGTATTCGGGAGATTTTCGACACTTACCACAGTAAGAACTTCACAAGTTCTGCATTTTCTTTTTCCAGTTCGGTTCTGTTTCCCTGAGTCACGTCAATTTTCCACTTTCCTCCTTCCTAAATGTGGTTGTTTTGTAATAAACAGACTGAGCCACATTTAACAAACAAAAAAAAAAGCAGAGGCAAGGATTTAGGATCACAGTGGCCAAGGCTCTGCAAACAGCTTCAGTTATATCTACTAAACTCTTTTAATCTATATTCAATTAAATTACTATTCTTTATTATGATTTGTATATGCAAAATACTGATTGGTACAGACTAGCCTGCTTTTCATTGTTATTCAAAAGAATAAATGTGATCACTGTTTTACCCATGCCTAATTCTCCTGTCAGTTATGGTGATATAAAATTGGAGTAGATTGTTTAGTTACTCTGGATTTACACCAAAATAAATGAATTTAGAATCTGGCCTGTGACGAATAATGCAAGAGTGTATGTGCACATGTTTCTCAAGGTCTTCAGCTTTTACAGCATTTGGTTGTTGTGTGAATAATGAACATTTCCATGGGATGTAGGTTACAAAATAAACGTATGGTAGGACTTGGTCATGGTTTCATTATAACCATCCCCATAAAGCATTCTGCAGCCATTAGGCATGAGTCTCTTCTTAGTTACACTAATGGAAATCAGGAGTCAGTTTTCTTGAAGTCAGTGAAGTAAAAGCATGTAAAAGTTGTGGAAGTTAGTAGATGATGATATTCCTTGGCTTCAAGGAAGAGAAATGAAAGTCTTTGTGCCATTTTCTAGGTACTATACAGGCCCATATGCAGAGATTTCTATGGAGGGGGTGTTTTTTTTGTAAATATGGACTGCAATTTTTTTAAATACAAAGGAGTTCAAATTAGTCATGCAGTGTGTGCGCATAATGAAAAATTTGAGTAGAAACAGTCATTGGTAAAATGATTTTGTTATAACACACTAAAAGTTATAACATACTAAAAGTTTATGCAGTAATAAAGGTTTTATAGAAATTACCTTCTGGTATCTTGCTGTAATATTGTAAGTGAAAAACTATATTCCAAAAAGTTCCTGGCTGCCTGGGAGAGCTGGGGCAAAATCAGCCCCTGTCTGGCCGGGCCACGGCTGCAGCAGTCAGCCAGAGCCATGGGAGGGGCCGGTGGCTGCCCTGCTCCTGCCATGGTGGCCCAGCCCCGCCTCCGGCTTGCTCCTGGGGGAGAGAGGGTTACCAGCCCTAGCCTTCCCCTAGCAAGCAAGAGCATAGGGGAGGGAGGCTCACGCAACACACCATCCCAGCCTTCCCCAGTCCGGCCGGAATCGGATTATGAGGGGATGAGTTCCCCCCCTTCACATACACGCCCCTGAGTATGGGCCTGTGTACAAGTGCGGTTGTTCCTAATACCACATTTTCCCAACAAGAAGCATATGCTTTAAAATAGAGATCAATAGTGAGCAGCAAATGAAATTACAGAACACAGAAATGAACATTAACTCCATCTTCCTCAGAATTCGAGGCATTAAAATTGTGATTCTGCATTTTTGTAAAAAGGATTGCAACAAGAGCAAGGAATAGCCAACTGCAGGAATTGATTCTCTGGATGCTGATTGGATTAAGGATGAGAGATGGTACAAGCTGAATCTATTCTTGGAGCAGTCTTAAGATCTCCGTTTACAGTTTTCTTCAGATGCTCTGCACACAGAGCATGTACTATAAGCCTTCCTTTCTATCTACAATTCCTCTCTTGTTTATGAATCTTACTATGGACAGAGAGTGTGTTAATCCTAGAGGCAAAGAAAAACAGTGACACCGTTCTTAGATGCTGTTGTGTTTAGCTAACTTTTTGCTCTGCAGGACAGCTTATATTTTAAAATGATGGTCTGTGTGTGCAGGAGAGGAAATTGAAAACGCAGTATTTTTCAGTCCAGGTTTACAAGTACTGTCCCTCTTATGAAATATTCAACAAGTTGAAACTGTTTCTGACATGGAGTTTGTAGTATTTTGCATGAAAGTAATTTGTACTCCGTATGTACACTGTCTTCCACGGAGGTTGTGTTAGTCCATTTTCACTGCTGTCAGCAGTTCTCTACTTTTCACATCCACCTGGGATATTATGGGGTCTTGTTTCCACATAATGGGTTATTGTCAAAACCTGCACATTTTGCTTATATAACAGAGTATGACTGAGACCTTCCAGTGTACATTCTCTTGAATCTCTAAAGAAACTTTACACCAGGTCTATCCAAACATTGCCAAACTGATAGCTGCACTGGCATTTGGACAAGAGAGTGAACCTGATTTGCCTTGAATGAAGCCAGTTGCAAATAGCCTCCTTTTATTGTGATGCTTAGATAGAGCATCAGATACTGTGACCATTGTAGGCTGCACCTCTGTGTTAAAAATAAGAATGTCTTCAAGCAGAGTTCCCTGTAAGCTGAGCAAGGATGCCATTTCAGGAGAGCAGGGTGGGGGGCAGCAGCTGTGCATACCAGTATGCTGCTTGCTCTTTTTCCTGTTCCCCTGACTATCAGGGAGCGAGGGGAAACTACACAGATTTTGTGAATTACTCCTCTGCTCCTCCCCTCACCAGTCAGGAGTGAGAGGCTTGCACACAAGCCATGCGTTTTGCTTTCGCTCCCTGATAGTATGGGGAATGGGAAGAAAAGCAAGCAGCATCCTGGTATGAACAGCTGCTGTCCCACCCCCGGGTTCTTCTGAAATGACGCCCTTGTCCATTAGCCATAGTTTAGAGCATTTTACATAGAGCACTCATCACATAGCACTGAGCATTTGTACTATCATGTCTAAAGAGGAATCCGTCGGTTCTCTTAGATTCAACTTTAAGGCCAGAAGAGAACATTGTAATTATATAGTCAGACCTCCTATTCACTGCAAGCCACAGAAATTTGTCCATACACTCTTGTAATACATCCATAACTTCTGGTTGAATTATTCAAGTCTCCAAATCATGATTGTGGCATATGCTAGATAGGAAGGCCCCAAAATACCCAACGTCTCTGCCAGTCTCACATGGGGAAAATTCTTTCCAGACAGCAGATTTGGAGGCCATTTGGACCCTGAGCATATCGCCAAGACTCATGAGCCAGATGTCCAAGAAACAAATTCTCTATAGTAATTCAGGCTAGGTCTACACTACAGAGTTTTTTTTTACAAAACCAGTCATTTTTGCGCAAAACCTCTCAGAGCATGCACACCTCAAGCATATGTTTGCATAAGTAAAATGAAAGAAGAGAGGGGTTTTTCCGGCGTAGGTATTCCTCCTTCTTCGAGAAATAACTCCTTTTTGCGCAAGGGTTCTTGTGCAAAAAGGTGTGTGTGGACAGGCAAGAGGGTTTTTTTGGAGCAAAAACAGGAAAGAAGAAAAAACACAGGTGCCCTGGTGGCCATTCTGTGGTGAGCAATCAGAGCTTTCTTTCAAGAAAGCCTCCATGCAGTCTGGATGCTCTCTTGTGCAAAAGCACATTGCTTTTTTGATGCGCTTTGGAAGTGTGGACGCTCTCTTGAGCAAGAAGTTTTTGCAGAAGATCTCTTCCGCAAAAAGCTTCTTGCCCAAGAAGCCTTCAGTATAAACATAGCCTCAGAGCCCTCCCCATCCTAGTATCCCATCTCCAGCCATTGGGAGATACTTACTTGTAACAGTGGCAAGTGGGCTGCATCTCCCACCTCCACGTAGCTAGTGGCCTCTCCTGGAGCTTCAATGTGTATTTATGGACAACATTTGTCGAATTTTGCAGAATTTTAAAATTTTGTTCACAAAATTTTTATTTTTTTGCCACAGAATTCCCTCAGGAATATACAATGGTACTAACACTTCCCTGTCTCTCCTGGAAATACCTTGCCTGATACACCTGAAGATTGCATTAGCCTTTTTTAGGGACATGTAACAGTGGAGCCACAAAGTCACCTTGTGATTGACCAATACAATCAGGTCTTTCTCTTGCTCTGTCACTTCCAACTGATATGTCTCTAGCTTATAGCAACAATTTTTGTTGTTAGTTCCTGAGTGCAGGATGTTGTACTATTAAATTTCATCCCATTTCTATTACTCCCCCTTTCAAGATCATCCAGATTTTCTTGTATGATATTCTGGTAATCCTCTTTATTGTCAGTACTTCACAACATTGTGTCATTTGCAGATTTTATTAGCACATTCTGACTTTTTGTGCTAAATTAATTAATGAATATATTAAATAATATTGGTCTTAAGACTAGTCCCCGATGAACTCCACTGGTAACTTCCTTCCAGCCTGACAGTTCATCTTTCATTATGATCATTGCAGTCTCCCTTTTTAACCAGTTCCTTGTCCACCTTTCAATTCCCATCTTCTGCATCTTCTCCACTTTAACACATGATTTTCAGGGTGGAACTGTAGCAAATATTTTACTGAATTCCAGGCAGATTCGATCTTATGTCTAAAAAATCAGTTATGTTCTCAAAGAAAAAGGTCAGTCATGTGCAATCTACCTTTTGTAAATCCTTTTGCTGTATTTTATGTCAATTAGTATTTACCTTCATTTCCTTAACTCCTTTCTCATTCAAGATTTGTTCCAAGTTCTTGCATACAATTGAGGTCAAACTAATAGGCCTGTAGTATAATTGATTCCCCCCTTTCTTAAAAATAAGCACCATTTCAGTAATTCTCCAAACAAATTTATAGATTAATTAAAATCCTTTCTGTTGGGTTTGCAATTTAATGTGCCACTTCCTTTAATATTCTTGGCTGAAGATTATCCAAGCCTTTTATGTTTGAGTTGGGCTTCTACCTTGGATTTGGTATTTCTATTTCTCATGTCCATTACCTGCTCTGCCACTACTCCTAAGCCCCTAATTATCTTTATTAAAAACTGAGGCAAAGTATTTGTTTAGATGTTGGGCCATGCCTAGATTTATCTTTAATCTCCATCTTTTCCTCAGTGTTTCCTCACTTTTTCACTTGTTTTCTTATTTGCATGGCTACAGATTCTCTTATTATTGCTTTCGTCACTGATTCATCCCATTTTCCCTTCTATGTAGGATTTCTGCTTTCTCTTACTTACCTGTTTGAAATGCTCATCCAGGCTGATCTGCAACACTTCCCTATGGGTTTTTCTCCCCCTTGCTTGGGATAGGGATGTTAAATTGCATTTAATCAGCTAATCGAGTAGTCGATGGAATTTCCACCAACTACTCGATTAGTCAATAAAAGGGGAAATTGCAAAGCCACAGCAGGTTTAGCTCCCCCGCTCCGGGAGCTAATCCCACTATGGCTCTGCCTTTTAAATGGAGTAAGAGCTGCCCGGCTCTTACTCTATTTAAAAAGCAGAGACGCAGCGGGGAACCAGGCATCCGGTCCCCCTCCCCACTGTGCCTCTTCCTACCTTGCCCCTCTGTAGAGACGGTGCTGGGGGAGAACCGGCTTTTAAGCCGGCTCACTCCATCATCGGCTCCTACTCTTCCCCCCTTGCTGACTCTATTAGAGGCAGCAAAGGTGCGGGGAGGAGGAGGAAGGGAGTGACTAGCTGAGTAGTGACTCAACATCCCTAGTCACTAACATCCCTAGCTTGGGATGCACACTTCAGATCATTTCTGTAACTTTGATTTAAGTAATTCCAGGCTTCCTCTACTTTCAGATCCTTGTATTCTTTAATCCAATCCATTTGTGTCGCTAATTCCCTAACATTTTTTAAGTTATCTCATTTGAAATTAAGGATCCTCCTTCTAGATTTATTTTTGTCTAGCCTCCCATTTAGTTTAAACCAAATTAGCTCAGGATCACTCAAATCAAAGTTATCCCCTATACAGAGTTATCCCGTCCATTGGATGGTTTGGGGCAGTTGCCCCAGACCTTGTGCTTTGGGGGGCCCTGTGCTTCAAGGGGATGTGGGGTCTGGGCAGCATGGGGGCCGATGGCAGTGCCACCAGCTCCCCTCTGCCCCACCTTGAGGATTCACAGCATTGGTTGGGAGAGGAGGAGTTTGGGGCTTTGGGGAAGGAGCACAGTGGGGATGTGGTGGGAGCAGAGCAGGGATGAGAAGAGGCCAGGAGAGAGTTCAGGAGAAGGGTCAGCGTGGGGGCAGGGATGGAGCAAGGTCCAGAAGAGGCAAGGTGGGGTGGAGCAGAGGGAGAAGGAAATGGGGTGGGGTGGAACAGAGGCAAGGGTTTGGGAGTAGGGGTGGAGTTTTGAGCTTAGGGGACAGAGTAGAGTGGTAGTGGAGCAAGGGGTGGAACTGGGGTAGGGCAAGATATGGGATGGAGGGGTGGGTTGTCCCAGGTGCCCCACCTCCCTAGAGATGGCCCTATGTCTACCATGGTTCTTTTATGAGGTCCTCACTTCCCTCAGAGGAATTGGTGTCATGTCACACACTAATGCAGCATATAGATTGATAGCTGCATAGGGAAGCACTTTTCAGCAGGGTGAAAACTTCCCTGTTCTGAAAATGGCACTTTCTACTGGGAAGTGGTAACAGTTTGGTGATATGTTGCTTGAAGTAGACACTTGAGGCCAAATTCATCCCTGGCGAAGCTCTACAGAACTCAGTATGCTACACGGGGAATTGATTCAGCCTTCTGTGCATGAAGTGATATTACACAAAACACTAATTTTCTTCTGGATATGTTCCTTTTTTGGGGCTTTCTGTAGGCCTTTCCACCAACTAAACAGTACACTGCTTTGGTATCTGTTCCCTCACTACCTGTTTTTGCACGACTATGTATATTCTGCTCTGTTATGCTTCTTTCTTAGTGAGCACAGAGGAAATGTTACTGACTCTGAGCCTCGGTTGTGGCATTGTATTCAATAAGATCAGGCTTTGACTCATTAATAGGTTTCTCTTCTTCATTTGCTAAGCAACCCCCCTAACTTTCCTGTTAAGTAATTGAGTCATAACTACTTGAGATTCTGTATCTTTATATGGCTATTTAGGTGGAGTACGTGGAGTTGGTGCAGGATAGAAAAGACGTCACCTCCCTGACCCATGATGTTCTTTCTACTGATCCTGAAGTGTTCAAAAAAAGGGTTTCACATCAAGCTAGGACAAGTGACTTTTGGTGAGGAGTGTGAGTCAGACAGCATTGAGTAGATGGGCATTCAGGACTAGCCATTGAGGGAGTATCTAGAGGACTCCTGGTTAACTTAGCAGGCATTGATCTATAGTTGTTAGGAGAGCTCAAGAAGTTCTTTAGAAGTGCTCAGCACATGCTGAGCTGATGCAGAGGGGAGCAGGGCCCCACCTTCTTTGAATTAGATGGCGCTGGCCTGGCATAGCCCTTGCAACCACTGAGGGCTAGCCTGAATAGTCAGGAGCATTCATAATGCCTCCTGAAGAGCTGGGGGAAGTTCACACATGGCAGCAGTTACTACTGCTCTTTGTACTCCCTGCTCTGGAATGACAAGCAAGGCCATGACTGCTCATACACCCCTTGCCTAATGAGACATACTCACTCAGCTGTGGCACTGTAGGAGTTGGGCAGAGGTTTAAGAATTGTTTCTAAAGATGTAACAGAACAGGAATCTTATTGGTCTCTCAGGTCTTTCTCAAAGGAAAAAAAAACAAGTAACTGTTACTTAGTTCAATAAGCAAATAACCTGTCTTACTAGTACAACAAATTCTAAAGTAAAAATGCTTTAGCTAGAACCAAAGGGTGTGTCTAGACTACAGGGTTTTGTTGACAAAAGTGGACTTTTGTCGACAAAACTATACCTGCATCTACACTACCGCCGAGTTCTGTCGACATAACGTCGACAGAACTCGGCAGTTCATTCTATGAGGAATAACGCCTTTTGTTGACAGAGTTCTATTGACAGAAGGCATTATTGCATCTACACCGTCCTTTGCGTCTACACTCTCATGTCGACAAAACGGCTTGCTTTGTCGACAGAACTGGACGTAGTCTAGATGCTCTTTGTCGACAGAAGCTTTGTCAACAGTATCTGTTGACAAAGCCTCTGTCGACAAAAGCCTGTAGTCTAGATGTACCCAAAGTGTCTGAATCTTGCTAACCCTTTGCATTTGAGGAAGCTCTTCAGTCGTTTTGGGTATCCATATTTCTCTATGAACATTTAAAAGTAAATTTTCAGTACTGAGTAGCATAGAAACTCAGAACTCCTGTGAGCAAGAGAGGGATTGTTTGGTAAGGTACTGAGACTATTTCTTAAAAAAGCATTTAAAAAAATAGACTTCTGCTTTCCCCCTCCCTGCATCTAGCTGTATAAGTAGAAAAGCTTTATTGCTTATTTTATTTTTAGAGCGGGATTGTTATTCTAGCAACATTAGGAATCTTGAATCTGGTCTTCCCTGATTATAATGGCTAACCTCCAGGAGTTCTCTGGGGTGTCTGCTCAGAATACTAGCCTCTTATCTGACAGGTGTTTCATCTTTAATTTAGAATCTTTTATTCAAAGTGTTATTTAGTCAATGAAGTCACATAGGTGTGGAAAAACCCCCTGAAATCAAAGCGTTTTAAAAAGTCTGAAAAAGAACACTCTGACTGTTTCAGTTGCTCCACTTTCACTCTCTTGGTTATTATGATGTTACCACTTCTTTTATAATAAGCCTTTCCACACAAGACAAGTCTGTCCACACAAGACAGCCATTCCACACAAACCAAGGGGTTTGGATTGAACTAACGCGTACCAGCGCGCACTTTCACTTTTGAAACAGCTGTTGAGTGGAGTAACATGCTGGCGAGATCATGCTAATGAAGTGTGGGATATTTAAATCCCCGCTTCATTAGCAATTTCGGTCGCCTACATTTGCATCCCTAGTTCTAACTAGGGAGCAAGTGTAGACGTACCCTTACAGACTACCCCTCTGAAGCGTTTAGAAGAAGTTCTTGAACAAATGGACAGATAGATTTGTTCACTCACAGACAGACAAACTCTCAAATATATAGTAGATAAAGAAGCAAGAAAGGACATATGCCCTTTTATTTTCCTTCATGCTTAAAAATGAACTGCAATTATTGCAAAAAGTCTTTGACGTTATGCGACCCAGGGATATCGGATATATGCTTGGGCTAACGTTAGCCCGGGATGAGGACCTTAGGGAAAGAAATAACTAATGGATATGTTATTCCTGAACTTTTATTTGATTTTGGTTCTTTAATATTTTTATTATTGTTGTTTCTTTTTTTTAAGTCTGTTTCAAGTTTCTTAATATTTTGTGTTTTTAAATGGCTGAGGAATAGTGTGGATTCTGTAAATATATTTTCTTTATATTAGTAATGGGGCCTGATGTGATCAGTTTAATAGCTTGCCACTTAATATTCAAAGTGGTTTCCAAAGAACTTGCCTTTAACTTTGAACAAGTTTAAAACAATTTAAATTTGTCTATTTGGTGGCAGCAAACATTCAAATTACTTTTATTTTCTATTAAAAACATCCACCAAATTGTATTGTGTGGCTGGCTGACTGTTCTGTAGGGCTTGATACTGAAAGGTGCTGAGTGACTTGGCTGTCAGTGGGATTATTTGTGTGCATAGAATTAAGTGCATACTTAAGTGATTAGCTTGACGAGGACCAGACTGCTTAGGACTGAATTATTTTGTAGCACTCACCAATAGAATGTCTGAACACCTTCCACATTGTAAAGGTAGATACATGAAACATCAGTGTAACTTTGGACATGGAGACGTCACAATGTTTGATGGGAAATGATGGGAGATTAGATAGTGTAAAAATCAAATACTGAAATTTTCAGATGAAAGAAGAATAATTGTTGCCACAAAAATGGTAGTGAAGCAATTGATCACCTCTTTTCACCAGCTCTATCTGGAAAGTTCTTTTGGGGGCAGAGAAATCCAAAATCCTTGATAATTTGGGATTTCTGACTGTTCTTTCCGGTTATAAAGACCAGAGGGATTTCAAATAGGAATAAAAAGTGCTGCACTTTCAAATGGCATGTTTTACAGAAGCTCACAGCAGTCCAGTATTAGATAATTCTGAAAGTTTCCTGAAAGGTTAGCATCTTCAAAATAGCAGTCACATTAAAAATAATACTCTCTTCCATTTATGAGGCTGAAAACTAATAAACATTTTTCCTGACCTAGAAAGGAATATAGACCAGAGAAACTGCCTTCACATTCCTTTGAAATTGATCATGAAGATGCTGATAAAGATGAAGTAAGTATATTGATTTTTCCTCCAGTACTGAATTATGTATTCATTTAACATCAAATATGTAATGATAAGAGAGTCTCGTTATCTTCTGTGGAATGTTTCATATATTAGTTAACTCTGGATGTAATGAAACAGCTTTATCACTTATGTCATTGTGTGCCAAGCAGGAGAATTAATAAAGAGTAGTTTTGAAAGGAATGTGAAAATTGTATTTTTTAAGAGAAAGCAGGTATTCAAATGCATCATTCCCTTTGGTTTTAAACTCACAAAAGCATGTCAATACAACATTAATGATGTATTTTATACAGGATACCACGTCCCACTCATCTTCAAAGGGTGGCGGTGGAGGATTTGGAACAGGAGTTTTCAAGTCTGGCTGGCTTTATAAAGGGAATTTTAATAGCACTGTAAACAATAGCATTACTGTTCGGGTAAGGGAACATCTTATTTTTTCTTTGTTCTTTTCACTTTAATCCCCCAAACTTTCCTCTCCCGCCAACTCCAGCAGGGGTGCTGATGTATTCAATTGTCATGTAGTTCTTTTCATCTCAAATTAGGTTTCTTTATATTGCATTAAATGATAGTAAAATGGATGATACTATTGTCTGCAGAGTAACGCAGTTGAAATGCAGTTAGCAATGGTATATTATTTAAACCCTTTGAATAAAATATCTATGAAAACAATTTGCAGTACAGCAATTGTGATTTTGTTTTCACTGTAGTCATTCAAAAAGCGCTACTTCCAGCTGACGCAGTTGTCGGATAACTCATACATTATGAATTTTTACAAAGACGAGAAAATATCAAAGGAACCAAAGGGGTGTATTTTTTTGGATTCCTGTACGGGAGTTGTGCAGGTAAGACACATTACATTTCATTTCATTCTAGTACTTTGGAATGATGTTATGGGTCTGATCCTTGTCTTATGTAATTGGTTGTAAACTCTGTTGTCTTTTGTGAGAAACTCTGATGGATCTGGTTTTATATAATTAATTACATGTTCTCTTTAAGGTTTTGAATATAAAGAACAAAACAAATAATTATTATGCACTTCAGATATGAGAACATGTGTATAAGTCTGATACTGGTGTCATTTTCATTTTTAACTCCATTGGTTTCATAGAGTTACTATTTATGCCAATATAAGGACAGAAATAGAGCCAATAGAACCAGACATTGATACATATTAATATAAAATAACTAAATAGCTCTGGTGCTGCAGTAGAATATATGTGGGAAGAGATTTACATACATGCAGAATCCCATTGACTGCTGTGAATTCCATATGAACATGAGGTTTAGCCTATGCAGATGCAGATGCAGATGAAGGACTGGTGATTAACATTATGATATATACTGAGATAATGAAGCATCTTAAAGAGGGCAGGCATTCTAAAACCTGCCTTAGTCTTAGAAAGATATCTTGGAAAGATTAGCATTGAAAATAGTGGCTGTATTTCTGAACATAAAATCTTTAAAATCCACATTTTCACCAACTACTGTTTTCTGTGTTTCAGTCTGACTACTGTTCCTTATCAAGTAGTAGTTTCTGATAAGAGACTGCTCAGGTTGATCTAGGTCAAGGGTGGGTTTTGAGCGGCCTGGAGCTGGCTGTGGTCCACTAGATGCTTTATTTACCCGCAGATTGGCCACAGTTTGTTGTTTGCCACGGACCGACCCACAGTCTGATTATTGCCTACCCATGATCTAGCACATCATGCTGCTATGGAGAGAGATGTGAGCTTGGCATATACATTTCAAGACAGCTCAGCTGTTGGGGTAGAGCCTTGTACAGCTTCAGTTTGGAGCTCATCTGAAACAAACCTCTCCAGCTGACTCACTGAGAGGTTTGGCCACCTGTAGCTGTTTGTGGTTGGAAGGGTGGGTTGTTTTGATAGAGGTCCTTTGAAGTGGGTGGAATGTACCATGATGTCAAATGAGTGCTCGTTACACTAGCAGTACACGTGGCTTCCCATTTTCCCTGTGCAGTGCAGACTGGATCTCTGTACCAGCCTCGCACCTGGCCGTATAGGGGCAGACATGTAGCGACCTAATGAAATCTGTCATTGTGTGAATCCAGTGGCATGGAGGGGAATATGGGTCTGAGGGTACGTCTACACTAGCCTCGTAGTTCAAACCAGGGAGGCGAATGAGTGCGACCAAAGTTGCAAATGAAGCGTGAGATATTTAAATATCCCGCGCTTCATTAGCATGTTCCCGGGCAGTTGACATTTTGGAAACTGACTAGCCCGGAATAACTGCCCATGTCTACACGCGGCAGTGAAACGGGAGTTCGAAGTAAACCTCTTAACTCGAATTAGCTGTTAAACCTCATTCCACGAGGAGTAACAGCTAATTTGAGTTAGGGGTTTACTTCGAGCTCCCGTTTCACTGCTGTGTGTAGATGTGGGCAGTTATTCCGGGCTAGTCAGTTTCCAAAATGGCGACCACCCGGGAACATGCTAATGAAGCGCGGGATATTTAAATCCCGTGCTTCATTTGCAATTTTGGTTGCCTTCATTAGCCTCCCTAGTTTGAACTAGGGGGCTAGTGTAGATGTACCCTAACAGAATAGTCCCTGATTGGGAATATAGGAATCCTTGTACACTTTATCTGTGTAAAGGCTTGGGCAATAGGTTGCAAAGTGGATTTCTGTTCTAATGAGGGAATCAAGACTGACTCACCCTATTCCAGAAAGAAATATAAAGCACCTATAATTATAAATAAAACAAAACAAGGCATGAAGCCTTAAATGTATTGCAGCCTCTAAGTAGGGCTGCAAATCTCTAGGCTCCAGGCCAAACACAAGTGCTGCTACCTGAATATCAGAAGGCAGGCAAATTATTCCAGTCAAGTCTGAGTTTGTCAGCTGGGTCTCCTATAAACCCAAATGTCAAGTAGACACAGAGCAGAAACAGTCATCTGCACCATCCAGGTATGATGAGATAGTGATGCAAACCAGAGTACCATCTGAGGCATTGCGGTCATTATCACCATATCTCCCATCCACCCCTAACCCCCACAACACCGACACATATATGATGAGCAAGGAGGAAGAAAGAATAGTTTCCTCCATGAGAACCTTTGGGGCACATACATAATGGTTCAAACTACCTTTATGTCCCTTCTGAGTGAGAAAAAAACTGCTACTCAAGATCAAGCTAGTTCATCTCTGCTGTGGCCAAGAGTATCGAATATACAATACTGAATTGCTAAATTTGTCAGTGCTCATGCCAAGTAAGTGTTCAGCAGTGCACATACAAATCACACATCTCCACAGTTGTTGCATTCTTTAGCAGTTCTTACAGTCATGTAAAGCTTGCTTTTATTACCAACGGTGTGTGGGCAAAATGATTTCGCTATTTGTCTTTGAAGACTGAGCCACTGAATACATCTGTGGGAAAGTACAAAAAATTCCTTGGAGGACAAGAAAATTGCTAGAGGAAAATGAAAGATTACAAAGAATACTGATATTTTAACATACCAAAGGCTAAAACCAGTGACTTTCATATAGATTACAGTAATAAAGTAAAGCTTTTCACCTGCTGTTTCTAAAAGGATTAAAATAGAAGCTTTTTTTAAGAAATACAAGGGGCCCAATATGCTGTCTATAGCATGGATTTTTATCTCAAAGATCAAGATATATCAGGAATCTTACTGATGTTTTCTTGTGAAGATATGTATAGACAGAGGGTGGATTCAGGATTGTTTAGTTACTGTCAGTTACCGACTTGTTAGCTGATGTTTTATGTTCTTCATCTGTGCTTGTGAATTTGTGCTGCCCCATTGGTGGCATGCATTTGCCAAGTTCTCATAAGCCTCGAGAAGGAAAGCTTTGTTCCAGTTTGCTGTGAGTGTGTATGTGCCTTAGAGACATACCTCAGTCAGAACTTCAGAATCAGCCCCTGGTGTCCATACTACCAAAATGGTTTTGGACTAAGGCCACACCCAAAACCCAGAACATGTCTCTTTTCCAGGTCCATTTCAGAGGTAACCTACAACAACAAAAATCTCAAGAACAGTGAATTTTAAAAGATTGACTTTAGAGTTCTCTTAGCAAACAATCAAGAGAAGACTTACTCTATGCCATGGGAAATAACTATGATATATAGAGCTGGAGAGCTAGCGTGACATAATCATGAGATTTAATTAAGACTATTAACTGAAAAAAGACTAAAACCTCAGACTCAAAATGGTCAGTGAGCACTAACACAATGATGAAAACTGTTGGGTTCTTCCATGTCACTTTAAGGTCAGCTGGATAAAACCATGACTTAATTTTTGTTAATGACATCTTTCTGGAATGTTGAAAACAAATTAGTGAGTTTCAACAGCTACAGTAAATGGTTATAAATGCTTTATTATGAACTAGGGCCATCCTGAGATGAGACATCTTTGGAGTTTAAGCAAGTTTGCTAGAAGAGTGTTAAAACTGAAGTCATAAGAGTATCACATTAAGGCTCGCTATTTTGATAAATGTGAAGAGAGAAATGTACTGTATTGGCATTAGAGAATTGTGTAACTTAATTCAATTTCACTAGGCTATTAACTAAATAATTATCATTCTCATAACTTGACCTGATGCAATATCTACTGCAAGTGCATCATGATGATATAGAACATTTCTAACTCTGGTTGCAATTACATTGGTAATTGATTTTTTCTACTTTAATTTAAGAAAGATGTAGCTGCAGTCATGTATGGTAGTTTCTCACATTTTGTTAAAATTTCCATTCACTTTTCTTTTCTTAGAATGACTGTAATGTGCTGATCAGCAGCCATCTAACATTTTTCAAGAAGCTATTTCAAAATGTGGAAGGGGGTAATATCCCATCAGAATTTCCCACTGTCTTCTTTCTATGAAGACATATATGTATTGTTCACAGTGGTCAGTTCCTCCATTCTTCTGGAGAGATTTGTTGGTTGATTTCTGTTCCAGCCTCAGCCTCAAATTATGAAAATTGTCCTGGAGATGTGTACAAAAATGGGCAGAGACTATACTTAATTTTTTCCATAGAATCTTGGCATTTTCTTAAACAGTTGGAGGAAAAATTACTATTGGGGGGAAAATCTAGTTTAAAGGCTACCTAATGCTTATTGTTCTGTAATCAATGTTTATTTTAACAAGGAAGAATGAAAAGGAATCATACAATTTACTGCCTATATTAGATTAACAACTGGCCTCACTTATGCAGTTTTTTTAAACTGGAATTTTCCTTGCACTTTAACCATGGAATCAGAGGAGGAGACATGTTATTTGAGCAGAGATTAAAGTAAAGTGTTCTTTCTGTGAAAGCTTGTTCTTGGAAGACAAAGTCTTTGGATATTATGTATTGACATTTAAAAAAAGAACTTTATAAGAAATACAATGGAGTTGGCATGTAGATCAGTAGCCTTCTAGAGATTAATCATTCATATTTTGTTTGATACAGTTTTTCGCAATAATGTTGCTTGGATTAAATTAAGTCGGTGTTCTAGATTTTTCCTGTAGTGCTTTTCTATTCTCAGCATTGTATTACATATTCATGAGGGCTGTGTCTACATTGGCATCCCTTTCCAGAAAAGGGATGCTAATGAGACACTTCGGAATTGCAAATCCGCGGGGGATTTAAATATCCCCCGAGGCATTTGCATTTACATGGCTGCCGCTTTTTTCCGGATTGGGGTTTTTGCCAGAGAAAAGCGCCAGTGTAGACGCGATTCTCCGGAATATAAGCCCTTTTCCGGAGGATCCCTTATTCCTACTTTCAAGGCCTGTAGGACTGGTTGAAGTACTGTCCAGACAGTGATCTATCTACTATAGGGAGGGGTGTTAGCCTCCATTGCCTTAAGATTATATAGTGTGAGGAATCTAACATATTAGTGTGTGAGAAGAATGGAAAAGTATAGGGAAAATAGTGAGTCAATGAAAAGAGCAGAAATAGAAAGATCCAATGACCTTGTTTCCAATGTTCTGAGAGAGGTGAGTGATAAATTAGAGGTCTTCAGAGATCATGTTCCCCCCCCCATCACCAAAAAAAGTGAAAATGTTTTTAAAATAACCTAATTTTCAATTTGTGTTGAAGTTAGGGAAATACTAGGAACACCAGAAAAAGAATGTTTGGTGTCTGTGAGGAGAACCAACTCAAGCCTCTAAAGTTTTAGTGGACTATCGATGGAACACAACAATACAGCAGATGGGGGCGATAAGGGGGCTGGTCACTTTTTTAGCTTCATTAGTTGCTCTGGAACTAGTCAGCAGCTTTGCTCAGTTGGTAGCATTTGTAAATACATTGAAATGGGAGACTGCATGAAACAAGGGATTTATAAGTGACTTTGGGGTCACTTACAGCCCAAGTTGATAGTGACTGAATACTCGTACCATGTGAGGGTTGTTTGATAGAATGAGTTTGGTAGAGCCAGTCCAGTTCCTAGTGGGCACATCACAGAAACTGCATTTTATACTAATTGGTGCCCTTTCAGCAGTCTCAAGAGAATGTCGGATGACTGAATGGGTATGAAAGAATTCAGCTAGAGGTGGTCTCTCCAGACAGCACTGAAACATAATGCTTAACACGTGTATAGTGCTTTTGTCTTCAGAGAGCTTTAACTCTTTATCACATAAGTTACAACTCATGTGTGAGATACTGTAGACAAGGACTGGCAGAAATCATGTAGAAAAGCTACCCTGCCTTTGGTATAGGAGTTTTGTAACTAAACAGAGGACTTCAGTTGCCAGGTAAGTGAAGACAATGTTTCATGAACATTAATATCCTAAAATTTGTCATTTTTTTAATGCCACTAAATTTCCTTGAGGATTAGTTCTAAGGTGATTTGCCATATAAAAGCCCCACCACTGTATGTGTTTATTTTCCAATGACTTTTACAAATAGTCCCTGTTTTCATTTTTCTTGTCTCTTTTTTCCCCCTCTTTTTGATACTACAGAATAACAGACTTAGGAAACATGCTTTTGAGCTGAAAATGAATGACCTGACATACTTTGTGCTGGCAGCTGAAAATGAGCAGGACATGGATGACTGGATTTCCACTCTCAACAAAATCCTGCAAATTAATCCAGAAGGGACCATTCAGGAGAGGAAAAGCACAGATCTCACAGATATTAAACTGGGTAAGAGTGAATGTATTTGTGTTGCTTTTGTGCTGAATACAAAAAAAAAAAACCCAAAAAACAAAAAAGCAGCTTCAGCTTTTGGTATCAGATTTTTTAGCTGCCAGCAACTTTGATGGATTCTGTACCTACAGCTTTATCGATTTTGACAGAATGGCTCCAAAGCTTTTACATTCACTGAGAGTATCAGTTAACTCTTGAAGGTAATTTTCAAAGAGTTTATGTGAAGTTTAAGTGGGGCAGCTCCCAGTAAAGCAGTCATTGACTGCCTTTAATATGTACTTCTGTGCAAATTGTGTCTTGCTTATCAGTCTTCCATTTAATACGAGTATGTGTATATACTTTGTGACTTATTATCCTGATCTAGTCTGAAAGTTTTAAGGAATTTAAGTCTATAGAGGTGAGTCAGTCTTGTTTTCTGTTTTTATTTTTATTATTTACTCACGGAAGACATTCAAAATCCAGGCTATTATAAGTTTCCATTTTGATGGAGGCTTACTGAATTAATATGCTAACATTTTATTTGTAGCCCTTGTAAATGAATAATGTGTAATAATGTCCTGTCACTAAATGACAACACTCTCTTGGCAAACATCCCAGGGACTTTCAGACTTAAAAGCATAAGCTAAACCTCTAGTGCTAGAAAAAACTTAAAAAACAACTAATAATTGTGCAGCGCCTTAGAGACTAACAAAACATGTAAACGGTATCATGAGCTTTTGTGGGCACAACCCGCTTCTTCAAATGAATGGAGTTATTAAAGGTCCAGTTTCGAAATAAATATGGAATGCGGGGGGAGGGGAGGTGGGCGAAGTGGATTGTGCCCACAAAAGCTCGTGATACCATCCATATGTTTTGTTAGTCTCTAAGGTGCTGCAAAACTATGCATTGTTTTTAAAGTTTTTCCAGTTACAGACTAACTCGGCTACCCCCTGAAGCTCTAGTACTGAGTGGGTAACAGCTAACATGCTCTGTGTATTGGGTGCAAAGAGAGAGGTATGATGAGGCTTTTAGGTTACAAAGCTCAAAGAAACCTTGTCCCAAATGTCGGAGGCCATCGGTTCAAATTTCAGTTATCTCCACTTATGTGATAACCACCCTCCTTATTGGTATACCAAGGATTGAACCAGGAACCTAAAAGCATGAACTGCTACAGCTGTAGCTAAAAAGCCACAGATCAGTAGCTGAGGGCTGTAATAAATAGCACTGGGAGGATATTTTATGATGGAACATTTTTCCACTGGAAAATACCAATTTGTCTACATTAATATGTTCCCTGCATGTGTGTTGATCGTGACGTATCTTCTAACACAGGAAAGTTCACTGTCCCACTTCTTGCAGCCTACCTGATGGACAGCCAGTCAGAAGTGTGAACCTAGGACTTCTGGGGGAGCACACCATACAGACTGCTTCGGAGTCATGGACTCCATGCTCCCTGCAGTGCAGCCAGGAACTGGGAGCTCTGGAAGACAGGGGTAGAGGACCATGTAAGCCCTGGAAAGTTTCAGGGCTTCCCAGCTTCTTGCAGTGAAGCTGGGAGCCTTGGCTGAGCCAGGAGTTTTGGTGCTTGGGCTTCCAGAAGTTTTGGTTATTTCAAAGCATTTTTTCTCAGAATTTCCATTTAATAGGAAATGCTGAAAATTCTATTTTTTGTTCCTGAACAACACCTTTATTTTTGAACGTTTTTGGAATTTCTCACTGAATTTAATTTACAACTTTCAACCAGCTCTGGTAGCAACTCATATTATCTGCATCCCAACTGGCTAAATAGCTAGGGGAAACCATTTTTTAAAAAGGGTGTTCTAGAATTGGAGAATTGCAGAGCTACATAGAAGGATTGCTCTACAGCTCCACAACTCTGGGTTTATTGGTCCACAGCAGTCATGCTGTTGGAGTTTTTGAAGCCTTGGGCCTTGGTCCCCAGTTAGTGTAAATACATCATCGCAGCTACACCAGTTTATATAAACTGAGGATCTGGCTCATAAGATTTGAGTAAGTTCCCTATGCTGCTTCTAGAAGGATGGAGAGAAGTGAAAAGCCCCCTTCATAAGGGTCATTATTATTTACTGTGTATGCAGTGCTCTTAAATGTGCTTCGTACTTAACAAAACAAATTACAGATGTGACCTTTGCCCTGTAAAGAATAACATCTACTTTTAGTTAGGGCAAAATGAGAAGCAATAACAAACAATAGTGAAATATGGGCTTGGGAAGGTCAAGGGTCACAGTGATTAGCCCAAAAGCCTCAGAGGGGTAGGCAAATTAGTCTGTAACTGGAAAAACTTAAAAAACAACTAATAGTCTTGCAGCACCTTAAAGACTAACAAAACATGTAGATGGTATCATGAGCTTTCACTCTGTTAAACAGTTATAGAATGTGTCTATAATGATAGTTCCCTAGTGCTAAAAGCGACAAAACATGCAATACAAATAAATAGTATGTAAAATGGATTTTAAAAGTTAGAGGTTAATTGCTCGGGTGATAAAAATCTGACAGTCATTCTCAGAAATGGTTTTCTGTTTTAAGATTCCGCAGAAGTTTTGGAGAATTATGATGGCCCACAGGAAGAGACTGATTCTTCGGAGAACACCTTGCATCCAGACTTTGCAAAAGTAATAAACGTGGTAATTTACTACCTGTCCTGCAGTAAAGTACTGCATTGGTCACATGTACTAAGCACTTTGTAAGATGATTACTAACATAAAGAGAGGTTTAAAAATCCAGCACATGTCATTTTGTGTTTTAAGGCTATGACAAAGCAAAAGAGGAAGTGGTTTTGTTATTTCCTATTAGAAAAGCTCTTGGGAGCTTTATTAGAAGCAGAGTAGCTTTCAACTGTAAGTACTGCTAAGAGTGTATGGGCCATATCCTCCCACTTTGCTTCTTTGAAGTTAATTTATTCAAGAAGTATTCATGGTCTTCTCTATTCAGCATCTCTGCATTTTGGGAGACTTTGCCCTCAAGGAAGCAAGATTTCTTATATTGCCTGCAAAGCTTGTCTGTGTACTGCTGGTTACCCTATCTAATGTCACTGAAAGTTGCTGGTAGAGCTGGAGAGAAAGATGTTTGTTTTTTCTCGGAGTCTGTGGCATAGACCTCTCCATCAAGATAAGCTAATTTAAAATCAAACACAGAAAATGAATGGCAGCTACTTTCTGGTTATTTCCGATAAATAGCTAAAAGCTATGATAAAAAAATTTTAATCTATTTTAAATGAGTACAACTGGCTTATGTTCTAATATCTACAGCATATCACCCATGACAAATTTTATCTAGAGTGAATGATACTATGATACAAGTAAGGACTAAATTCGGCCCAAATGTTACTGATTGTTAGAAGTTAGGTTCTATTCCTGCCCATCACTGTATTGCTTGGGCAAGCTACTTAACCTCTCCATTAGGGATGTTAAATTTTGTTTAATCAACTAGTCGAGTAGTCGATGGACTTTCCATTGACTAGTCGATTAGTTGATAAGCGGGAGAGCTGCAACCGGGAGCTAACCCCACTGCAGCTCTGCCTTTTAAATTTATTAAGAGCCTATCATCAGGCTCTTAGTACACTTAAAAAGCAGAGGCACAGCATCTGGGACTGGGTGTGAACCGGGAATCAGCTGATTCCCAGCTCGCACCTGGTCCCCGCTATCCCCCTGCCTCCTCTGTCCCCTGCGGATACGGTGCTGGGGGAACCAGCTTTTAAGCCAGCTCCCCCCAGCACCAGCTCCTGATAGAGGCAGCAAGGGGGGGGAAGCGACTAGTCGAGGAAGTAGTCCACTATCCAATAAGCTTTTGCTTGTCTGATAGTCGACTAGTCACTTACATCCCTACTCTCCATAGCTTTCTTTAGTTTACCTATCTATACAACTGAGATAAAATGCATTTACCTTGCACGGATGTTAATTAAATTTTAAGGCACTTTGGGCTTCTCACATGATAGCTACTATAAAATAATAAGTTTTTGTTGTTATAAATGAAGCATCAGTCATTTTTGTAAGGTATACCAACTGTATCTGGACTAATGTCTGTATTCAAAAGACTAACTTATTAACTATCACTACAGTACATCACAGAAACAGAAGAAACAGTGAAAGTGTCTCGAAATATGGAACGACTAAACCTGTTCTCCCTGGATCCTGATATAACTGTAAGTAAGAATACTGGTTTAGTTTCTAATGGTATTCAGAAGAGAGAAGCCCAAATTTACTTGAAGTCAGTGGCAAAACAAACTGCTCTGAGACTAATGTTTGGTTCAGCAGGGATAAGAAGGCCAAAGTTTAGTTCCTTCTCTGAATTGTCTCAACTTCCTTAATCTCCCAAACTGAACTAAAAATCTCACAAGAACAGACTATCTGAAGATTCCTGGTACTTCCTCATGGGTTGGAAATTCTACAAGAATAGCATTTTTCATGGTTATTCCCTACTTTGGCTTTTACTGCAAAGGTACATGTAGAAAAGATAAGCAATACAGAGAAGTTCACTGAAACTACTAAAGTAGCTTAAAAGTCTCAGAAGGTTAGCCATGTTAGTTTGTAACTTTAAAAACAACAAGTAGTCCTGTTGCACCTTAGAGACTAACAATTATATGTATAGTATCATGAGCTTTCATGGGCAAAACCCACTTCATCATCTGCCCACGTGGGTTTTGCCCACGAAAGCTCATGATACTCTACTCTGTTCTCCCCCGCCCCCTCTCTCTCTCTCTTTCTGTGTTTAGATAGATAGATAGATAGATAGATAGATAGATAGATAGATAGATAGATAGATAGATAGATAGATAGATAGATAGATAGATAGATAGATAGATAGATAGATAGTGTTAGTCTCTAAGGTGCCTCAGGACTATTTATTATTTTTGAAGTAGATTAAGTAGGGATTTGAAAATGTTCAAGTTGGTTTTAATTTATCTTAACATCTTTTCCAGCTTAATAGACATTACATTTCAGAATTCAGTGATTTCATGGGGAACAGGATTGGAACCAATAATCACTTTTATGTTGTAGAGAAACAAAAATTGATCTGAAGTTGAGGTCAATACAAGTCAGTGGGAATATATGGTAATATCAAAATATATTTATTCTGCAACAGTCTAGAGATCTGAACTCTACTATACAGGTGTCTTTGGAGTTGCAGTCTCTAGTGTTCTGGCTACATTAATCTAAATAGGGAAATAAACCATTCAAATTGAACTCCATTTTTCAAATAAGAAATTGATACTCAAGGTGCTAGCCTGGAATTCAGGGGATGTAAATTCAATTCTCAGCTCTGCCACTCATACCTAATGTGACCTTAGGAAACCTAAGATCTCAATCTGTAAATTGGGGGTAATAACACTGTCTTTCCTTCAAGATTATGTGAAGATAGAGCTTTAATGTGTTCAGATATCACAGTGGCAGATGGTGCAGATAGAAATCTAATTTATAACATTGAATTTCTTTGTGTATATTACACATAAATAAACAACCAAAATTGTTTATTCTAGGCCTCAAATCTTCAGAAAAAGGAGTGTGCAAGAACAGATTCATTGATCAAGCCATTTGAGGAGAAGGATGCAAAGAGGATCATGATAACTTGTAAATCCCTCAATTTGAATCTTCAGGCTTGTGTGACTGAGAATGAAAATGATCCTGTAACCAATGTAAGCTCTGTATCTATCTCTGCATGTGCGTGTTTCCTTTTCTCAAGGATGGGAATCCTTTAAGGCTGAATTACTCCTGCAGTTAGGAGGTGTGGTGAAAGTTCCTTCTTCCATATTCCAAACAGGCTCGTTCCTCTCTCTGTCTACATACATTAATCTTGAATCATGTCCTTAGGGAGTTCTGCAGGTAATAAATATGTTGAGTGTAGCAATAGAATATTTTGCAGGTATTGATTCTTTGTGAATCTAAATGCAATACAAGCAATCTGTCAGGATATAGTTCAGCTTTTACTTCACTCTGCATTATGGCCCTCATCTGAAGCCCATTGGCATCAAGTCTCCCATTGACTTCCATGGGCCTTGGATCAGATCCTAGAAGCATATGACAAATTGGTGTCAAAATAGAGTGGACCACAGTCCATCAGATAAAGCACGGCATTTTGTAATGCTAATGTGCCTCCTCCATTGTACAAAGTGGTACCATAATGCAGTAGTTCACTCTGACTTTAGGAGATGTGCAGATCCATTGTGATGATAGAGGATTATTACTGCATTCAGGTAGAAAATAGCACTGGATCTGAATACAAACTAACTGAAACTAGACAAACTTTCATTTTATTGAACTAAGTGCTTACAGTCTATAAATCCATGAACTCAAAATCAATGTTAGGCACAAAAGTTAATCTATAATATACTCCTCCCTCTCTCTCTTACTTACTTGTAAAAAAAATAAATTGTAAGGCATAAATGCACAACCCCTGGATATTGTTAACTCCTGCTTCAAGTGAGAGAATTCCAAGTATTGTATCAAATACATGTGCTGTCAATTTGGCTTCCATGCATTACATATGGGACATTGGGTTTTCATTTGCAGATAACTTTCTCAGCAGGTGCATAATGAGCTTAAGGTGGTCAGTAGTTTTATAGCAAAATGAAGCAGCAGGAAAGTAATGATGGTTGTCACAAGGAATGCAGTAATTCAGTCCAGAGCTATGGAAACATAGAATAGATTATCTGCTAATGCATCCTGCATCCATTAAGGGCATGTTCTCCTGTGCCATCTAGCCCTGCAAAGCAGCTGTAGACTTGTCAGAATAGGATGATTAGGCTGGAATCATGGCTGATCTGCTTCACCAGAGAGTGCAAAATAGCTTGAATCTGACAGTGAATCTGGCCTTAGATTTATAAGAGGCAACATGAGTTAGACAAAGGAGATGGTGCTGTGATGCTCCCCAAGGAGACCTAGAGTTGTGAGGTGCTTCACCGCTGTGAGCCCATAGTGTTAGTTTGTGTTTGCTGTGATTCAGCTCCCTGACACTGACTGCTTCTCCTAGTACAAGCAATACATTCCAGAGCTCCTCAGGCCTTGCTGCTTCTGTGAAGGCTCAGTGAACAACATACAGCAGCAACCCCAAAGCTCTCTGCAAGCACTTCCCACAGAATCCACCCCCTTCCCCACTGAACACTCACTGCAGTTCCCAAAGGAGCAGCCTACACACCAGCTTGTAAGAATCAGCCCAGGCCCAAACTTTGCCTTACAACACAGCACTGACATATAGTACAACCAAGAGTAAGTTCAGTAACAATGACTAGAGGGTCAGGAGATAGTGAGTACGGATATTGGAAACAAAATCATAACACTCATTCTGCTGACAAAGCACACCCGCTTGCCTAAAAATCTCACTCGGCAGCATTTGGGTCTGCGGGGCTCTACACCCAAGAGCTTCTGCATCCAGGAGTGTGGTCCCAACGTGCACAGGTGCCAGCGCCCCACACTGGCAGCTCCTCCTGACAGCATGGCTGCACCATCCTCTGCCCCGCCCCCAGCTGTGGCATTACCTGTCTGGGATCCTAAAGCCCTGCTTGATGCTGTGCAGCCATACTGCCATGAGGAGCTGCTGGCTTCTGGGCATGGTAGGACCATACTCTTCTCCATTGGCTGCAGTGGCTCTTGGGAGTAGAGCCCTGCAGATCTATGGATCCTGATGTCTATCTCTGAGTATCCACTAGACATTTCTAGTCCTGGAGGGCGCTACTTGTTAGTCTGCATAGTTCTCTTCGCACTGCTGATTTATATGCCAGTTGTACTGGGAATCCCAAGTTTTCAGAAATCAGTCCCCCAACCTCATGATACTTGTTTAAAATCCAATAAGATAACTGTTTGGTGTTTTTATTTGCGTTGGGTTTTTTTGTTCGTTTTTTTGTTTTTGGGGGGTTTTTTTGAACCACAAAGTTTGTGTTTTCATGCTTTCCTCTGCAATCATGATGGCTAGACACTAAAAAAAAAAGAAATCTCAAATGTTTGTCTAATCACTGAATTCTGAGAGCTGGGGCTTTCAGAAAAACACCAAATATTGTGCAACTAGTGAGAAAATTGCAATGTTGTGTCATCAAAGTTCTTAGTTGTTGTAACTGCATGCATATTTGTAAAGGGCTGCTATAAAGGGCGAGATCATAGCAGTGCAGCCATTAGCCACATATAGGAAGGTGTGGAGGCACAGCACCCCAGTAGGAGTTCATGGAAAGATTGTTCTTGATAGGCAGACTGCCTCGTAGATTGTAGGGAGAGAATGAATGCTGCAACAGCCTCCTAAAACGGTGCTGTGTTTGCTTTGCCCTGTGTGACTCCAGCAATCCTGCTAGCTAGCTAGAGATGCAGGCAGAGATACCAGTATGCCTACCTCTCCCAGTCTATTCTGGGTAGTCTAGCCTAGCTGGCAGAGCTAGAGTTGCAGACTGTCTGCAACCCTGGATTTCAAAGACTAAGAACATGTACAACACCTGCATAATGATACAAGCCCGGAAGAAATTTCTAGAACCCTACATCCTCTGGTGAATCTGCATATTCCGGCACATGGGATATAGAACTGTTAGGTTTTAAGCCTCTTGCCTTCTGGTGGTATTATATTTTAATCGTGCTGTTTCTGATTTTTATCTTTAGATTGAGCCTTTTTTTGTGAGCATGGCTCTGTTTGATATCAGGGACAACAGGAAAATCTCTGCTGATTTTCACGTGGATTTGAACCACACACTTGTTACAGAGATGGTTTTAGGTTCCTCGTCTTCATTGGAGAATGGCAATAATGAAACTATGGACACAAGTGAGGCAGAAGAGCCAGTGGTCAAGGGATTTCCAGAGACATGGTTGAAATATCCTAAACAGGTACTTGCTGTTTGATGTGTATCACAGAGGTTTAAAAAAGAGCAGTTCATACCACTAGTGGTATTTTGGACCCCCTACTACAGAAAGGATGTGGACGCATTGGAGAGCATCCAGTAGAGGTCACCCAAAATGATTAGGGGGCTGGAGCACTTGACCTATGAAGAGAGGCTGAGGGATTTGGGCTTATTTAGTCTACAGAAGAGAAGAATCAGGGCGGATTTGATAGCAGTTTTCAACTTCCTGAAGAGAGATTCCAAAGAGGATGGAGAGAGGCTGTTCTCAGTAGTGACAGATGGAAGAACAAGGAGCAATGGTTTCAAGTTACCGTGGGCGAGGTCTAGGTTGGATATTACTAAAAACTATTTCACTAGGGCTGTGTCCAGACTCAGGGGTTTTTTCGGGAAAAGTAGTCTTTTCCCGAAAAAACTTCCCCTGCGTCCAGACTCAAGCCGCGTTCTTTCGAAATAATTTCGAAAGAACGCGGCTTTTCTTTCGATGGCGGTAAACCTCGTTTCATGAGGAAGAACGCCTTCTTTCGAAAGTTCCTCTTTCGAAAGAAGGCGTTCTTCAATGTAAATAGGGCTTCCTCGAAAGAGAGCATCCAGACTCGCTGGGTGCTCTCTTTCGAAAAAGCGGATTTCTCTTTCGAAAGATCCACCTGCAGTCTAGACGCGATCTTTCGAAAGAGGCTCTTTCGAAAGATGCTTTCGAAAGAGCCTCTTTTGAAAGAAGCCTGCAGTCTAGACATAGCCTAGGAGGGTGATGAAGCACTGGAATGGGTTACCTAGGGAGGTAGTAGAATCTCCATCCCTAGAGGTTTTTAAGTCTTGGCTTGACAAAGCCTTGGCTGGGATGATTTATTTAGGGTTGGTCCTGCTTTGGGCAGGGGGCTGGACACAATGACCTCCTGAGGTCTCTTCCAGCCCTATGATTTTGTGATCCTATTTGTGTTTCATGTGCACTGTACATATCCTAAACTGGGTTCTAATAGCTCCTTTGAAACTGTCAGTATCTGTTATCTAGAGAAGCCCATGATGTGTGCAGCAATTTTTATGATAATTTTTTGACTCAATCATTGACCTCTCCCAAACCAGCCTAACAAAATCACAATATAAAATCACATATAGATGTTTGCATTACTCTCTAAGTTATGACACAGTCTCCATTTACTATCCATACCTACTTTCTTTTCCAAGTTATTAATTTATATAAGATCTGTTTCTAGCCTTTGATGCAGGAAAGCACTTAAGTACATCATTGGGAGATTTCCTGAAAGGGGATGTTTTCCTAAAGTGGGTCCTCAGGTTGTCTAGTAATGGGACCATCTCTTCTGCAGGTTCTGTAATTCATCACTTTGCAAAAGGAGAATGTAAGACTTCGTAGTCTGGTCTGATTCCTACATGAAGTATCACATTCTGCTTCTAGAATTTCATTATAATGTCAGTAGTAGATACTGTTACATTCATATATTAATTTTATACTAATGAGTAACTGTATGGTTGTGATACTTTTTTTAAATAGGCATCTGTGGTATTTAATTAGACATAATTTTTAATGGAAAGAAAGTTTCCTGATTACCTGAGATATTATAAGGCTGCAACAGTAGTGTATGTAGTAGAGATAGTCAGAAACTCAAATTTTTGCCATAAAAAAATTCTGAAAGAAAAATCTCCTTTCAAAATTTTTCAACCAGAACATGTTGTGTTTTCTAAAGGAATTTTCAAATGACAGGAAGGAAGAATGTTAATATTATTTCATACCAAATCAGCATTTCAAAATGAAAACTTTCATTATGTTTTGAAAAGTGAAAGTGATGCAACATTTTTCATTTTGTTTCAACTTAAAATATCATTTTATTACATTTTTATTTCTGGAAATTTTGTTTGCTTTTAAGTTAATTATTTTTTATCCTCTCTCATACTTTTTATTAACTCTCTCCTTCTTTATCCAATTGGACATGGGGGTGAAGGTAAAGAAGTGTGAGAAAATTGGGAAAGCATCAATATTTAAACTTGCTTACTGTTTTCCAGTTGGAATCCAAAAGCTGAAAATAGATTTATTTCCCAAACTAAAACAAATCAAATATTTTAAATAAAAATGAAACAAAACATGCCATTTCATTTTAATATTGATTTGAAACTACATTGTTTATTTCACATTGTTCAAATCAGAGAATCAGAAATCTTCTTCAAAATTGGAGTTTCCCTAGGTATAATTCCAATTTTAACCATGTTTTTGGTTGAAAATTTTCTACCAACTCAGCTAATTAGAATCCAGAAATGCAGATTCATCTGTATGTAGAGCAAAAAGAAGAATCGTGATAAAAATGCAAATAATCAGATTTTTTCATACTAAAAATATGTAACTCTGGTGTGATATTGAATATTCTCATCAAACATATGTCTACATATAGCAAAATAGATAATCAGTCAATATGAGCCATTCCTGGGATTCCAAATAAATTTAAAAGTGAGGCATAAATTAGACTTCCCCTTAAATTCAGATAGACTTCTTTAGTGCTGCTTACGTCCACTTAGTGACTTGAGAACAGGTATCATACAAGGCTGCACGCTGTAATCAACCCTTTTCAATGGGTATCTAGTAGAAATTTTAATAGCCACTGATGGAAACCCACAGGATGGTGTACCAATTTATGGATGAAAAATTAGTCATTTGTGCTTTGCTGATGACCTGACTGATTGTCAGAAGAAGAGGTGCAAAAATCGCTAGAAAGAATAGAGATGGACACAGAGGTGGTAGGTTCATAGATATCATATGAAAAGACAAAGACAATGGTGACATTGTCTCTTCATCTTTTGAAAAGACTAAGCTATTTCTATCCAAATCTGAGGAGGCATTGGAGTGTGTAGAGTACTTCAGATACCTGGGTAGCTTGACCGCAAAGGATGCTAAATAACACTTAAGAGGACTGACAAAATTGGAGTCACTCCTACTGCCCTAGTGACATGCAGTGTCAAATCTGAGAAACAAAGGTCTTCCCATGAAGTGTAAAATAAAATGATTGCAGTCCTTCTATATGCATGTGAGACATAGATGCTAAGGAAACAGGATAGAAAGAGCCTTTCTACTTGGGAATTGTACTACAACAGGAAAATGCGGCGCATTAATTATACCTCGCACATGACTAATGAACACGTAATTGCCCAAATTTATTTAATAACTGGAGTGATACCGGATATCATCAAGATGATCAGACAAAGAAAACTTGAATTGTGGGATATATAGCCAAGATAAATTTTGCAGTAATAAGTGCCAGATGAAAAGGATGCCTACATCAAATTAGTTTGACAGTGTGATTGACTGGATCACTTCTATGTGAAGACAGCAAAATGAGAAGGAAGATTCCTGACTAGTGACTCCTCTGTTCATTGTGATGTGACTCTGTGGTTGCTTTGAATTATGAGACTATATATCTGAGTAACTCTAAGAGAGACTAACTCATTATAAAGAGTCTCAGGTTGTGTAAAAGAACTAATATTTACACATTACCTCTGAATTTGGTCCTGTGAATCCAAACAAATAAACCTAAGTAGGCCTAAGGAAGTGAAGTCCTATTGAATCTGTAAGTGTAGCATCCCCACTGAGTGGACTAGGAGAAGGTGAAAGATTCAACATCCCTCTAGGTTCACTTAGACTCAAACAGGAAGCTCTTTTCAACCAACTGGGGAGTGTTGACAATGTTTCCACTTGTTACAGAATTGTTCTTTGCTTATTAACTATTCTTTCTCTTATTTATAGGCTCTTTTCTCCATAAGTAACCCCCATTCTGAAATTGTTTTGGTGGCAAGAATAGAAAAGGTGCTCATGGGAAATATTGCCAGCAGTGCTGAACCTTACATTAAGAATCCAGACTCTAATAAGGTAATGCAATATAAAAATAAATTGCCTCTTTGATTCTTAGAACAAATGTCCTCCTGTGGGTGACAAACACTGCAAGCTCTATTTGTGAGTTTGTGGATGCTTGATTGTATAAGCTCTCTTAGGGCCCTTTCCTGTTGAAGTCAGTAGCAATATTCCTATTGACTTCAGTGGAAGTGGGGTGAAGCCCTTAAACATTTAACACAGGAATAAACTATATAGTAGATCTAGTTTGCATCAGGGCATTTGGCAATAGAACAGGGTTAATAAACATGTTCCAGATGAAATTCGGTGTGATTGTAACTTGTGGTGCACTGCTTGTGCTGGTGGTATTCTAGCACAGTGAAATTCACCACCTCTACCTCCATACAAAGCATAAGTAATTGCCCTTTGAAGAATTAGGTAGGTGTTTAGGTCCAGCCATTTACATGCTCCCAGGCAGCATGACTACATTGCTAGTGCTTCAATAGGCTAAAATAATGACTTTCCATTATAAAGTGATTTTGGGGTGCTGGATCTTAGCTAACCTCCCTCTGCAGTCTCAAGTAGATAATCTCAGAGGGCAGCAGTATTAATCTGTATCTGCAAAAACAACAAGGAGTCCTGTGGCACCTTAGGGCATGTCTACACAAGGAACCTATTTCAAAATAACTTATTTCAAAATAATTACTCCTGAAATAACTATTTTGAAATAACATATCCACACTACAGGGAAGCCTTGAAATTAGCCCGAGGCAGGCTCCCTTACTGTGGACGTGCCACCTCAACTTAGAGCCCCAGGAAGCACTGAGGAGTAATTACTCTGAATAACTCTGGGGAGTAATTATTTTGAAGTAGCAGCAGTGGAGCGTCCACACTACTGCTATTTGAAATAACTATTTTGAAATAAGCGTTGTTTCTCATGGAAAGTACGCATTATTATTTCAAAATAACAGGCTTGGTAGTGTGGATGCTCCACTTGTTATTTCAAAATAGATTAACAGATTTATTAGGGCACAAGCTTTCATGGGAAAAACCCACTTTATCAGAAGCTGACTGTAACCACAAACTTTCGTGGGAAAAACCCGCTTCATCAGAATCTGACTGTAACTTCCACTCAACTCATCTGATGTAGGTTTTTCCCATGAAAGCTTATATCCTAAAAAATCTGTAAGCCTCTAAGGTGCCATAAACTCCTTGTTTTTTTCAAGTAGACAGGCATACAGGGCTGGATGGAGGCATGGGCGAGGCGGGCAGCTGCCCAGGGCGCCAACCCACAGGGGGCGCCTGATGGCAGCTGTAAGGGGCGCATGGCGTCCCTTACAGCTGCCATCAGGAGCCGCACGCCCGGCTCCCGCAGCACTGGCCCTGCGGCGCCGGACAGCAGCTCCTTTGCCCTTACAGCTGCGGGACCATGCACGGCCCGGCGTGTGCGCTAGCAGCGCTGGCTGGGCTGGGCAGTGCATGCGCTGTGCGCCCCGGGGACAGGCTACGGGCTGCACACCAGAGGCCGTGGCCGGCACGCACATGCGCTGTGCACCCTGGCGGAGGGCCCGCGCACCCTGGGGGGGGGGGGGCGGGCCCGCACCCCATAGGCAGGCCTGCACATGCACCCTGCACCCGGGGGTGGCGCCTCACGCCCGGGCCCAGGGCGCCAAAAGGGCTCGGTCCAGTCCTGCAGGCATACAATCTACTTCCACAGTGCACGAGTGGAGAGGCTTCTTTATAAGTACGTCTGCACTGTATTTGAGAGGTGTGATATTTAGCAGGGGTACACAAATTCACACTAGCTCTGCAGTCACCAATCTTCTAAACAGAAGGGCTCTCTGTGTTCCAAAGAGATATTTACCCATTCTGATACCAAGTCTCTCCATACTGATTAGAACATAGTATATCCAGCAGAGTGCCTCGGCAGTTTTGAGCTCCCCTCATCAGAGGCTTCCAAAAATTTAATTTCAGTCAACTGGGAGAGCGATATTGAAATTGAAAACACCTAGAGGCACCCACTATTATACACATTTCCCTGACACATACCTATTCTTTTAACTATTTCAGCAAAAAATGTTTCCTCTATTGGCCTGCCTGTACCATTTCAAACTCTATTGTTGATCTGCTATTTGGATTTGCATGCACCATTCAAAATACTTAATAGGCAGTACACTAAAGGTCAAATTCTGCCTTGACTTAGGCCCCATGAAACCCCATTGATTTTAATAGGGTTGCGTAAATTGTAAGGAAAGTCAGAATCCAAGTTTAACATCTGCTGGATATACTATGATATCCCAGCCTTGACACCAGAATATCAGTCCCTCCATTTAGTTAATTTAAACGAGAGCCGTGGTAGCATGAAAGGGAATAATTTGCACGAAGAATATATGGTATTTCCATTGCTGCTGTTCTCCTGTGAGGGAAGGAAAGGCTGCATTTCTTCTGGAGCTCCATAGTTATCCCCCAACAGAGGTTGATGAGAGGATGTACTCAAGTAGGGCACCCCTAGTTACTCTGTTCTCACCTCTCCAATGGTCAGCACAATCCCTTGCAAACCTCCAGCACAGTGCAATTGTTTCCTAGTGAACCTGTGTTCCACCGCTCTGATTTTGTGAACCCTTCATATAAACGCCACCTAAAGTGTATTTCTGGTACACAGAGTGCTTCTTTGTTTCAGCTTGAAATAAGCCTTTTTTCAAAGAACAAAAACCATAATGACAATATTGATGGTACCAATGGTATTTATTTCTTTTTACCTAGTGTGCACAAAAAGTGTTAAAATCCACCAAACAGTTCTGCAGCAAGCTGGGGAAATACCGTATGCCATTTGCTTGGTCAGTGAGGTATGTATATTGATTATTTGCATATAACAGTTTTTAACAACATCTTACAGCTCATCCTGCTCTTGGATTCATGTATTTTTATTATGAGCCACATTTGCAGCTTCAAACTAATTTCTACTTTATCAGTGACCCTGGCAGATCTTGGTGGCTTTAATCAGTTCCGTTTTGTTCCATTTCTCTTTCTTAACATAAATGAATTACAGTTACCTTTCCATTAAAGATTAGTGTGGTGGCATCTTTAATTCATGCATGTGTTAGAAAGCATCAAGAACAATGTCAATATCTGACAATAATGCAGGAACATACCCCGTCTAAGAAATTTTGCACTACATTTCTTAGAGAGGTTTGAAAGCTAAAATTCTTTTAGGAGACTTTTCAAAGCTTAGTCTTCTCTGAAATGGGAACTGAATACCTGCTACCAGAGCCTAAATACAGAGCTTATATATGGACTAGGTATCTAATATTGGAACTCTGACCCTATATTACATCTGTCAAGTTTTGAGAAACCTTAGCCGAAGATCTTGGGGTTGGACAAGCTTCCTGTGGCACCAGTGCCTATGTCTTGGTAGCAGTGTTGTCTTCAAGTCGTCATTGTCAAGTCCAAGTCAAGTCTCAAGTCACTACAGTTCAAGTCTCAAGTTGACTCTCGAGTCCCTAAAGTCACTTTCGAGTCAAGTCCCAAGTCTAATCTCAAGTCTTAATTTAAAAAATGTCAAGTCACTTTTGTACAAGCCATCAATATCGGCGTTTTTGGACAATTTTTTCATTAAGTCGATTTAACAAAATTAGCAAGTCTCAAGTCAAGTCTCAAGTCACAAATAATGAATCTGAGTCGAGTCTCAAGTCGAGTCACCTAGGCGACTTAAGTCGGACTCAAGTTCAAGTCATGGGACTCGAGTCAATAACTCTTCTTGGTAGTGGTGGAAGGGGAGAATGCCCCGGAAGTCTTTGTATCATTAGCATTCTCAGTAGACATTAGAAAGATGGAGGTTTATTTATTTTATGTTTGCAGTTATTATTCTTATTTATTCTTATATCTTATTTATTCGTATTTATTCTTGTGTCCCCTCTCTTGTAACCCTGCCCCTCTGACGTCAACCTCTTCTCCTGGTTGTTTCCAGTCCATTTTTTTCCATAGTATACCAGCTCATTCTACACTCTCTCACTCCCCTATCATTCCTTTGGGACCTTCCCCTGTTTTCTGTAGTGGCTTCTCCTTTTCCCAAAAGTCATAGGAGGGTGCTTATCGTGTGACACCTTTTGCTGGCAGATGTGGCGTGGCAGATGTTCCCTACCTATTTTCTTCTCCAATATGCGTGAGACGTCACTGTGCTAGAGATATCACTTAGCCTTCAGCCAAGTCACAAACCAAACTTAACCCCTGCTGGAGTAGTAAAAGTCTAGCTGAAATGTTCTTTTGTCCTTCAAAGCCTTCTTTTCAGCCCATCCTCATGGCTCTGTTCCCAGATGCTTTTGGAGCTTTGAGAGTCTTTCTGTCTCTGGGTTACAGCTCTCAGCCCTTATGCCAACTTCCTGGGGGTACCATTCTCAGTCTCTTTCTAGGCCTTGCCATGCACTGGGGCCATATCTCTCCTAAAAGGGGCCAGTCACCTTATGATACCTGGATCCCTTAATTCTGCCTTCGTTTTCTCCCTTCTTGTATTGTTTTCCTCCCATCTGTCTCTATTTCCCTTTGATTCCTTTTCCCCTTCTTTTCTATTTTGCTCTTTCTTCCTCAATTTTGTCCTACTTCTCAATTTATTGCTCAGTGGGATCCAGTAGCATCTCAACCAGTACTCCCCACTGTGTTTGTACTAAGTGGACTTCTGGTCAAAAGAATAAGATCTGCTAGAGGTAGAAGCACTTGTCTTCTGTTGTTCCCCTCCTGCTGTTGTGTTTCAGTGTTACACTTAGAGAAATAGAATTAGCAGAATCTTGTTAGGAGGATAAGGCAATATGCTGTGCTTATTGTGCATGCAGAATGCATTTTCTGTCCCTAGCTACTAAAATTCTCCACCACACATATATACACCTATTCATACACACAGTTCTACAGATTAGGGATGTTAAATTTAGTTTAACTAGCTAATCGACCAGTCAATGGATTTTTTATCGATTAGACTAGGACTGGGCAAAATACGGCTTGGGGGCCAGATCTGGTCTGCCTAGCCACCGGATCTAGCCCGCGAACCACCCTGCCAGGACCCTCAGCTGCTGCAGTTTAAAGCATGGTCCATGTGGCTCTCTGCTCTGCAGAGAGTTGTAGGCTTTGTGTGATCTCCCCGCCCCCAGCCCAATCCTCAGCTCCTATTGGCTGGAAACAACCAGCCAATAGGAACTGATTCCAGCCAATCTCTCGGTTCCTATTGGATGGAAACAACCAGCCAATAGGAGCTGAGAGATTAGCCTGGGCAATGGGAGCACAACAAACTTCTTCCCCCTCCTGGAGCTGAGAGCCACGTGGAAGGAACAGCCTGTAGTTTTAAGCAGTCTGGGGCTGCAGCAGGCAGGAGTGCTGCAACACACAGCCTACCTTGGGAGTGCTGCAGGGCTGCTGGCTGGGAGATTCTTAGGTAAGCACCTTCCAGCCAAAGCCTGCCTCTGGCATCCCTGCCTCTCCCTCCCCCAAGTCACCATCCAAACCCTCTGCAGTCTTCACCCCCTTTCTCCTGTCTCCCTCGTCACAATTCCCTCTCAGACTTTGCACCCCATCCCAGAGCCCCTCCTGCAGGCCAGAATCCTCTCTTGCACCCATATTCCCTGACCCTACACTCCAATCCCCTGACCCATGTCACAACACCCTTCTTCACCCAAACTCCCTCTCAGACCCCACACTGTCTCCTGCATGCCAGTCCCTTACCCCGTGCACTCTGCTTCACCCAACCTCCATCCTAGATCCCGCACTCCCTCCAAAGAAAAGTGTGGCCCTTGACCACTTTCCAAAGTCAAGGTGTGGCCCCTTCTCCAAAAATTCTTGCCCACCCCTGGACTAGTTGATTAATCGATAAGTAGGGGAGCTGCAACACGGTTAGCTCCTGATCCAGGAGCTAACCCTGCTGCAGCTCTTCCTTTTAAATGTATTAAGAACCTGTCAGCCCTTAATACACTTAAAAAGTCTAATGTGCAGGAGGAGGGACTCAGTGCAAGTTGGGACACCTGATTCCCAGCTCGCGCTGGGTCCCTCCTGCTGCGCTTCAGCCTTTTAAATATACAGTAAACTTCTGATAATCTGGCACCTTTAGGACCTAGGGAGTGCCGGATTATCAGATATGCCGGACTATCGGAAGGGGGCGCTATGAGGGGTCTGTGGTGGGGTGGGGGGGATGCCACCCCAGATTCCTCATAGCCCCCCTTCCAATAGTCTGGCTCTTCCCCAGGCGTCCCTGATTCAGCCGCTGCTGGTCAGTTTCAGCAGCGGCTGAATTGGGGACGCCTGCAGCAGAGCATTTGGAGTGCTGCCGGGTTGGTCTGGTAGCGCTGACCCTTGGTGCTGTGAGACCAACCCGGCAGCACCCCAGCTACTCTGTCCCAGGTGTCCCCAAGTCAGCTGCTGCTGAAACTGTTCAGGGGCTGATTCCAGGAAGCGGGGCAGAGCAGCTCTGTCTTGGGCTTCCTGGAGTCAGCTGCTGGTAAGTTTCAGCAGCGGCTGAATCGGGGACAGATGGGGTACTGCCGGGTTGGTCCCGCAGCCCCGAGGGGCAGCGCTACGGGACCAACCTGGCGGCACTCCATTCCTACCCATCCTGGCTAATAGCCATTGATGGACCTAACCTCCATGATTCTATCTAGCTCTTTTTTGAACCTTGTTAAAGTCCTAGCCTTTACCACATCCTCTGGCAAGGAGTTCCAGAGGTTGACTATGCGTAAAAGCAGAGCTTTTAGAAGCACTTGTTTATATTTTGTTGGCAGATAGTTTGGTTGATCTCTAAGGGTATGTCTACACTACAAAGTTAATTCGAACTAACAGACATTAGTTCGAATTAACTTTCATAGGCGCTACACATACAAACCACTATTTCGAACTTAATTCGAACTAGCGCAGCACTTAATTCGAACTAGGTAAACCTCATTCTACGAAGACTAATGCCTAGTTCGAATTAACTAGTTCGAATTAAGGGCTGTGTAGCCACTTAATTCAAACTAGTGGGAGGCTAGCCCTCCCCAGCTTTCCCTGGTGGCCACTCTGGGCAGCACCAGGGAAACTCTTCTGCCCCCCTCCCGGCCCCAGAGCCCTTAAAGAGGCACGGTCTGGCTACGGTGCTTGTGCCAGGTGCAAGCCTGCCAGAACCCAGCCAGCAGACCCTGCATCTGGCACGGCATGAGCCAGCCACCCGCTGCCACCCAGCCCTCCGCCTCTTCCCGGGACCAGGCTGGTGGCTCCCAGGAGCCTGCCCAGGGCCGCAAGAGGCAGGCGCCCGCCTGGTCTAGTGCAGACATCGTGGACCTCATCCACGACCTCCGCACTAGGCACAGGAAAGTGGCTGTCTAGGGTAGGATAGCTGCCAGCCTGGCCACCCAGGAGCAGGTTTGCATGAAAATCAAGGTGGTCCAGTGAGACCCCCCAACCCTGAGCCCTGAGCTTAGAATGGCCGTACTGGGTCAGACCAAAGGTCCATCTAACCCAGTAGCCTGTCTGCCGACAGCGGCCAACACCAGCTACCCCGGAGGGGATGGACGGAAGACAATGACCAAGCCATTTGTCTCGTGCCATCCATCTCCAGCCTTCCAAAACAGAGGCCAGGGACACCATTTCTATCCCCTGGCTAATACCACTCCATGGACCCAGCCTCCATGAATTTATCTAATTTCTCTTTAAACTCTGTTCTAGTTCTAGCCTTCACAGCCTCCTGCAGCAAGGAGTTCCACGGGTTTACTATTTGCTTTGTGAAGAAGAACTGTCTGTTATTAGTTTGAAGCCTGCTACCCATTCATTTCATTTGGCGTCCTCTAGTCCTTCTATTATGGGAACTAATGAAGAACTTTTCTTTATGCACCCTCTCCACACCACTCATGCTTTTATAGACCTCTATCATATCCCCCCTCGGTCTCCTCTTTTCTAAACTGAAACGTCCCAGTCTCTTTAGCCTCTCTTCATATGGGACCTGTTCCAAACCCCTGATCATTTTAGTTGCCCTCCCCTCTCCCACCCTCTGTCTTCCCCTCTCCCACCTCCTTTTCCCAGTCTCCCCGAGTTTTGTTCAATAAAGAGAGTTTCTATTTTTGAACACACGTGTCCTTTATTTTGTACATCAGGAAGGGGGCCTAGGGAGGGGTAAGTGGAAGGAGGTGAGGGAGGAATGGAGTATGAGCCCCCGATGGGGAGGACTGGGGTGGCTCTGCGGGCTCCTCGGGCTGGAAGCTCTCCTGCAGCCGCCCCAATTGACCCCCTCCCCAGATGGCAGCCTGCAGTAAGTGCAGCCGGGCTGATGGCCGAGTGCTGTGATGTTCCGAGTGTGGGCATTCAGGGCACTCCAAGCCAGGACTGCTTTGCAAGCGGGGAACCCCTGAGAACTGTCTGTCTGGGGTGGGGGTCGGGTCCCTTTAAGCACAGCCCTCGGCTAGCCTGAGACAGCAGCTCCACGCTCTAAGTCCTAATCTGATGCCCTGCCGGCACTGCTTCCGGCCATCCTTTACCTCGGTTCAGGGACCACTCAATGTGGACATGCTAGTTCGAATTAGCAAAACGCTAATTCGAACTAGTTTTTAGTTCTAGATGCGTTAGTTCGAATTAGCTTAGTTCTAATTAAGTAATTCGAATTAAGTTAGTTCGAATTAGTACTGTAGTGTAGACATACCCTAATAAAGTAAGGAGAGGGGTTTACTTGGTCAAGAAAATGAAGATGATTTGTTCTGCTGGACTGTACCCAGTTCAAGGATGCTTATCAATATTTATCAGCTTCATACAGCTGCTAAAGGACCATTCATCAAAATTACATGACTATTTGTCGTATGGTTTGGCAGAACAGTTTTGGCATAGAAGGAAAGGCACAATGGAGTTGAATGCAGCCTATGAGCCAAACCTAGTTGGTTTTTTATTAACTCTCTCCTGCCTACCTCATTCCTGCTGCTGTGCCACTTTGTGGTATGCCCTGCAACTATTGCACAGCTGTAAAGAGTTTGATTGCATGTTGGTTAACCATATTAGTTTGTGGTTGGTCCCTAATGCACAAGGTGGGGGCAGATGCAAGAAGCTTTCTTTTCTCTGTATCCATCCATCAGCTCAGCCATCCCTTCTCAACAGTGTCTCACGTATTTACCAGTATAAGGAAGTCTTTCATCCCTTTCCCCCCAGGACTCCTTTGCAAGGGGACTACTCATTGAAGGCACAGGGAGAGGGAGAGACTGAGCTGCCTGGTCACAGAGGGGAACATGGGCACTGGCTGCATTGCTCCAGTGCATTGGGTAGTTTGGGTTGCCTGGTGCCTTGGTCAAGAACTCCCACCAGAGCAGCACTACTCTGCAGTAACCCCGTTGTGGGCCGGAGCCTAACAGACATGTGAAGCCCTTCGTCAGCCCTTCATTAGCATCCCTAATCCCTCACTCCCATCCAGCCAAGTGGGGTGTGACGTCTCTTGATCCTTTTCTGGATCAGGTTGCTAGTTAGCAAGTCCAGCTCCAGTCTGGGTGCTGGGCTAAGTGCTTTGAGAAGGGATTTTCAGAAGCCGATCAGCTGAGAGGAGAGACTCCTAAACTAGCAAGGGGAGAAATGCTGAGGAGAGGGGCTTTAGTGCCCCAGGATCCTCTGACACAAACTCTTCCCTGGAATTAGGCATCTAATCCAGGCCAGTCACTTAGGCTGTGTCTAGACTACATACCTCCGTTGACGGAGGCATGTAGATTAGACAGATAGGCAAAGGGAAATGAAGCGACGATTTAAATAATCGCCGCTTCATTTAAATTTACATGGCTGCCGCGCTGATCAGCTGTTTGTCGGCTCAGCGCGCTAGTCTGAACACACCTCTGCCGACATCAAAGCCCTTTGTCGGCAGCCCTGTTATTCCTCGTGGGATGAGGTTTACCGGGGCTGCCGACAAAGGGCTTTGATGTCGGCAGGGGAGCGTCCAGACTAGCGCGCTGAGCCGACAAACAGCTGATCAGCTGTTTGTCGGCTCAGCGCGGCAGCCATGTAAATTTAAATGAAGCGGCGATTATTTTAATCACGGCTTTATTTCCCTTTTTCGAATACACAAATCTACATGCCTCCGTCGACGGAGGCATGTAGTTTAGACGTACCCTTAGGTAGCCTATGCCCTAGCAATGTGCTGCTAATGCTCACTGTCTCTCTTGTGCTCACTCTGTGTTTCCTTGTGCTCCCCATATGTCTTTTGATCAGGCAGTCTGCTGCCTCCCCATTGGCTGCCTCTGGCCCTCCTGATGGGAGTTGAGGGCTGGCAGCTCCCTGGTGTTAGACATGCTCAGAGCACACCCAAAGGGACAGACTCCACAAATGAGATAGGTGTTTCCCAGTTTCGTTTGAAAATCCTATTTTGACTGGTATTAGGGTACCAAGCTGCTCATTAGCTGTTGGCCACATCAGCACTTAAGTGGTTTTCCAAATGCTGACCTGGGGGATTGAGGTGGCGAAGGAGAGGAAATATAGGTGCATATGGGGCTTTGATAGCATCTGAAAGTTGCTTTCAAAATACCAGTGGTGTCTACATGTTGGAGTGAGGTGTTTAAAGAGGCAGCTGGGCACCAAAGTACCTTTAAGGATCTGGACCCGAGTCACCTTCAGCCTGTCCTCACTGAGTGTTTTTATCAATGAAGAATCACAATACTGTTTCAACTCTTGGTCTGCTCTAGGAATGACCATTCTTTGGCCATCTCACTGGGTAATCTTGATACTACAGACTTCTTTTCCACTGTGAAATGTTCTGTGGTCCAATTATTGGCTCTTCTTAAACTTTTCCATCATTAATGAGAGCATGACAGATGATACAATGTAGCAGAAACATATTAGCCTACATTCATTCCGTTCATAAACACATTGACAGCACTGATGTTATGCCAAGGATGAATTTGGATCAGTAGGTCAAAGTCTGTTCTTATTTATGCCAGTGTAAATCTATTGCCATACTCTCACCTCACAGTGATATAAGAGCAGAGCTCTAACAAACACTGATATAACAAAGAATTTGATCTTGCAAAATCTATTTCTAATTTTGTAGCTTGAAAATAGATATTTCTAAAAGATACATCACACTAAACTAAAACTGTTGACTATGATAAATTGCAAAAATCTTGGGTTGAAAATATATTTTCCGCTTATTTATTTTCTGGTATTAACTGTGTTCCCATTTTATCATGGAAATTTTCCCTTTTGAGTTACTATAATTTAAAACAGTTACAGATGGCCACAGTGTGAGTTTTACATATTCATTCACTCAGCCATACGACAATGGCATATGTGTCATTCATGCCGTTGGAATTCTGATTACTTTATGTAATAATAGAATGCTATGTGCCCTTCAGGTTGCTGACTCAGACTTGCACCATAATTTCTTTCCAGAGTTGGTGTCATTTGGTGCACTGTAGATTCTTGCAGGTGACTGTAGTTGTACTTTACTTTAGAATTACAATGTGACACGTCAACCGTTCATTCTCATATTAATACCAAAGCTGCCAAAATTTGCAGATGCATGTCTGGTCTCCATTTAGTAGATGTGGGGAAACTTTGCTCACTCACCCATATTAATTTTTACAACCCCTTCATACCTTCAACCCCTTGGCTACGTCTACACTGGCATGATTTTCCGAAAATGCTTTTAACAGAAAAGTTTTCTGTTAAAAGCATTTTCGGAAAAGCACGTCTAGATTGGCAGGATGCTTTTCCACAAAAGCACTTTTTGCGGAAAAGCGTCCGTGGCCAATCTAGACGCGGTTTTCCACAAAAAAGCCCCGATCGCCATTTTCGCGATCGGGGCTTTTATGCGGAAAACAGTACTGTGCTGTCTACACTGGCCCTTTTGCACAAAAGTTTTTCGGAAAAAGACTTTTGCCCGAATGGGAGCAGCATAGTATTTCCGCAAAAGCACTGATGATCTTACATGAGATCGTCAGTGCTTTTGCGGAAATTCAAGTGGCCAGTGTAGACAGCTGGCAAGTTTTTCCACAAAAGCAGATGATTTTGCGGAAAAACTTGCCAGTCTAGACACAGCCCTTCAGTCTTCACAGAATTCTTAAATGAGATCCTAAAAGTGTAAATCTCTTCAGAGCTTGCAAGATTTTAGCTGGTGTAAACTAGCATAGTGCCTCTGAAGCTAATGAAACTATGCTGACTCTTTTACAGATATGAGAATTTTGTGATCCATTCCTTGCATTGAATTAACTCAAGTTTTGTTGAATGACAGCTGTCATTCTGAAATACTTTTAGATTACTTTCTATGGTCAGGGACTCGCTCACACGCAAGTGTGCTTTATCAAATAAATCCATCAGCAAAAATTAAGACCGAAGTTACTTAGTTACTGCAGTTGCAGTACACATAATGCTTGCTCCAAACACAATTCTTCAGCTTTTATCTAACAACTGAGATACAGGTTGAACCTCTGTGGTCCAGAACTCTCTGTTCCAGCAACATTTGTGGTCCAGAGAGCCCCAACCACAGAGGTTGGGAGCTCACCCAAGTAGGCAGCCTGGAGGGCCAGTGTACTGGGGGCAGGAAACCCAATCAGCGGCCGGCAGCCAAAGCAGGACTGGATGGGGATCTCTGCCAACTGAGAGCAGAGCCCCTGGCGGCCAGAAGTGTGGAGCTGCTGCTGGCCAGGGACACAAAGCCCTTGATAGTTGGGGGTGTGGATCTGCTGCTGGCCAGAACCGGGGCACAGGGACACCACCAGCTAGGAGTAGGAAAGCCCCTACAGCTGGGTACATGGAGCCCATGCCGGCTTGGAGCTCAGAGCCGCTGCTGTCCTGGGGCAAGGAGACCCTGTGGCTGGAGTAAGGGAGCCACTGCCAGCTGTGGGCAGTGAAACCAGCAGCTGGGGGAAGGGAGTCCCACAAATCAGAACAGGAAAGCAGCCAAGAGTGGAGCCCTGCTAGCGGCTGGGGCAGCACACTGGCCAGGCTGGTGGCCAGGAATGGAGTCCCGGGAGATCCCAAGGCTTGACCTTCCCTGGTCCAGCAAAGCCTTTCTTCAGGACCACTCAGGTCCGACCTTTACCAATATGATCTGCAAGCAAAAAGATACATAATTCTCTTCTTGATATATATACATAAGCCCCATGTTAACATACATGTGCATAAGGGAGACCACATTTTCTAACTGCACACTAAAAATATGTGTACAGGCAGTCCCTGAGTTACGCGGATCCGACTTAAGTCGGATCCGCAGTTATGAACGGGGATTTTCTCGCCCCGGACGACGGGAGCGGCGGGACGCCCGGTCCCGCCGCCCGCGTCCTCCGGGGCGAGAAAAGCTGCTCTGCGTCTCCCTGGTCTGCTGGGGGGGGGAGGGGGAGAGGAGCCAGATCAGCGCCGTGGTCCCACCCGGGTCCTCCGCGGCTTTGCTCAGCGTCTCCCTGGTCTGGAGACCAGGGAGACGCTGAACAAAGCCGCGGAGGACCCGGGCGGGACCACGGCGCTTCCAGATCAGTGCCGTGGTCCCGCCCGCATCCTCCACCGCTTTGCTCAGCGTCTCCCTGGTCTGCTGGGGGGGGGATGCAGCTAGTGTGCCCCCCCCCCCAGCAGACCAGGGAGATGTGGAGCAAAGCCCCGGGCCTGTGGTAGAGCAGGTGGGGCGCTGCCGGTTGGTCCCTCAGCACCGCTCCTCGGCGCTACTGGACCAACCCAGCAGCACCCCAGCTGCTCTGCCCCAGGCATCCCCAAGTCAGCCGCTGCTGAAACTGACCAGCGGCTGACTACAGGAAGCTCCTGCCCCGGGCTTCCTGGAATCAGCCGCTGATCAGTTTCAGCAGCAGCTGACTTGGGGATGCCTGGGGTTCTTAAGTTGAATCTGTATGTAAGTCGGAACTGGCGTCCCGATTCAGTGGCTGAATCTGGACGCCAGTTCCGACT